>NW_017804043.1:592871-633206 GCF_001625305.1 Branchiostoma belcheri
CTATTCTGTAGACACACGTTCAAGGTCCCTTATACCGAATGTCATATCATTTGGTTGTAATACCAGGGCTCAGGATCAAAAAATCCATTTTTTGTCAAAAAATGCCCCAAAAAACCTTCATAAAATTTTTCAAAGGCATGTTTCAAAAAAATGAAAAAAAAATCTGGGGGTATTTGCTCACTCTACTTCCATGCCAATTTTCATGTCATTTGGCTGAATGATGGCGGAGTTGAATCCCTCTGACTGTTTGGCAGGAGAAGGAGGAGAAGGAGGAGGAGAAGGAGAAACATGAGGGAACACAATATATTTCATCCATACCATGGTATGGACTGAAATATAATAACAGAAGGTGTATCAAGACTAGCTAAAATATAATACTGCTGCCTACCTGTGTCAGGAATACCAGCAGTAGTATAATGAAGTGAGTGAGTGAACAGAGACAATTTGGCTCTTGTTCAAGGTATTTTTTATAATATTACGTAAACCAGGTGGTCTTATTTTTTCCTGAAATCATAACATTTCTTCCAGACTTCCACTGTGACACGCCGTATGAGTTCTACTGCCAGTCTGGGATCTGTCTGCCCCTGACACACCGGTGTGACGGACATGATGATTGTGGGGACATGAGTGATGAGTACGGCTGCAGTGAGTAAAGGACTTCTTTGAAAATTCTTAAAACCAACTACTAGGTGTTTTACAATGCAAAAGCAAAGCCAGGGCCCTGCTGTAAAGCAGTGTGTAGCCACTGAGAGGGTCACCCTGGTTAAAGAAAACAGAATTAAAAGGGGGGGGGGGCCCTATGCTTGCCAATTTTTAAAAAGAATTTTTACAGTACGTATTTAAATGTTTAGTTAAAACGTTTGCCTTCAAATGATGTGACTCACACTCAGTCTGATTTTTCCCTCCACAGTCTGTACCATTTTACAGTTCACCTGTTATTCTGGGGAGTGTATACTCCGTTCTCAGGTAAGTTGTGCTTTTCTCTCTGACCCCCTGTGCTAGAGTCCACACAGTGTACAAATTGTTTAGACAGGGTATTGAATATTCAATGCTAAAATCACATCAACACATTCATTTTTCCACAATGGCATCTTTTGTAACAAACAAAACCATGGTTAACCTTACACATATTGTAATTTCAGCTGTGTGATGGAACTCCAGACTGTCCCAGAGGAGAAGACGAGGGGAAAACTTGTGAGAATATGACAACAACTGTACCTATGACTACAGGTAACCTTCGATCTATTCTATGACATGTAACTCACCAGTCAACAACAGTTGTGTGTACTTTTACGTAAACTATATCCATAATGCTCAACAGTTGTACACTGTACAATGTTTGGCAATAATAGATACATGTAGATATGGAGTCAGGACATGAATAAACTAGATTGTCTGTGTCTTTGGCAAGAGTTTACTAGATTTACATGCACTTGAAAATGTATGTCTCATCCGTGACAATTCCTTTTTCTATACGATTTGCTAAAAATGTTCCTTTTCCACGGTGTCTATGACATACCCGACCACCTGTTCACCAGAGGAGTTTGTGTGTGAGACTGGAGACTGTCTGTCTGCTGACAAACTCTGTGATGGACACCCAGACTGTCCTGATGGGAGTGACGAGAAGGATGAATACTGTGAGAACTATTCTCTATTTTTTAATGTAACCTTAGTTTGCAGATTGAGGAAAACATGTTGTTTTTGCTCTGTTCTTCTTCGTCTTCTTCTCCAAACAAATAAGGTCAATGACCTGAACCAGACGTCTGTCACCATGGTAACTAGTGTTGGGTTACATCATGTTACCCTCCAGGTATAGTAACATGTGCCCCAGCCCAGTTTCAGTGCCCGGATGGCGTGTGTATAGACCTGGACACAAAACACACAAACTCACAATTCAGCCACCCAAAAACAGTAACTTTTGCCTCCCCCTTTCCAGGTATAGTAACATGTGCCCCAGCCCAGTTCCAGTGCCCAGATGGTACCTGTATAGACCTGAGCTGGCTGTGTGATGGCAGTGTGGACTGTGAGGAAACACACAAACAATTCAGCCACCCAAAAACAGTACTTCCACACCAAGAAATAATGCTAACTTTTACCTCCCCTTTTCCAGGTATAGTAACATGTACGCCAGCCCAGTTCCAGTGCCCAGATGGCATGTGTATAGACCTAGACACAAAACACACAAACTCACAAGTCAGCCACCCAAAAACAATACTTCTGCCCCAGAAATAATGCTAACTTTTCCCTACCTCCCAGGTATTACTACATGTGCCCCAGCCCAGTTCCAGTGCCCAGATGGCACCTGTATATCCCTGAGCTGGCTGTGTGATGGCAGTGTGGACTGTGAGGATGGGAGTGACGAGTTAGACTGTCCAACTTCAACTCTGCCTCCAACAACAACCACCTCAACTGTCAGCATTACCACTACTTCAGGTACTTTAAGTGTAACAAGTCGTTCAGTTGAACGACTTGTTACACGACTTGTGTGATATAGCCAGCTTCTGCCATGCTGCGTGTCTGCGAAGCTGGACTAGGTGTGTTATGCCGAAGGGCGGTTATACTAGGCAAACAGATACAGGTACAGATTTTCTTTCTTTCCTTCCTTCAATACCCACGATCATGATCATTCTGGCATGGCTGAGTCAAGACAGAGATTTTTTAGACCTCTGTCCAGGTAATTTGTAGGGAGTAACTAACTCCAGACAGTTGGATTTAGGACCATCGCACACCAGGGCATGCCAATACTCTTTTTTGAAAGAAGTGGTTACTAAGGTTTTTAAACGTGCGTGGGGTGTGGCTGACTTTCCAAACACAGGACCTCCATTTTATGTGCCACACTGTATCAGAGGGATTCCCTGACCAAAGCTCATTTCCACCTGAGTGAATTTAGGAAAGTTGTGTAAAGTGCCTTGCCCAAGGGCACGAGATTGGTGGCATGGCAGATGCTTTTTTGGCATGAGTAACAATACTTCAATCTGTACTCATTTTGAGACTAATTCTCTGTCTCAAATGTATTTGACATGTCTTCCCTCTAACTCTCCCCACAGGAGTGTGTGATGAGACCATGTTTGTATGTACTGTCCTGTACCAGTGTGTTCCTCTCGCCTATTTGTGTGATGGAGAAGTGGACTGTGAAGACAGCACGGATGAAGTCAACTGTAAGCAATCTCAGCATGAAAAACACTTTCAAACAACTGTCAACTACATGTAATAAGCAATGAAACAAACATTATTATAGTAACTACTCTGTGTTAAACAACTCTCAACCTTTTAATATCATGCAAAGTGATTGTCATAATGAGTCTGTTTGTTTTTGGTGCATGAAAGCTGTACTTTATGTGTACATGGTATTTATAGTTTCACTATGTCTCATATACTAAGTATTATATCATTGCACTTTGTTATTTTTAAAAATTATTTCCTGTCTGCATAGCACATGTATGCTGATCACCATACAGAAGCTCATATTTGAACTATTCTAAGAGTCTAGTACTGTTAGTATTATGTTTGTAATAGATGTTGTTCGATTTTAAAGCTTTTAATGGGTTGTAATTGTAAGTAACAGTGCAATTCAGAACCCCTGGGTTCTGCAAAACTGTTTTACGTTGTTATCAATAAACCAGTCATATAGTACATTTATGTACTTTTCTTTTAAATAGGGTTTTTCTCTAATAATCTGATATTGTTTGAGGTCTAAGATAAGACATTTTGTTCTTGTATTTTCAGGCACAACCACATGCCTGTCTCATCAGTATGTGTGTGCTGATGGGAAGTGTCTGGACCCAGAATTCCTGTGTGACGGAATTCCACAGTGTCAGGACGCCTCAGACGAGAGCCTAGACATATGTGGTAAGTCATACCTACTTACTTCTTCTCTTCTTTTTAACTTTAAACTTTTCTTCTAACACAAGAGAAGAGATTGTTCTCAACTAGAGCTTTTGACCAGTCACTCTGGTTTTCCACAGTGTGAGAATGCCTCAGATGAGAGCATACACATATGTGGTAAGTCTTTAACCAAAACAAAGTAGGCTAACTTTTCTGTTTAGTACATGTTATTCTTAGTCTGTAACACAGTTATACATTTTAGATCGTAACGTTTTTGGCCACAACACTTAAGTTATTATAGGAAAAAGTTTGACTTGGTTTCTGTGTCTGTAATTTATCCATCTTGCCAAGAATAAGTCATCACAGCTATTTCAGCACTAAGGTCAGGGCCAATTTCATCTTAGTTTCTTCAGTATGGAGTCAGAGTACGGGAACCTTACTAAAAGAATGAAATTAGTGCACCTACTTGTAAAACCTATGCAGCTTAACTCTCTCTACTGAGTTTTGTTGAGAATAGTTCAACTTTAGGCATTCATATGCAGGAAGAAAGTTATCAAATGATGCTGTTTCGTTTTGGTTAGTTTGGTTTTCCTTAAATACCCATGATCATGATAATGATCATTCTGGCATACTCATTTTTGCCTGAGCAAAGTGAGGAAAGATGTGTAAAGTGCCTTTCCCAAGGGCACAAGGTTGGTAACTTGGCAGGACTCGAACCCCAGACCTCTTGGTTCTGAGCCGAATGCTGTGCTGTTATGCCACACAACCCCATTACTTTTGTTTCAAAAAACGTTTCAGGTTAATTTTCAAAATTAATTTTCTATTTCTAACAGTCACCTCAGCACCGACCACAACCAGTGTTCCCATGACGACCACCATGGCCTATGACCTTACGACCCTGGTTACCATGCCAACGACCGGCCCATGCCCTGAGTACACCTGTTTTAACGGGAAGTGTATCGACTATGAGGAGGTGTGTGACCAGGTGTACAACTGTAATGATGGGGTGGAGACTTACGATTGGATCGACTCAGATGAATACAACTGTGGTGAGATGCTATTATCTGTTGGCATTGTTTTAGGTTTGTTTGTTTATGTGTGTGTGTGTGTGTGTGTGTGTGTGTTTGTGTGTGTGTGTGTGTGTGTGTGTGTGTGTGTGTGTGCGAGTGCACATGTATGTGTGTGTGTGTGTGTGACTGTGTGTGTGTGCGTTTGTGTGTGTGTGTGTGTGACCGTGTATGTGTGTGCACATGTGTGTGTGTACGTGTGTGTGTCACTGTGTGTGTGTGTGAGTGTGTGTGTGTGTGTGTGTGTGTGTGTGTGTGTGTGTGTGTGTGTGTGTGTGTGTGTGTGTGTGTGTGTGTGTGTGTGTGTGTGTGTGTGTGTGTAAGGGTTAAGTTGTTCGGTGTAATGTAGCCAGCTGCCTCCATGCAGCGTGCCTGCAAAGCTGGTGTGTTATGCTGATGGGCAGTTATAGTGGCTATACGGATACAGATACAGATGATTTTCCTTCCAGGTGGGTTTAACCAGTGGTTCCCCTTGGTGCCCCAGTGCACCCAAATATTCGTAGGTTTATGTATGAATATGAATATGAATAACATTAACATCTAAGTGTCAGAAAAATGATAATCGTTGTCATAGTACGTTTTTTTATTTTATTTTCCCTTCCAGGTGGGTTTAACCAGTGGTTCCCCTGGGGACCCTGCAGCGTCCCCTGTGGCCCTGGTGTGCAGCGCAGGTACCGCCTATGCTCGGCCCCCCCTCCCCCGGTCCACGACCCTCTGCGCTACTGTCAGGGCGAGAGCATCCAGGAACGGGAGTGCTTCCTCAAGCCTTGTGAAGGTGACATAGACCTTTTGTTTGTTTGTTTAGCATCTCCATTAGTGCAGATTTAATTCTTCCTGGAGTCTGTATGTGAGTCACCAGATAGTAATCGGACCATCGCACACCGGGGCACTCTTTTTTGAAAGGTGTGGTGGGATCTTTAACTTGTGTGGGATGTGGCTTTCCCCAAACATGGGACCTCCATTAAACATTCTATCCGAGGGATGTACCTAACCAAAGCTCAATTGCACCTGAATGAAGTTAGGAAAGCAGTGTGCCAATATTTCCTTTTCATATCTCTTTGACTTTGCCTTTGAGTTAATTTGGGGTCAAATTATAGTCCATAATAACACAATCTTACAGAAAGCCTTTCCAGATTTTGCAGATCAAAGATATTCAATAATCATATTCAGCATTCATTTTTTCGTTTCGCCTTCCAGTTCCAGTAGAATGGGGTTCGTGGCAGCGCTGGTCAGAGTGCACAGCCGGCTGCCATATTGGGTTCTCTGTGCGCGTACGGGAGTGTCGGAACAAGCTGGGGACAGGAGAGCGTGAATGTGTGGAGTCAGCTGACCTGGAGCCAACACCGTTAGAGCTGAAGGCCTGCAACCGGACATGTGAAGGTATGGGAATTTAGTCTTTCTGAAGTGTGTGTGTGTGTGTGTGTGCATGTATGTGGGTGTATGCATGCATGTGTGTGTGTGTGTGTGTGTGTGTGTGTGAGTGTGTGCGGTCAGCTGACCTGGAGCCAACACTGCTGCAGGTATGGGAAATTTTTGTCTTTCTGAACAGTTAGACCTGTTTACAAATGCAGCAAGAAACAACCCTTCTTGGATATGGGGGTGTTGGTTTGGATCAGGAGCCACAACGCCCTGGATTGAGTGAGTGAGGTTTGGATCTGTGTGTTTGCGTGTGTGTGTGTGTGTGTGTGTGTGTGTGTGTGTGTGTGTGTGTGTCGTGTTCGTTGTGTGTGGGTGGGGGGGGGGAGGTGGGAGTGTTACATGCATGCATGTGTGTGTGTGTGTGTGAGTGTCTGAATGTGAGTGAAGTTAGTACTTTCCAGAGGTTTAAAGTCAGATTTCTTGTATAATGTTGTTTTTTTATACTCAAATCTATATAATTCTTTTTTGTTTTTATTTGTTCCCCCCAGAGACAGAGTGTGAAGACCACCAGGAGTACAGAACAGGAGAGAACTGCTTGGTGTGTCCACTGTCCTGTATGGGGCTGGTGCAGGGATCACAGTGTGTTGACACAACGTGCTCCGCAGGTAAACTGGGACTCTTTCATTTCATTTTAGTTCATTTTAGTCACGTGAAAAAAATAGCCAAAGTCAGATTCATTTGCATGTTTTCGGAAGACTACATGTTATACCTGTCTGGGGCTGGTGCAGGGTTTACAGTGTGTTGACACCACAATTATGTCCTGCAGGTAGACTGGAACCCTTTTAAAGCAAACCTGTGGTTACAAAGTAATGCTGTTGTGTTACTGTACTAATGTGTAATGATGCAGGTAACATTACACTGACTGTCACTGTATCCTTTAATGCCATCCCTTTTTATTTGTCTTGCCAAGAGTAAATCATCACAGCATTTATTGTACCCAAAAATTAGTAATGCATATTCTTGCAATATAAGAAAACAGCGATTTCAGCACCAAGGTCAGTGCCAACATCATATTAGTTCTTCAGTATGGAGTCATAAGTATAATACCCTTACTAAGAGAATTTAATCAGTAGTACCTTAGTATGAAATCTGTGCAGTTTAACCATTGTTCTGATTTCTATTGAGAATAGTTCAACTAATAGTTCAAATAATGGTTCTGCTAAGCTCACCAAAAAATGTCTCATACATTGTGCTCCTCTTTTTCTTTCCTTCATAGGCTGTTACTATGAGCATCATGGGGCCTGTGTGGTCAAGTCAGATACTGATGATCATGCTCAATTGTAATATCACATGAGTTTCAGCACATCAGCAAAACTGTTTATTAACAATTGATGTCCTTACTGTTTGCCATAGGCTGTTACTGTCCAGAAGGTTACTATGAGCACCATGGGGCCTGTGTGGTCAAGTCGGAGTGCCCGTGTCTGTATAACGGTCAGGAGTACCAGAATGGCCAGCAGGTGGTCACTGGGCACTGCCACACTTGGTGAGATTATCATATTATCTACAAGTCATGTAGTCTACTGTTCAAGCTAACAGGTTTTGAATAGTGCCACTGTGACAATAGTACGTGACTGAGTGAGTTTAGTGAGTGAGTGAGTGAGTGAGTGAGTGAGTGAGTGAGTGAGTGAGTGAGTGAGTGAGTGAGTGAGTGAGTGAGTGAGAGTGTGAGTGCGTGAGTGAGGAGTGAGTGAGTGAGTGAGTGAGTGAGTGAGTGAGTGAGTGAGTGTTTCTATGCGCATCATGGGGCCTGTGTGGTCAAGTCGGAGTGTCATTGTCTTTACAACGGTCAGGAGTACCAGAATGGTCAGCAGGTCATAACTGGGCACTGCCACACTTGGTGAGATGTTTGTCAACTTTACATGTGTCTGACTGTTTCTACAAGCTAACATCGAAATGTGCAAACAATAGTCTTCTTTCCTCAGGGTCTTTGCACCTATGAATCATTTTTAGATCACCTCCTTTTAGTCTTGACTTATTGACAATTAACAATTTTGACATTTCAGTACCTGTGTTGAGGGAGAGCTGTTAAACTGTGTTGAAACTCAACCATGTGATGGTAAGTTTTTTTTACAAAGTACATTCTGCAGTAACTGATTTTTTTTATCAAACATACATTCAATCATTATTATTAATAAGACTTACTTCTATGTACAATGTAGTGTGTGTTGAGAATGTGCTTTTATGGTCAAAGGTGAAATTTTCTAGCATTAAGTATTTTGCCCTACATGTATAATGCATTCATTCGTTGAGACACTGTACTTCAAAATTTGGAATCTGATTTCATGGATAGAATTTGAAATCCTGTTATAGAATGATGTAGACTTGCATATAGGGAATTATATATGCATAATAAAATACTACAAAATTGAGTCACTTTTCCTGTGCTTCAGTTGACTGTGGTTGGTCAGAGTGGACAGAGTGGGGGCTCTGTGTGGGGGTTTGTGAGTCCACCTCAGTTCAGTGGTCCTACAGAACCCCTGACAACCCTCCCAAACACGGGGACGGTGCAGATTGTGTTGGGGAGAACAAACGCTACCAGACCTGCTATACTGGGCCTTGTGAAGGTGGGATAGCTGGACATACTTTTATTCACAGTACACCTTCTAAAACTTCATAGAATAGAAAAACACTGTTGCTACATATGATTTTAAAAGTTAACATTGGGTCTTTCCATTGCTTGGCTACTTGCTCACACTGTTGAATGATAAATTTAATGGTTTCTTTATCAATTTTTGTCTCTTAGAATGCATCTACAATGGACAAGTGATGCAGGTAAGGAAAACCAAACCATTCTTGCCTGAAAATTAATAATTTTATAACTTGATAGAAAAAAATATCTTATTATACTCTTATTACTGGTATCCCATTAAGTTTTTACAGACTAGATAATTTATAGAGACTAGCAATACCCAATACAAGTGTTTTGAACCTTAGCATTTGATTTGGCCAATTAAAGACTTGCAGTTGCAGTATTCTGTAAGCTCTTTATGTGAACCTCCCTAGAAATCAGCAGCATGATTCATGAACATGCTGACCAACTACTAGTAGGTTACATAGCCCAGAATGAATGAATGAATGAATGAATGAATGAATGAATGAATGAATGAATGAATGAATGAATGAATGAATGAATGAATGAATGTATGAATGAATGAATGAATGAATGAATGAATGAATGATTTATTCAGACTGAGAAACTCTCTCACAGCTTATTGGCTGAATTGCAGGTTCCAAATATTTACAAATATTCAAAAATAACATTCATGATGATTTTGTTTTTGTGATATAAAACAAATCATTTACCTATTTAAAAGCAATTCTATCATGGCTTAATATTTCATGTATCCGTTACAGATGATTAAAAAATTATTAATATAATCAATATAAAGAACACCGACTGAAGTCCCATGTTGTGTTATTTCTCCTCCAGTTGGGTGCCCAGTGGAACAGTGGACAGTGCCATGTCTGTAGCTGCCAGCCTGGAGGGACTGTGTCATGTCAGAAGTACTGTGTACACGACACATTCGGATGTGCTGAGGTGGGGGCAATGCTTAATAATCCATGACAATTTTTGAAATTTGTTTCTAGATTTGAGCTTGATTTTCGTTTGTTTTCCATGATTGAACTACGTTTTTGAATGTGTAACATACCAGTTTTGTACAATAATTATAAGTCATGTCAGAAGTATTGTGTACACGACACGTTTGGATGTGCAGAGGTGAGGGTAACACTATCCATGATATCCTTGATTTGAGGTTGATTTTTTTGTTTGGTATAACCAGTAAACCACCTTTAGGTGTAACAATCGTCAAACCAGTATTGTACAGTAGGTACAAGCTGATAAGTCGTTGCATGATCTAGTCACACTGTGATGTACCCTTAAACTCTTTTGATAATCGTTGAAGAATCTCTCAGTAAACATTACATGTACCATACTGTCTAATATCACATGCCCCATTCCCCCCAGGGCACCACACTAGTTGTACCAGATGATGATGACAGCTGCTGCTATTGCTCTGGTGTGTGTAGTTTATTTATTACTATATTTCTGATTCAGTGTATTTTGTTTGTAAGATAAAGCTTCTTTGTTTAGTAGGAACAACCGGAATCAGGCTACACAATAGGGCCTTTGTTCCATCAACCCTAACCAATATAGTATGTCAGAATGACTAGGGGTGATGGAACAGGATCATAAGGGTTAACATCCCGTCTGTAGTTTCCAAATGTTATGTTTGAAAAGATATCTTCTGCAACAGGCAAAATGCTGATGCAATGTTGACCCAAACATCCAACGAAAACCGTAAAAAATCAGGGTTTCGTGCATGCACCGTATGTTCTGCCAACTTTAAGGCATCATCATTAACTTTGGTATACTTTGGTATCTGGTAATCACACTAGGAGGGTTGAAACTAAATGCTGCACAGTTGCATTTCCTTTACAAAGAAGTGACAGTCACAAATTTCACTCCTCCAGCTTGTCAGGACTATGAGTTTCGCTGTGATAATGGGAACTGTGTGCCGGGAGGGGAGACAGGCGTGGTTTGTGACGGTACAGACGACTGTGGGGACAACTCTGATGAGGACGTGTGTGGTATGTATACGATCACTGTATCATGCTTAGGTCCCAATCGGAAAAATAGGCCATGCCGGGTAGTTCCTGAGCTGTTTTGTTTGGCACTTTTGGGCATGACATCTACGTTGCCCACAGAAAACCCTGCAGCTACCGGGATACTTTTCAGCCTGGCCAAGACCTGAGGAGAATTTAGTTCTGATTTAAATTCTACACGGGCTCCGCTGACAAAAAGACGACGTGACCTAACAGCGAGAACTCAGAGAGACACCACGCTGGTTGCCGACAGTCCACCGGGACTAATTTGTTAGGTCATAGACCAGTCAGGTATGTAGAAATGATTTTAATGATATAGTATGATTTTCTTTTTCCAGGCTCCACACCTCCACCTTTGAGTACCGAAGGCTGGACAGGTCCAACACAAACCTTTCACCCAACTGTGCCATCTCCTGTAGCCACATCTACACAAGCTACACTGGTGAGAGCAAACAGTTTTTTCTTTGACAACGTGAAGGTAAAACCTAACTAGAAAGGTAACATTTGCAAACAAATGTATAATGTTAAAGTTTGCATATGGTATGCTCTGTTAATTCTTACTAAAACACATTCATAAATGGTCAGACAGGAGTCTAAATCCCTCCTGCTATAAAATTGCAACATGATATAACCCAAGACCAGTTACCATGGCGACAGATGTCTGGTTCAGGTCATTGACCCTACTTGTTTTGAGAAGAAGTGGAAGAAGAAACAGAGCAAATACAATATTGTTTTCCTTGTGCAAAGGTAAACATACATGTAAATATCATCAGCAATTTTCAGGAATTTCTTTCAGTTAAACATTTAACATGTAGTAATAATCATTTAAAGCAAAGAGTGCTTGTTGATGTCATTTTTTTTACTGTCTTTGTAGGGAGTTACGACTTCAACAACTGAGTCCGTTACCAGTGAGACCACCACAACTCAGCCAGTACGGCCAACAGGCATTAGCACAACTGTTATTGTGCCAACCAGGGAAACAACAGAAGGGCCAGTCACCACCTCAACTGGTCAAACAACTAAAACAGGTACAGGGAAAAATCTTTATCACCTGTTTGCTGCAAGGGGAAGGTGGTTAAGAAATTAGTCATGAGTCTTGAAAGATGTTGGATAAGAAACAGTCATGTCTTGAAACATATTTTGAAAGTTTGTTGTCTTTCAAAAGCATTTTTTGTAATGTAATGTAATGATGTGTAGTGAGGAAACCAAGCACAAGATCATGTTATTATTCATAAGGCTCCTTAGCAATTCTATGTTTATTGTTGATTAGTAAAATTAGATATAATTAAATTTTGCTGATAAAAGTCTTCCTTCAGCAACTGAATGATTGACATTTTCTAACTGTTTATGTTATTACTGAGACAGACATGATTTGTATTGTTTTACTTTGTCTCTATGATCAGGGTCCACAGCAACAAGTACAACCCAGCTAAGTCCTACAACAGGCCAGATTGGAACACAAACAACACAGCAGGCTTCAGAGACCACTGCTGGTACCACAGCTAGAAGTGCTGTCACCAGTTCTGGTACAACTCCCACAGTCTCCACTGTTGCAGCACCTAGTACACCTCTTGTCTCAACTACACAGCAAACTGAGAAAACACAAGTTTTTACTGGTGGTACAACAGCCGCTGTAGTGACAACCTCAGGGCCTACAACTGCAGCTGGGGGTACAACTCCCAGTACAACCGTTGTTGGCACAAGCACTACACAGACTACAACATCTCAGGGTGTGGTTGGTACAACACTGAAACCAGCACAGGCTACAACAACTGAAGGGGTTGCAACTGAAGCAACATCTAAAAGCACAGGAGTTGCAACGACTGCTGGTGTAACAGAAGTTACAACCAAAACTACAGGTGTTGCAACAACTGCAGGTGTAACAGAAGTGACAACTAGAGCAACAGGGCCTGCAACAACCAGAGGTGTGACAAAAGCCACCACATTGGGGATTGCTACAACCAGCACGAGTGCAGCACAAACAACATCCATACCAACACATGTTGCAACAACTAAAGGTGTAACTGAGACACCATTCGGAACAACAGGGGCCACCACATCCAGTGGTGTAACAGAGGGATCCACCACTAAAACAACAACAGGCATAACAGAGATGCCATCCACCTCAATAGGTGTTGTAACAACCAAGGGTGTTACAGAGACCACATCTAAAACAACAGGTATGTTCACAACTACAGGTGCAACTGAGACAACATCTGAAACAACAGGAATTGCAACCACCATGGGTGTAACAGAAGCAACTGCTAAAACAACAGGATTTTCAACAACTGTTGGTGTAACAAGAACAACTCCCAAGTTACCAGAAGCTACAACAACAACTACTGTACCTGAAACAACCATTACAACAACAAATCCTACTACAACAAGTGCTGTAGTTGGTACAACCACAAGTACTATACAAACAGCTGGAACAACATTGGGTACAACCAAGGCTACAACACATGGTATAACAACAACTGAAACAACAGGCAGAACAACTACTCATACAACTAGCCAGCAAACAACTGGGAGCACGGAAGGGACAACTTCTAAAACAACTGGAACAACCCTTGAAGCAACTGGCCCCACAACCACTGTAAGAACACTTGAAACAACCGGTACAACCATAGTGCCAACCATTGAAACAACTGGAAAAGCAACAAGAGGTAGAACGACATCTGGGGAAACAACCGTTACAACTGCTGGTACAACAGCAAGTAAGACAACAACTGGTACAACCATTGGCACAATAGGCAGGACAATCCCTGGGACAGTTGTTGAAACAACTGCCCAAACAACCACCACAGGGACAACCACTGAAACTACTGGAGGAGCAACAACTGGTACAACTGTTGGTACAATGGGCAGGACAACTATTGGGACAGTTATTGGAACAACAGGAGAAACAACTACTTCAACAACCACAGGACCAACCACTGGTAGAACAACAACTGGTACAACCGTTGGCACAACGGGCAGAACAACTATTGGGGCAGTTACAACTAGGAAAACAACTACTGCAACAACTTCTGAGACTACAGGTAGAACAACAGCTAAGGTGACAACTGGAACATCTTTTGGTACATTGGGCAAAACAACTCCTGGGACAGTGATTACAACAACAAGTACTGGTACAACCACTGAGACAACTGTCCCTACAACAACCAGTACAACCACTGAGACTACTAGCCAGGAAACAACTGGAACTGTAGGTGAAACAACAGTCCAGACAACAATGAAACCAACAACTCCTGGGGTGATCACTGAGACAACAGTTCCAAAGTCAACAGGAACAGTATCCAGGACAACCATTGAAACAACTGCCCATCCAACAAGTGAAACAACAACATTCGGGACAACCATAGAAACTACTACATTTCCCATCAAGACCGTTACAACAACCGGAACAACCATTGAAACAACTGCCAAGCCAACAACTGAGGTTACAACTCTAGGTACGACAACCAAAACAACTGTCCCAACTACAGTTGCAACAACAAGTGAGGGGACAACACATGTTATGACTGTGCCTACAACAACTGCAACCACACCCTTGGAGACAACCACGAGAACAACTGTACCAACAAGTACTGGAATAACAACAAATGGAATTACAACCGCTGAGATGACAACAGAGACAACTTCTCCAACAATGGCTACAACAACCAGCCAAACAACAACCATGGAGGAAACAACAACAAAGTTTGTCCCAGAGAGCACTTTTGGCAGCACTGTTTCAAGTGTAGGTTCCACCTCTACAGCTACTACTACTACAGCTGCTGCACCTACTACAGCAACTGTGTCAACTACACAAGAAACAGAAAAGCCAACAACAGCTACTGTTCAAACAACATCTGTCATAGCTACAACTGAGAAAACATCAACAGTGCCAACTACAACGGTTACAACTATAGCACCAACATCTACAACCATGGAAATCTTTCCAACAACTGTTTCAGCCACACAGTGGAAAACTACTAGTAAGTGGCCAACACTCTATAGTAATCATTTTGATAGAGAAAAGTTTGAATATTCCTGCCTCATTATATCTATCAAACTTATGTCTATTATCCATAGACAATACATTGTAGCTCTAAACTGTTCAACCAGGCTCTAAAAGAACCAACTACCATAAAGGATCTAAGACAGATTTTTCCATAACACGACAGCTGAATTTTGCCAGACACATATCACATGCATGATATGACTATACCAAGAATGCCTTCTGTTTGCAAACATACAATAGAGAGAAATTTATTGACAAAAAAACGTACAGCGACTTTCGTAAGGTCTTTAACTACATCTAGACATAGACAGATACGTGGGTACAACAAAGTTATTTACATACAAGACAATAGATGAATCAACTTATACAACATATGTGACCAAGCTCCAATAATTATCTTTTACAGTAGAAACAACCAAAAGTGCCCCAGCTACAGTAGAGACAATAGGCACGACATCACCTGGCCCTGCCATGACTGGGAAGATAACAACAGTCACAACTTCAGCACCAGGGACAAGCCCAGGTCCTCTCTCCACCACTGCTGAAACTGTCACCACTGTGTTTCCTGTCTTCACACGTGGCTCTACCACCACAGGTGCTCTCTCTCTCTCTCTCTCTACCTCTATCCAGTTTAACATCTCCCCCCCCCCCCAAAAAAAAACTGGGGGATACACGTGCTTGCATAAAGTGCAAGTCTTTTTGGAAGTAAGATATTTTACAGCTGGATGCCCTTCCTAACGCCTATTAGGGCCCAGGATCCCTTTAACTGAGGGGGGAAAATATGTGTATATATGTGTAATATTTCCCAAGGGCACAACATCTGGGTGCATGTCCGGACATGTCTAGGTCCAACCCTGGGGATTGAACCTGGGTCCCCTTGCTTGACAGTCAGGTGAAAAAAGAGTATTAATTTTCCACCACTGTAGGTGCCGTGTCCACTCAAGAAGTGACCAGTCCTGGATCAGCCACGACCACTCAACACCTCACAACCGGCTTCACGTTGACCACACCACTGAAAACTGTGACCACTCCAACCTCTGAAGCAACAACTGGCTTAGCGACAACGCACACAACCGAAGCTAGGAGGACAACTAGTGTTCCTACAACTGCTCCCATCTCCACATCTACGACTATGTCCACAGCAGCAGCCACTATGAAGACATCTGAGGCTACAACAAAAGCACCATTTACAACAAAAGCAGTGATGTCTACAACAAATTCTGGGACGGTTCCACCAACAACTGGTACTTCAGTGTTTATGACAACGCAAGGTGTTCTGACAACGCCAACGATGGTTGTCTCCACATCCCCTACCACCAGTGTTCCATACGCCACATCTACGGCTCCAGTTACGATCATTAAAGGTGAGTAGGTAGTAGTGTGTGTACTCCAGTGGTTAGTGACCGTGTCTCTGGACTAAGAGTTTGGGAGTTCGAATCTCGGCTGTTGTCGCTCACCCGACATGCAGGCTAGCTACTGGAAAGGGTCGCAGTCCTTAGGATGGGATATTAAACCGTGGTTCACTGTTCATTTCATGTTGAAAAGAGCTAGGGGGAATTTCCGGTACAATGAAACTGTAAATACTGTACATAATGACCAGTGGGAGATTAGCTCTTCAGTTAGATAAAACTGGTTCAGGATCACTTGTCCTCCTAAACGTGGAAGCCTACATGGCAGAGAACCGAGATCAAAGGACAACTTCATGCAGTTTAGCAGCAGAACGTCTAGGTTTAAGAATAGTGTTTTACCTTTTATTGTCAAGGTGTTGAACCATTCTTGATAAGTTTTTATGTGCATATCATGCCCCAATTCAGCCATGTAAGGCTGCAATGGTATACATGTGTGTTGTAAATAATAAATAAACCAGTTCATTCATTACATTATATTACATTCTTTCTTTTCTTTCTCAAAGGAGCAACCCCGCCGCCGTGTTATGCCTACTCGTTTGTGTGCGACAATGGGAACTGTGTACATGGGAATGATGTCTGCAATGGCATCAATGACTGTGGAGATGGGTCGGATGAGAGACAATGTGGTAATTCTTGACAACCTTATAGATTGAAAAGAATACTTTAGAATAGATCATTACATGAAATGTATGTATGTAGTAGAATAGATTCATTCCTCAAGCAAAGTGATATCTAGCAAACGGCAGTCACCCCTCACTTAGACATCCGGAGCCGCTTAGTTCCCATTTAGAACTTTCATTCAGCCATGTGCTAGATGTCAGTTAGCTTGAGGAATGAATTCACTCTACTATATAATGATATAGAATAGAACTAGACTCAAGTAGCTGAAGGATCTTGTTTTTAAAGGTATTTTGATACAAGAAATTCAATATTTTCTGATTTATACCTTTATCACCACATGCATGTATTTCACCATGTAGTGGGATGTACATTGTACTATCTAATGTATGACATGTACTTTTTCTCTAGGCACAACTGTTCTCAGTCCCACAGGCTCACCATCTCCAAAGTTTACCAGCGCATGTAAGTCCTGCTCTCTAATCCTTTTCAGCTGTGGAGTTGTCTGTTTGCTTGTGTTTGTAGGTATTTGAATGCTATAAGCTGTAGCAGTTGGTACATCATAAACTAGGCTGTTTTATCGTAATTTGAATGACACATCAAGATAGATGTGCAGTTTTTGACATTCAAAAATTTTACAGCAAATGCCATGCTTTTGCTAGTGATTATGATGCATTTAGTATAAATTTGAGGGAATTCATTCCTCAGCTAACCAACATCCTGCGCACGCAGTCATCCCTCAGTAAGACATCTGGAGCAGCATAGTTCCCATTTAGAACTTTTATTCAGCCTGTCACACGTTATGAATCATTGATTTATCATATAATCCTTTGTTTCTCTTTCAGACACCACCACCCCATACGTTGCCACCACTACCATAGCCTACATAGCGTCCACTGCAGCAACACCCAACTGTACAGACGTGCAGTTCCACTGTACCTCAGGGGAATGCATCTTCTACTCACAAGTGTGTGACGGCATCACTGACTGTGTGGATGGGTCGGATGAAATCAACTGTAGTAAGTTTCTCAATACTTATGTTTGGTCCCTACCATTTTACCAGGTCTAGATTTGCCCGATTCTCTGTCTTCATTCTTTTACGCCTTTTATTTTCCTTTTATTGTGGGATTTTTTGCATTTTTTTTTGTTAGTTTCAATATTTGATATTCAATATTCTGATACATGTAACTGCTATAAATATTCTTAAAATCATTTTCAACAGTTATGCTCAATCCAAAGACACACAAACAATCATTCTATTTTACATTTTATAATATAATGTTAGTAGGAAAATACTTTTATTTACAAGATGACCACTCAAAAATGTCCTCAACATCCTTAATGCTATGATCATTCAGAAGAAGTTGATACTGTATGTACAATCAAGTACATTGTATAACCTTCATCATGATCTCACCCCCACCACAGTTGACTGTATTGTGAGTCAGTGGACCCTGTGGGAGTCCTGTTCACGTACCTGCGGAGTTGGTGTGGCCAAACGTACGCGGACTGTAGTTCAGAAGGCCGGGCATGGGGGGCTACCATGTGAGGGACCGTACATGGAGTCTCAAACATGCTTCGTGGAGTCTTGTCCTGGTACAGTACTGATTTTTAAAGATATTTGCTTATTCCTGGTCAGTCTTTCATGTATTTTCGTTGCATTATTTTAATTAAGTCTTTAAAAAAAATAACAATCTTAATGAGCTTTCATCATCATCATCATCATCATCATGCCTCCGGATTAGTTTTGAACTTTAAACTAACAACATATAAAACTTATTTAAAGTGTTGTAGCACATTTGAATTTTGATAGTGTTTTTGCATTGCATACAATCTCATTGTAAAGATTTTTGCTGAAGATTAAATTATCTTTTCTGCTGTTATGCTACAATCAAATTTGTTTGTTAAGCTTTATACTACAATAACATTATGATCATGACGATGAAAGTACATCTGTTTTAGTACAAGACATTAGTCCCAAATCATTCTAGTGTTATCTTGAAAGTTCATCTGTGTTGGTAGATGTCATTATGAAACAAGATTGAACTTTAATTGCCAACACAAGAAATTGGACTCACCCAAATTTTTGACTGGACAATTCCACTCTTTGTCAAGGAATGAGCAATCCACCGCTTCCGTGATGTCATGCAGATAACACACGTGACTCTGTGAGCAGTGGATCATAGGTCCACACAATTGTGGTAAATTTTTGGCTTCGATGTTGGTTCCAGTTGATGGAGAGTGGACGCCCTGGTCTCTGTGGACCACCTGTGACGTGACGTGTGGAGGGGGGACCAGGTTCCGCTATCGCTCCTGCTCCAACCCCCCTCCCAAAAACAACGGGCAGTACTGCATGGGCAGCTCAGGGGAGATGGAGTACTGTAACGAAACACCATGTCCTGAAGGTGAGCATTGGATATTTTCATTGTTAATCTCTTCACTAATCACATAGACCAGCACTTATGTCCAGATAAGGTAAAGAAAAAAAAATACTTGGATCTGTTTTACAACAGATAATCAATTCTACAATGTAAAATTCAATATGTTTTAGAGCCCATTTTATGGGTCTGCTCTGTTAATTCTTACTCGAACACATTTATAGATATGGTGACAGGTGCTAAATCTCGCCTGCTATAAAATTGCAACATGATGTAACCCAACACTAGTTACCATGATGACAGATTTATGGTTCTGGTCATTGACCTCTTATGTTTGGAACGGAAGAAGAGGAAACAAAGCAAAAACAACATGTTTTCTTTTGGTAAACATAATTGATTACTTCTGCATCTCTCCAGGATGCCCTGAGGGAAGGATAGAGGTAACAAAAGAAGAGTGTTTGAATGAGGAGTTCCACCCCTGTCCGCAGACATGTGCAGACCTGAGTGAGCAGATCAGCTGCACAACAACATGTGATGAAGGTACGGGTTTTCTCCTTTAGTGGGAAAGTCATCTTGATCCATCATTGAAGAGGTTCATCAGTCAGTTAGTTGAAATTCTTCCATCAGTGACTGTATTTTTGTAAGGTAAATCACGCAAGGAGGCGGGGGAGGCCAGAAGATCCACACAAGTCTCGACCTAGTCTCGTGTTCTCGCGAGACTAGGTCATTCCGTGACCAAGGTGTACAGTCGACATTTGGAGGTACGTGATTTAGTCCTTACAAAAATACAGTCACTGATCGAAGAATTTCTACTAACCGATCTTGATCCAGTTTTTTTCTTCCAATAATGCCCATCTGCCGAGAAATTGGCAGTTACTGGTATGTTGCGGGAAAGTGCCTTTCCCAAGGGCACACTGTTGGGGCATGAGGGTGGAATCAAACCCAGGACCCTTGGGTTCCGGGTCGAATGTACTATCATTACACCACACAATGCCACATAAGCTCACTGAAGAGCTATTCTTCCACCAGTCATGGCAGAGAAGACAGACACTATGTACATGTATAATTATACAGTAGGGTGGCCTTATGGCTAGATGTTGTGTCCTTAATTAGTTTAGTTTATAGCACTTTCCTCACTCCCCCCAGGTGTAAAATGGGTACCTGACTTTGGTTGGGGAAGTAGAAGGAGAGGGATGGGCTCTGCCTTCCAGTACCATGCCATAGACACAGTGGATTAACAACTCACGGCCTCTATGGCCTCAAAAGGGCTATGGACTACAGTTTGTAACCTTTATCTTTCTTATATTCCCCAAGGATGTTACTGTCCGCCAGACACCTACCTGCAGAATGCCACCTGTGTGGCTATAGAGAAGTGCCACTGCACGTACAATGGCATAGAGTACACACCAGGCCAGAAAATTTCTGTAGACAACTGCACTGAATGGTGAGAATGTGGATGAACATGGTGTTACAGTTTAACAGTTTTTCATTTTCAAATTACTTGATAGGTTCAGTTTCGGCAACATCTTCGTAGACTATAAAAGGTATGATTCCTGCACAGTAACTAATGTTTAATATGTATAATATATAGGAGGACTTTGTGTCTAATAGGGTCTAGTTATGCCTTGAAAAAGCGAACACAAGTAACTTTATTATTGATTTGTTTTGTGGCCTTGAAAGTGACTAGCAATTGAAATAATTTCTGTTGCTTCTTGTCTAGTGAGTGTGTGAATGGGAGAATGGTCTGTACAGAGCATCCCTGTCCAGTTCACTGTGAATGGTCATCATGGACAGCCTGGACACCCTGTGACCAGACTTGTGGGACTGGCCTGCACGAACGCTTCAGGTACAGTATGACCAAGCTAAAATTTGTCATCAATTGTAATGATTCCACTAATCTTCAATGAAGAAAAAGTGATCTAGATCCAGTTTTAACTCACTGAAGAGCTTAATATATAATGTAATCTCCCACTCATTGTGACAGAGAAGGCAGATGCTGTGTGCAGTATTTACAGGGTCATTGTATTTTGTACTTGGGAAATTCCCCTTGGTTAGTTCTTTTAGACAAGCACACAAACAGTAGACCACAGCTTAATGTCCCATCCTTAGAAGTTAGATGTAAACATTACATGAAAGATGTAAACATAAAATAAATTTTTTCCCCTCAGACATAGTTTTAGACATAGCTATAGTTTCAGACAACTATCATGTAGATTTTGAAGTTATATTGTACCCTGTTTCAATGTTCATTTATCCTTCTTATTTATTCTTCTGGTAGGAATTTGCAATAAACTTATCTATTGTTTCCCTATGACATTTTCAGGTCAGCCAACAACCCCCCTGCATCTAATGGAGGTCGTCTGTGTGAGGGGTTCAGTCGGCAGGTGGAGACCTGTGTACTTACACCATGTCCAGGTCAGAACTACACCATTGTGGGGTATACTTTTGGTTAAAGATATGTACTTCTTGGTCATGGGGTCTTTAATCCATTATAATCTGTTTTAAACACGAACTATTGTGACTTAGAGTTGCCAATTGCATTGGATGGCTATGTGTTACAACTATTTCAGCACCAAGGACAGGGTGCCATGCTACTAGCAATGACATTTGTGCATTATTCAAAGGACTAGGTCCTTTTGTTGAACTATCAGTGAGTGGAACTCATTGTCAAAATTTAAGGCAAAATTGTTGAACAGGAAAAGACAGTCTGAGACTTTTGTCACCAAGGGTGAATCCTATCCCAAAGCAATCTGTTATCACTGAGTTACATTAATTTTATGATCATTACGTTTCTATCTATTCAAAATGATTCCCTACATTGTCCCTGGCCAGTGATCACCCCAGAGTGGAGTAGCTGGAGTTCCTGGTCAGACTGTTCGGCACCCTGTGGGCCGGGGGAGATCGTCAGGACCCGGTACTGTCATATCAGTCTGGAGGGAGGGGTCGTGTTAAAGACTGCAGGCTGCCCTGGGGTGGACACTGAAACTACGGCCTGCAATCTTAAAGAATGTGAAGGTATGGTTTGGAATTATTTCTTGCATTCTATTCTGCAAAAATCATCCTATGCAAAAAGTATATACTGTATTAATTGTTACAGCAATTAAAACTAACCTATCAAAACATCTTTAGAAATAATACTAACTTAAAGACTGTTATATACCACATTCAGCATAAAACTGTAGGACACAATGTAGCAGTTTTTACACATTAGACCGGATTTTTCCAGTGTCCAGTCCAACAACTTAAATTCAAATTTGCCATTATCTGCTCTATTGGAGACAGCGCACTTGATTGCATATGTCCATTCTTTAATTTCTTCCAACCACCAATTCTTACCACTTTTCAGAGGAGTGTGATGACACTAAGGTGCACCTCATGTGTGGAGAGTGTCCCCACAGTTGTTTGGATCTACAGGACGGAGTAGCCTGTACTATAGGAGACTGTGTGCCTGGGTGTTACTGTCCTGCTGGGATGGTGCTACAGGATGGCATGTGTGTGACGCCGGTGGAGTGCCGATGCAGGGTGGTAGATGTCACTGAAACAGGTTTGTGGAACTTCTGTTAATTCTGCTAAAAATTACAAAATGTATGTGCATTAGTTTTGCCAAAAAGCAGTTACTCGGGCAACTGGATATGATTTTGGACCATTTCCAAATTCATATCCAGTTGCTTGAGTAACTGCTTTTTGGGTATTAAGTATCTTATTACCTGAACATCTAATCTTCACCGGTTTCTTTGGTCTTTACTGTTACCATCTTTAAAACACTGTGTCAGGATACAATTTCTAATAATTATTGTTTGTTTGTTGTTGCATTCTCTCTCCTTTCAGGTGAAACAGTGGTGAAGGAAGTTGAACCTGGAACAATCATACAAAGAGGCTGCAATAACTGGTAAGGTGCATAATTATCAGAAAGATACTCTTTTCACATACATGTACTTTATTTTTATCATAGTTAAGTCTATTATGCTAAAATATAGAAGAACTTTATTGCACGACAATTGCACATGGTACAATGTATGGCAAACTACATAAATATATAAGACCAAGTTTAAAGCTGTTCTTTTGTTTCCAGCACTTGTACAGATGCACAAATTGAATGCCCAGACATCCCTTGCCAGGGTAAGTCTCATAGTCCTTAATATCTGATCATCTTTTCTCATTTTTCTGAATGTGCGCATTTCAAAGTTTAACGAAGCTGACTGGCTGTTTCTGTTGTATTTTTATATGATGTATTTTCCCAGTTGATGAAGAGTGGAGCCCCTGGTCCTCCTGGTCCCACTGTAGTGCCACCTGTGTGGGGACCAATGGGGTCGTGGGACAACAGGTGGGCTTGGATAACATGATGCTATGAACTATGACAAGTCTAACTATAATAGTTTTTTTCACATCTCTTTATACAAATCTTTCTTATATAAGTACATCGAGACCTTTGTATGTACTCAAGGTATGGTCATATTTTGTCTGCATCTTGGCAAAAATTCATCTTTTCTGTCTTCTTTATTGATAATAAGTTAACTTTTCTTTCTAAAAATTGACATGCTTGACAAGCAATTCTTCCTACTACATGTGTACTTTCAAAGCTCTTATATGGATGTACAAGTCTGTGCTGCCTTGACAAGGCTGCTATGGGAGTTTTCAAACCCTTTTCTCTGGCTAGATACATCATAGCATGATGCAGCAGTTCTCTAATGATTGCATGACGATTGTGCATCCCCAGGTGCGCTACAGAAGCTGTGACAGCCCTGCCCCTGCCTACGGAGGCCAGGAGTGTGAGGGGGAATACATGCAGTCTCAGGACTGTGGGGCTGACAGGTGTCCAAGTAAGAAACAAGAACTGTTACATACAAGTAGGAAGCCGCAGACTGCAGCATACAACATTGTTGTACTCTACTGTCAAAGCCATATGAGTGATTGCTGTTTTTGTTTACATCTTGTACATGCAAATTATTTTAAAAGACGTATGCAGATGAATTACGGTGATAGTTTCCAGACATTTTGAGTGACATCCACCACTCGTCTTCAGGGTCACTAATGAACTAACAGAACCTGTACATATACATGAGTAACTGAGTTGTGGAAAAATGAGTACTGTTAGTTCATTAGTGACGCTGAAGAAGAGTGGAGGATGTCACTCAAAATGTCTGGAAAGTATCTCCGTTGTAGAGTTTCAATTTACTATGAGTATTGTTTACCTGGATGTCTAACCTTCATCAACGTAATAAAAATGATCATTTTGTCTTTTATTTCAGTTGATGGTAACTGGACCCCATGGACCACCTGGACAGAGTGTTCCCAGTCGTGTGTGGGTGGCAGCAGGTACAGGCAGCGCAGCTGTAACAACCCTGCACCCGCGTTTGGCGGACAGGACTGCACAGGGCCGCCTGCTGAGAGCCAGGAGTGTGGAGCTCCATGTGGTCAGTATTCAATGTGTTTTGGCCACACTGATTCAGTGTAGTAGTAGTAGTAGTAATTAGACTAAGTAGTACTGTAGAAGTGTTTTGTGCAGGTGCAGTATGTTCTGCCAATGGATTGCATTCCTTGCTAGATGTTGTGTCCTTGGGAAAGGTACTTTCCTCACTTATCCCAGGCCCTGTCCTTGGTGCTGAACTTGTATTTTACAAAGATATCTCGTGTGCATTGGACTCTTTTGTCATAGTCACATTCCAAGAAATCTTTGTTCTACAGTTAAGATAATCATTATTATTAATGGTACTAAATGCAACCTTTTTGTTAAAATGCCCCTCCCAGATGAGTGTCCCCCAGGTATGGAGTATGTAGGTGAGGAGTCGTGTGGTACCACCTGTCCTCGAACCTGTGCTGAGCTCAGCTCACAGGTCATGTGCACATCCGAGTGTCTCGATGGATGCAGGTGAGGAAAACTTTTCTAATGTGAATTTTTGTAAATCATTTTGTTTTATTCATTATTGTGAATTTTTTATTGAATCTTTCTGAAGTAATGGACCTATACCATTATTACGTCACAGTTTGTTTACCGCAATGAATGCCGGTCAATCGACGTTTATATTGTACAGGGGTGCGTAGCGCGGTGTGTGTTTGTGTAGCGTTAGATTAATATAAGGCTTTTAATACAGTACTACTTTCGTCTAATGTCACAACTAAATCACCCATGCGGCATGTAATGCTGTGTCAACAAAACTAGACGCAGCAAAAATCAGACATACCTTACTTTGAAAACTTTGAAATGATCTTTATTCTTTAACTGACCGTTCTTGAATGTTCTTTAGAACAGGTAAACAAACTGTGACGCAATAATGGTATAGGTCCATTGCATTTTGCCACTGGCTCTTATGAAACAACAGACGATAGCTAAGAATTGAAGACAGGAAAGGAGATAACCTGTTCTGGAACCTTTGACCTAACTTCCGGTTGGTGTTCCTGGTGTATCTGATGGAAATACATTAACTGCAGAAACACACGCACGCACGCACACACACACACGCACTCACACACACACACACAAACACACACACACACTCACACACACAAACACACACACACAAACACACACACACACTGAAAATAAAACCTCAGTACATGCAAGTATGTACATGCAGCAAATACGGTTACTTCAGATAGATTAGCTAAAATTACAACTGATACTAAGTTTCATTTTTCTTCTAATACTGCAGATGTCCTCATGGCAAGCTGCTGCAGGATGAGGTGTGTGTGGACCCAGCCGAGTGCAGATGTTACTATGCAGGACAGGAGTACAGCATTGGGGCTGTCATCAGTGTGGGACCCTGCCAGAACTGGTACTAAACAATATCCTATCAGTGACACACTGTATAAGTTAGTAGTGAGGACTCGTAAATGAGCACCTGCACATATAGATGCAAACAACTCTTTTTTCATTATCTTTTACACGTAGCTTGTTTGTTGATTTAGTTTGTTGATGAAATTTCTTTTCTACGGGAAAATTTTGAAGTTTGTCACCATTTAAACATATCTTCAATTTTCTTTCTCTTTCCAGTACTTGCATCCAGGGTAATATGGTGTGTACTCAGGAACTTTGTCCAGGTAAGACGTTTTACACACATTATCAATTATATTAATTTGAAACTTATTAGTCTATACTGACCCTCATGAATCCTTACCACAAGACCACCTTACCACCTAAAACCAAGTAATTTACATCAGATAAAGTATGAAACTAACTTAAACACGTGAAGGTATGTTGTAATTGAGTAACATTAGCCTACAGTAATATTGCACAGTGCAGTACATAGAGCTTAATGTATTTGTTTGCAAAATAAACTATGTTACAAGACAATGCTTTACTGTACTGTGTTTGTGCCCCAGTTGATTGTGGCTGGACCCTGTGGTCGTCCTGGGGGAACTGTACCAAGCCATGTGATGGAGGGACCAGGAGAAGGTACCGTAGTGGCTCCAACCCTCCCGCCCAGGACGGCGGGAGGCTGTGTCAGGGGGTTTCAGAGCAACTGGAAGTCTGCAACACACAGCCCTGCATACGTATCCTTTGGAAGATTTCATTTTAAAAATGATTCTGCAGCCATTTTTTTTAGTAAGGATACATTTTAATTGTGTACTAGGAAATTTCAATTTAATTCAAAGGACATATGTTACAGCAAAGTAAACATGTTTTTACAGTTGAAAGCTGAGCAATGTTTACTTGCTAAACACAAATGTACATATTTTGCTTGATTTACATCTTGCTAAAGAGAAAGCATTCAATTTTTTTAGGAGGTATTCTATTCTGCAACACAATTTTTCCTCCAAATCCTTTTGTGATTATACCTTTTACGGACAGTATATGTGTATGTAATGTAGAGATTTAGTTTTCCTGAACAGCTAGCTGTCAGCTAAAAGTAGGACAAAAGAAAAAGGAAAGAAAAAGGAATTCTTTATCCTTAACCCCCCCTCAGCACCTACAGGTGGTTGGTCCCGTTGGACCCCCTGGAGTGCGTGTAGTGTGACGTGTAGCAACGGCACCCAGTACCGTTACCGCTCCTGTAGCACCCCCCCTCCTTGGGACCAGGGGGGTGTCAGGGGGACGCACAGGAGCACACCTCGTGTGATGCAGGCCCTTGTGTCTGTAAGTTAGTATTTCTTGATTTCCAGGCAGATATTTTGGTGACTGCAAAGACAGTATCAAATTGGCCTGACAGTATACACTTTCCACCAAATGGATACTGCCTGGCCAATTTGATACTGTCTTTGGGACCAAAGAAAGATATGATTGGAGATAAATCATTTCTGTCTTTTTGTGTATCATTTTTGTGTGTATGTGTGTGTTTGGCAATAGATTACACTTGCATCCAGAATTTCAGCACCAAGGACAGGTATGTTCACATTGCTGAGAATAGGGCTGTTTTACTGTTTTGTTAACATAACCAGTGTAAGATTAAGCCTTTAGGAACCTTGATTGGTTTGAAAAGGTGGCAGTGTGAAAGTTTGTTTTTGGAGGGAGGGGAGCCAACCTAGGAGCAGTCCAGGGCATGTGCCCTGTGAAATCTTAACCCTCTGGTACACAAAGTTCCATGTCTCTAATAGAATTAAAATTCATATCAGAATTTCTTTTATATCTATTTCACATTATTTTATTTTTTATTTACTTAGATGATGGAAACTGGAGTCCCTGGTCTCCATGGACGGCCTGCTCCAAGTCATGTGACATGGGATTCACAGCCAGACACCGAGAGTGCAACAACCCACCTCCCTCTAACGGAGGGGCCTACTGTGTGGGACTGGCTTCGGAGGCAAAGACTTGTACTCTGCAAGAATGCCCAGGTAAGCAAATGAACATCATATAATTTGGAATTTCTTTTTTAACAAAGCCTTTTAGCTTTTTACTATAAAACTAGAGTTCCCCGATCTCATACCTTCGCCAAATGATGTTAATCTTTATGACTGACAAATTATAGATTAGATTATTCCCCCCTGATTTAAGAAATAGGAACCTAATTTTCATGAATTATATCATAATCTCAACCAAAAAAACAGTCTTATATTGACAAACAATGGATTCTAGCATTTCCTAATAAATTATGCAAATGAGGTCCTGATTTGAATAAATTATGTTTAATGATGTTCACCTCAATTTAACTTTCAAATACCACAAGTATGAAATTCCAGGCAGTTATCATTACATAATTATAAAATTTTCTCATTAATTATGCAAATTAGGTCATTATTAACATAATCAATATCTTCCTGTGTTTCTCTCGTTGCCAATTACCAATGTCACAAGCTTTAATTGTCCTATCATGGAATGCAGCTGATTTATAGAATTTCCCCATAAATTATGCAAATTATATCCATATTTGCATAATTGTCACATAATTATATGAAGGATCACGTAAGCTACCTACATACCAAAAATCACGACGATCCGTCAACCAGTTCTTGAGTTATCCCCTTTTGAATATTTTCAAGAATATATCGCTGCAGTTCCAGAGCAAGCCGCTAGGGGGCCTAAACTCACATCACTTCTTCCCCAGCACAAGAGCTACCTACCATCTAAATTTCATCACCATAGCATGTCTAGATCATGAGATATCAAAACCGGAAGTTCAGCTGCAGTACCATAACAAGCTGCTAGGGGGTCCAAAATCTAATCATTTTGAGGTCTCATCAAGACCTACCCACCTACCAAGTATCAAGACAATCCATCAAGGCCTTCTCAAGTTATCGTGTTGACAGACAGACACACACACACACACACACATACACGAACGCCTCTGAAAACATAACCTTCTTGGCGAAGGTAATAAACCACCTGTACCCCAGTTTATTGTGGAATAGACTGAGAAGAGGTGAATAGGGGAAGGTAATTTGAAATAACTGTCACGATCTTAAAAGATTACTGTTATGAATGATTTTTAGTACAAAATAATTTCAAATCTGTAAAAAGCTAAACAAAATTCTGGAAATAGTCTTAGAAAGTTTAGTTAGGTAAAGTTTAAGTTTCTTCCCAGACCTGTGGTGAATAGAGTGATGCCCGTTATGGTTACTGTAGCTCTTGGGCCACACAGTTAATACCTCTTAGTACCAGTTAAAACTATCTTTGCTTTGCTACAGTACCACAGTGTGAGAACATCACTGGAAGCTACTATGACGAGTGTGGCCCCAGTTGCCCTAGAAGCTGTGAGGATTTGGAGCACTGCTACTGGTCCTGTGAACCTGGGTGTTACTGTCAGGAAGGACTGGTGCTGAATGAGAACAGGACAGCCTGTGTGCAGCCTGCCGACTGCTTCTGTCTGGATGTGGAGACTGACAAGAAGTATCCGCCGGGAGCAACTATACGGAAGAACTGTAATGAGTGGTGAGTCTGTATTTTGTAACAGGTTTGTCAACTTACTCTTTGTGTTACCACCCTTCTTTCAACCTCTAGTTAACACCCCCTGTATAGGACCATCTGATCATTGTGACTATTTCTGCTGGGTTGACCGTACTCATTGATATACATGTATTAGGTGATATTGGTAGCTCATGATCGTGATTAAAACATGAAAATTGCGAATCATATAATAGTGTTATCAGGGATTTTAAGGTTTTGACATGTGTTTATTTCCACAGCATATGCAAAAATGGGAGGTTTGAGTGCACTGATGAGCCCTGTCCCAGTAAGTACCATTTATACACACTATTGACAGCAAATTACAATAAAATTGCAGTTTGCTTTTAAAGCATGGGAAGTGGTATTACTTTAGGAATGCCATGTAGCGTTAAGTATTTTTGTAAAGAGGATATGTACATATTAACCTGAAAAATGTAGGTAAAAAATACAAGTTCTTACCTATGTGAATGAAAGTTTTGTTTTCTGTGTTTGTTTCTTTGTTTGCTTGGTTGTCCGTGGATATTTGAGTACAATCATGTACAAAGAGTAACAGGAATTGAGGGGGAAGTAGCGTAACAAACGGACTGATGGGGAGGTTAAAAGTAATAAAACACCCGATTGTTTCCTAGTTGCAGGAGAGTGGTGCCCGTGGACCAAATGGATGGGCTGCACCCGTACGTGTGGCTTCTCCATGCAGCACAGGTACCGCACCTGCAGTTGCCCTGAGCCGTCACATGGGGGCGCTATGTGTCCAGGGACCCAGACCACAGCCATGGGCATCGGCATACAGAAGGAGATGTCATCCTGTGATGTGCCCACACTCTGCCCAAGTAAGCATCGTGACAAGTTTTGGATTTTGAGACACTTGCTAAGATTGATGTTTTGATGCTCTTTCAACATTTTTATTTCCATGGTCCATTGTGCTTCCTACATGTATCAGAAAACAACTGTAACCATTCTCAAATGGTGTTTGAAAAAGTCGTCTTCCCAAAACAACCAATAAAACCTGTTTTATTTTCAAAGGATTGGCTGGTCAGGACAGAAATCATTGTCATGAGTGTATCTGTCCATGGTACTGAAAGCAGGGTTAAACTGCTTTTAACCTATGTGCTTTGGAAAGCAGAATTAAAACTACAATCTATTGCAGCTACTCAGTAGAATTCTTCATATTTGGCAGCTGGGGCATATGCCACAGAAAAATAAAAGATTCGGTCCAGGAGAAAGCATAGCTTTGAAAATATCTGACGCCCTATTTTTTCTCCTGAACAGCCGATGGCAACTGGACACTGTGGAGTCCATGGTCGGGGTGTCAGGACTGCGTTCCCGGCAGCGAGACTAGAACCCGGACCTGCGCGGACCCGGCACCGGAGAACGGCGGTCTGACGTGCCAGGGGACGTCCACACAGTCCCGCTCCTGCCATGTGGACCCGGCCGAGTGTGGCCCGGAATGTGCGGAGGGGTTTGTCATGGCTTGTCGGCTGGGACCAAGGTTAGTTTTTTTTAAAGAATTTCATTGATTGACTAACTGCATACAGAGTACATAGCCCAGTACGAAAAAAGCAGCTTGCATGCCAATTTGAACTTTTAAATCAATGAATCAAGAATGGTTTAAACAAAAATCTATAAGAGTAGAGTAACACTTGTGAGTGCATAGTACATAGGATGAGGCCACATCTTACCCTTGGTCATTAAAAATGGTATGTAATGCTTTCTCTGCAAAGCACTTAGCATTATGAGAAGAGTATAATTAGTGTTCTTGAATGTGCAACAGTTGAATAGCACCTCTTCTGTAGTGGCTGCACAACTGGTCCAAGGGCTATAGAAATGAAGATTTGCATTGCTATACACAACAAAGTTGTTCCAGTTTTTCAGTCAAAATGTAGCATTCATTTGGCTTCATTTTGTGTTAGCACCAAAAAAAACCCACAAAAAACATGTTTATCTGGTATTCTCCTATGTTTACCATACTTAGGTCTTGTGTGGACATCTGGGAGGGCACAGAGTATGTAGAGAATGCAGCAGAGTGTCAGTACGAGTGTGGCTGTCCAGACGATACAGTTCTGAACAACAGAACCTGCACTTCCATCAGTCAATGTCCCTGCCGCTTTGACGTCAATGACTATCCAGGTAGGGAAAAATCTTCTCAATCAGGTGTAATAAATAATGTTAGATCTGTAGCTGTAGAAGACCATACAAAAGTCCCTGTACCATGTACTTTTTGTTGTGCCAATAAAGAATCTCTATAACTATAGTAGAACTTGTGCATATTCTATGGACATCTTTATTGTTGAAAAGTTTTGGACATTGTTGGTAAGTATAAGAAGATAAGAACTTGGGAACAATAAATGATGCGTACTAAAAAATGGGATGTACACATGTATTTGAAAAAATTGAATAGCGAAACCCTTATTTTAGTCTGTTACATGAAGATTCATGATAGACAAACATGTGTGCCTTTGAATTATGGAAATTTATCGTCCACAAGAGACATTTCTAAGGACCCTCTCATGTTAACAGTTACTGATGATTTCTGTATGTTTTTCTTACATTTTAGGAGTTACTGAAGTGCTGTTGTTGGCACAGGGTGGTCAGTATGGTTACCTCACACCTGGGCAAGTCATCACAGTGGACTGCAACCAATGGTAGCATTAATTTTACTTTTTGCATTTTGTACCTTTTCTGAAAGTGTATTTGATAGATGCCAAAACAATAGCTTAAGGAACACTTAGACCATAACATTTTTGGAAAGAACTTCATCAATTGGATCTGGGCGCAAACATAGTTTTAGGTAGTGTATATCATTTCAAAAGTATAAGATATACACATGAGCCACAATCGTTTTTGCAGTCGGCCATACATTGCCATCATATTGAATATTAAACTACATTGCAAAGATATCAAGATAGGCAAAACTTGAAGGGTGAAACTCTAAAATCTATGTCGTGGCAGATGCTTCTACCAAGTCTATCTGTTGTTGCTGTTCGTAGTAGTGTAAATGTTGTATTTCCAGAGTGCATGTGAATGGAGGTTTGAAATGTAATAATCACTAGACAAGTGTACAATTAATAGTTGTTGTAACAGTTGTAATTTCGGGGTGTGTGAATTGTATGATTGTACAGTACTGATCACCACTGGTTAAAATTTTGTAACTGTGTTTCCAGTGTTTGTGTGAAGAGAGGACTGTACAGTACTGATCACCAGTGGTTAAAATTTTCTTGTTGCATTCCCAGTGTGTGTGTGAATGGAGGACTGGACTGTACTGATCACCAGTGCACCACAGACGGGGATTGGAGTACCTGGTCACCCTGGTCCAACTGTACTGTCACATGTGGGGGAGGGGTAAGTCAAAAACATATCTATAACTTTTATCTTAATTATCAGAACTATTCAAACTGTTCCAGTTTTTTGTTTCATCGTGATCAATGAGTTCTTGATGTAAGTTTACATAGGGAACAACCCACAAGCACTGTAGACACACACACGCGCGCGCGCGCATGCACACACGCGCACGCACACACACACGCACGCACGCACACACACGCACGCACGCACACACACACACACCACACACACACACACGCACACATACACATGCACGCACACATACACAGCACATGCACACACACACAAGCACACACACACACACAAGCACACACACACACACAAGCACACACACACACAAGCACACACACACACACACTCACACACACACAAATATTACAATTCACAGTAATTTTTTTTCTGTTTCAACAGGTGCAGTACAGATACAGGTCATGTGACAATCCTCCCCCAGCCTATGGGGGCCTCGCCTGCACTGGTCTGGGTGAGGAGGCTGTCCATTGTAACATACAGGAGTGCCCGAGTAAGTCATGTTTCAACAAAGCTACAATCATGTAACTTTGATTGGAGACCTTGTTTTCAAAAGCCAGTATGTCAAGAAGGGATGTTGTGTGGCATGTTGTACATGCATCTAGTGGTTCAGCCAAGATGTACTTTTCTGTAGATGAAAAGGCAAAGCTTGGTCGAGTTTATGATATTCTTTTTCCTAACTTTCCAAAGTCCATGGTAAAGTTGGTGAGTGGAGTGAGTGGTCGAGTTGCTCAGCCAGCTGTGGAGTAGGCAGCAGGACCAGACATCAGTACTGTAATGACCCAGAGCCTCTACACGGCGGAATGTACTGTGTGGAGTCACTGGTGGAGACTTCAGACTGTAACATCAGAGACTGTCCAGGTAACAGCAAAAGCTAACAAGTTTATCATGTTAGCATGAAAGTTCATCTGTGTTGGTACAAGTCATTATGAAATAAAGACTAAGCTTTAACTTCCAACACTTAGATGACAGAATTGGGAATTGGGACTTACCCAAATTTGGGACAAACCGCTACTACGGTCACGTGTCTCTGACGTCACGTTCCAAGAGTAGACGGGTCCATTCCGTGAACAAGGTTGATGGAGTCAACCGAAAATTTGGGTAAGTCCCAATTCTGTAATCTGAGTGTTGGAAGGTAAAGCTTTAAGTCTTTATTTCATAAAGTTTATTATGCTTGACGAAGGAAAACATATTGTTTTTGCTCTGTTTCCTGTTCCTGTTTCCTTTTCTTCTTCTTCTCAAAACCAATAAGGTCAATGACCTTAACCAAACATCTGTCACCATGGTAACTAGTGCTGGGTTACATCATGTTGCAATCTTATAGCTGAAGGGGTTTAGACTCCTGCCTGACCATATACATGTAATATAATGATTATTGTGTTTGAGTAAAAATCAACAGAGCAGACCATATGCGGAGGTAAACATTAAACTGGAGGAGAGCACTACCTGCAGTTATAACTTACAATGATAATTATCATCCCGATATATCTCAGACAAGACGTGCGTGGGAGGTAAGGTGTACCAGCAGTGTCCCCAGCAGTGTCCCAGGACATGTGGGGACCTCCATGACGGAGTGACCTGTGACAGGAGTGCCTGTGTGCCTGACTGTGGCTGTCCTGAGGGGCAGGTGGACCTGGGGGGAGTCTGTGTCCTCATCAAAGGTTAGAGATTATATCCATACTTATTGAGATACCAATGTACAATGCAGTTTTATTGTGTGTCTGCTATTCCCCTACAATAATCATTGTGAACATTCAGTTCCTGACTGTGTAATACATTTCTCTGTTTACATTTAAAAAACTTGCTTTTGTCATGAGCAATTGACGTAGAGATCCCCCACGAAGCCCAAATTTGCACATAGCCTTGGTCCTCATGACGGTAACCTGCCTGCCAACATTGAACCACCCCTTCAAGAGTTATGCTGCTAAATCCACAGTCTCTCACAAAAAAATAGACTGATTCCATAGTCTTCTTGACGAAGACAATGAATGACGATTGTGTCCTTAAGCTAATGAATAACTGTCTCTGTTCCCACAGACTGTCCCTGTAGATGGAACCTGGCCTCAGACAGTGATGGGAACCCCATATATGGGGAACAGTTTGATTCTGGTGAAGTCGTCAGCTACAAATGCACCAACTGGTGGGTCCTGTACATGATAGTCTTGTGTATGGTAAAGATTTTAAATTTACTGAAAATCATGTCTTTTTAGTTTATTGTCTATTGCAACAACTTCTTATCTTATTTACAGTACATGCCAGGAAGGTCGGTTCATCTGTAATGAGGAGTTACTTGGTATGTACTTTTGAAATCTTTTTTATCAACTTTTGAGTACACAAAACCACCTGGACATGACTGACTCCCCAGTATGGATTACAATACTGTAAATCACTTAATATTCATGGCACTTTTGTTTTTGTGGTCACTTCTGAACCACAAAGTTATCATGCTGCGAACAAATAATTCAACGACTTTCTTTCTTCTATAGCTGCCACCACCATCACCATATAGTTTTGCGAACATGTATGTTTTTCTCAGACAGCAAAATTTTGCTACTGTGAATATAAACTGATCTACAGTTATTTTACACTACCATCTCCAGTGGTACCTAACTGGTCAGCCTGGAGTTCCTGGACTGCCTGTACAGCCAGCTGTGGCGGTGGTACACAGTACCGCAGCAGGACCTGTGACAACCCGCCCCCTATCTGTCAGGACCTGAACTGCAACGGCCACGAAGAGGAGACCAGGTCCTGTAATACACAGCAGTGTGAAGGTGAGAATAACAGAGAATGTTAGAATAAACTTAAAACTGGTGTCACACCGTGTGGCTCCTACTTGACAAACTTGTAAGATAGTATTTCTGCACATGTTGAATGCTACTAGGAAGATTCTCCTACTTGAACAAGTAGGCAGATTTAACTTAAATGTGCAGGATGTTTGCCAATTTATTTTCTTCTTCTGTTTGTTATTTTTTCTTCTAAATGTTCAAAATCTTCCCTCCCATGCATTGTTATAATGGTGGTCATCAGGCAAAATCAATTAAAGAATTTTCATTAAACATGATGATTTTAGTCTGAAATGGAAGTATATAACTTTTGACCCCATCTGAAGCTGGCTGCCCACCTGGTAAGCAGCTGCATCCATGTGGGCACACCTGTCCACACACCTGTGGAGAGAGGATAGGAGATATCACCTGTGTGGAACCCTATTGTACCCAGGGGTGCTTCTGTCCACCGGGGATGGTCGAGGATGATGCTGGAAACTGTGTGCTGGTGGGGCGCAGTTTTGTATTCCTTTATTTGTGTTGCACATAAATAAATAATTAAAAACCCTTCTTCTTGTTCTTCTTCAATCTTCCTTTGATGAGGTGTAGCTAGTGAAGTTTTGTCTCCAGTACAGTCTATCAGTCATTGCGGACAGAAGTTCTGATCGCATGCATTTCTAAAGTAAAGAAGCCTAATTTTACTCAAAAGTAAAGGTACCTTTCCTTGGTGCTGAAAATGGGGATGTAAGACAGTCTCAATATTTCTGTTATGTTCCCACTGTCTAAAACATCTTATGGACCTTTTGATATTGTACATACAGTACCACCCATATAACGCCCTGTATATGTACGATTTGGGGGTATTTCTCATGCAATGCATCACACCGCAAATGCGGAAGTAACTACGCCACCCCAGGGCAAAAAAAGGAAAGGGTCTGTGACCTGATTAAGACATCAAAAATTGCCAGCAGGACAAGGGTTAAGTGATGAAGAAAAAACAATTTATATAGATTTCTGCTTTATTATATTTACATATAAGATATACATGTATTTATTTTTGCCAGGAGTGCCCCTGCACCTTCACAGTGTCAGGCCTGGGTACTGAAGGTGAGGCAGTAGGGCACCTGTCAGATGGCACACCGGTGTACCAGGGACAGGAGATGGAGTCAGCTGATGTGGTACACGTCAACTGTAACACCTGTACCTGTACGGATGGTCTTCTCACCTGCACGGACGAGCCATGTCCTGGTAAGAACTTGAGATCTTTGTTTTCTTGTAAAAGAATTTATTTCTTTGAGAGAGAGAGAGAGAGAGTGTGTGTGTGTCTGTGTATGTGTGTGTGTGTGTGTGTGTGTGTGTGTGTCTGCATGTGTGTGTGTGTGTGTGTGTGCATGTGCGTGTGTGTGTGTGTGTGTGTGTGTGTGTGAGAGAGAGAGGGAGAGAGTCATGTATTGCCTGTTGGAATCCAAATGGAATATGTATAATAGTGTCACTTGAATTGCATCTACCTAAAGAAAATGTTGAAAAATGTAAGAAATTTAGAAATGTTAAGGAACCAACACGCTAATAAAAGTCTTACATCATAGCCATCAATATTCGCGCATTAAAATATACATGTCTCCATCCTGTGTTTAGTTGATGGTGGAGTGTCGAGTTGGACAGTGTGAACCAACTGTAACAGCCCTGCACCTGCACATGTAGTATTGTTAAGTAACTGACATACATTGTATCGTGTACATTTGTACCATTGTTAAGCAATAAGTTTGTATATCCCCTGTGTTTAGTTGATGGTGGAGTGTCGAGCTGGACAGTGTGGACCAACTGTTCCATGACATGTGGGGGTGTGGGTGTGCAGGTTCGGACACGCGTCTGTAACAGCCCTGCCCCTGCACACGGTGGACAGCCGTGCACAGAGACGCTACTCGACACCAAGTACTGCCACACACCCGAATGTCCAGGTTAGCAACTGGGTTCTAATACCAGTACATGTATAGCATGCCAGCAGAACGTACTGCACCTGTGCAAAACCACAATTTTTTGCGATTTTTGGTCAACGTTGCAGATGATATCTTTTCCAACACAACATTTGAAAACTATAGAATGGATTCCATTTTTGAGTACGCTATTACAAGCTTACATAAGACATTTCGGGTTACGCACAAGTACAGTACGTTCTGGCAATGTCCTTATGATTATATACTAGTTTGCTATCAAATCTATCAAATTAGTGGATACATGCGACACTTAAGTCTGACAAATCTTAATGTTAGCAGCCATTCTAACCAGCTACCTTAAGATACTTTTTGAGTTGGACAACTCACACAGATTATGGAACTATCCACAGATGAACACAGTTTCATGATAACAATTTCAAATTGTTTGTCTGCAGGAGGCTGGTCAGTCTGGACCAGTTGGAGTTCCTGTTCAGTGACCTGTGGTGGAGGGGTCAGCCGTCGTAGTTACTGATCATTTGTTTGTTTGTTTGTTCTTTAGTTCCAGGAGGCTGGTCAGTCTGGACCAGTTGGAGTTCCTGTACAGTGACCTGTGGTGGTGGGGTCAGCCACCGTACCCGGACCTGTTCTAACCCTCCCCCGGCTCATTTCGGTCCCAGCTGTGAGGGGCACGAAACCGAGACTATAGAGTGCAGTCCCGAACCCTGTGGTAGGATTTTTTTAAAAACTTTATTCATATAACCAATATTCACAACTTCCCTACACTACTATCTTACAGATACAACTATATACAAGATACAAGACTCTTACAATCTTAGAACAAGTGGTTATGGTTATCACCTTAATTTATTTACTTAATTTATTACAGAATTTGTTTACTATTGAATCTTAGATTCTAAGTTACTATCAAGTTTAAAGAGTTTATTTATTTATCTAGAGTATACCTGTGCTGTAGTGCGATGTGAACCAGTGAGAATTGCCCTGAGGAAGGTGACAGACGGTCACCGAAACGTTGGCTGTGAATAAAACACTTGGTTGTGTAAAAAGAGTCTCTCAGTAACATTCTTAACATGTGCACCTGTATACAGAGCTTGGCTGTGAGGGTGGTAAGGAGTACACCCAGTACTGCCCCAGCTGTCCCCGCACATGCAGCGAGCTGGCCGGGAGGTCAGAGTGCGCAGCCATGGCAACCTGCCAGCTGGGCTGCCGATGTCCCAACGGAACCTACGAACAAAACGGTAACTTTCATGAAAGTTCATCTGTGTTTGTAGTTAGAGTTAAAACTTTAGATCCAACACAAAAAGTTCTCTCACCTAGAGCTTTCGACCAGTCACTCTGGTCTTCCTCAGTAGACTGACCCAGTGAGAGTTGTCATGTGGCTTGACGTCACACTTCAAGGAGCCATGTGACAAGCTTGACTGGGTCAGACTACTGAGGAAGACCAGAGTGACTGGTCGAAAGCTCTAGGTGAGAGAACTTTTTGTGTTGGATCTAAATGGTGACCGAAATACTGGCTAAATAAAAGACTTGGTTGTGTGAAAAGGGTCTCTTTACTCAGTGTCTTACCAACCTGATGAAACTATTCACAGATGGCTCCTGTGTCCTTGTGGAGGAATGCAAGTGTGAGATTCCTGAGGAGATACTGGCGCGTGCTACGGTTGCGCCGCTGACGATGGCATCCACCTTCGATAGCCTGACGTTTTCGGATGCAGAACCACTGTCGGATCGTACCACTTTGTTCCCACAGGAGGTGATTGTGGGAGAGTGCATGGTGTGGTGAGTATATTTTCATGTGTACTTTAAATGATGAAAATTTTGATTCAAAGTTTTAACCCTTGTGCTGCTAGAATTTTTACACACCTTTTTTGATAATTTCATGTGTTGATCGGGCCATTGACCCCTGACTTTTTTGTCCTGTGATGGCATGGTCACTTCCGTTGCAAATACTCTCAAATCATACAATATACAGGGCCCTATATGGGTGGTACTGTTTGTGCAACCCGTATATATTGGCTCCGGAAGTAAAATCCATGGTAAAAACCTTTACCAAGGATGGAGTAGCAAGAATTACATCAGTCTACAAAACGGCATACATCAGTCTACAAAACGGCATACATCAGTCTACAAAACGGCATACTGTGTTTGAGATTAGATATATTTTCAATTGATAATTGAGGATTAGGCAAATTGTACTTACCATGAAGGATAATCCCAATTATACCTCACACGAACTATTTGGGTATATCGTTTACCTTATGCAGTATTTCCTATGCTTATCGCTAGGTGGCGCACGTGTACAAAGCTTTAATCGCAAAGCATCACGGGATATCATGACGTAATGACTATGTTCGCCGCCATTTGACGACGTGCGAGAAAGAGTCTGTGCTGTTCACCATGGGTGGGCATTCTCAGCTACTTGGAAGCTGAAGAACAGCAAGGGTGGGAAGATATACCCAAATAGTTCGTGTGAGGTATAATTGGGATTATCCTTCATGGTAAGTACAATTTGCCTAATCCTCAATTATACCTGCACACTCCCTATTTGGGTATATCGTTTACCTTATGCAGACTTCAGAGCCGTGGACAGCACAGCCTGGCCAAACGTGT
>NW_017804043.1:633407-658746 GCF_001625305.1 Branchiostoma belcheri
GCGAACACCTGTCCGCTAGGGTGTTTGTCAATCCGGGAACGTGAGTTGCAGACAACGTCAGGCCTCTTCCACCAGGGCCCACGACCACATCTCCAGGGCCAAGGCTGCCAAACCTGGCGACCTTGTTCCCCCCCACGTGATTCACATATGCAACGGCTGTTGCGTTTGTCCAGCCTTAGCAGATCATGCTGAGTATCTGCGCTCACAAAGCTTCTTAGCGCCAGGGAGGCCGCTTTCAATTCTAGTCAGTTGGTCACAGTGCAGGCGCGCTTCTGTTTGCGACCAGCGCCCGCCTGTCTCCTGACCATAACAATGCGCGCCCCATCCTTCCAGTGAGGCATCCGTGCAAATTGTCAGGTTTGACGGAACAAAGACTTTACTTCGCGCACATGGCCGATCCACCACTGTAGATCTTTTGCTGCATCTGGGGTTAGACTGACTAAAGAGTCAAAATTCTCTCGGCTTCTTTATGCCGAAAATTGAGAAGCTGTTGCAGAGCCCGGAAAAGTAACCTCTGTAAAAATGAAAGCGTCCCCAACGGGGAAACGCCCACCGGACGCCGTCCCTGCCCGTCCTTAGCGGGAAACGGCGTCCCGACCGTCCCAACACAGTTGGCAGCGTCCACAAACTTCCCCCGGACGGCCGTCCCAGAAATTAGTGACGGCACCCCGTCGCTCCCAGCCCGTCCTGAACCGTCCGGCATGGAAACGGGCGTTTATTAATTAATTGACAACAGCAGCGGCCGGCACTTACGTGCTTCACGATGTTTCCCAGGGGGGTTTAGGTTTCTAACGCACATGCGCCAAGTTTGAAGGCGCTAGATTTAACGGTCACCGGGCTGGCTGGGGAACACGTCTGCTGCTCAGTCGACCTCAGTTTTTTTCCATTTTGTTGGATTGTCTGCAATTTTGGAGAATGGATTTCAGTCATACAAGCAGCTATATCTATCGTCGACGCTGCACACAAGTTTGGGCATCTCCAGCGACTGACTAAAATGTCAAACGAGGTGTTCCAAGAATGTAAACAGCGGCCGCCAGAATTTTGGGTGTACCGAAGCAATCTGTCTCGGCGATTCTTTTTCGAGGATACTCGGTAAGTGGACAAGAATTTTTCGTTGTCAAATGTTACAAGGGAACTGTGTAAGACAGTGTTACAATTGCCACAACAGAACATTAGTTAATTCCAGGGGCTGCTGAGAAGTTTGCGGTTATATTTTGTTCGTCCTCCCCGAGACTGCCCTCCCCACATAAATTTTGTCACATGCACCGCCGGGCTGATAAAGGAAATTCAATGTTTTAACGCCGAAAAATAAAAAGACGCACACGAACGATTTGTAGAATAATTGTGTACAATACCTGCTGTTTTAATAAAGAACGATGATGCCGTAAAAATGTACACGTCATACACAAAAAGAGACTCGAAGTCCAGCACACAAGTTCGGCCCGGGAAAGTCCTGACGTCACGGCTGCCATCTACAAACGCAACCGTCAATGTTGTTTTCATACAAAATCTTCCAAGACGCACAAAAACTACGTAGAATATAATTATATATTATACGAATTTTAATGAGGAAAGACGATTATGTTAAAATGTCCACTTAGGCAATGTTTGCACTTGTAATTTTCTTACACCCTCGCCCTTTATGTTTGTGTGCGCTCACAATGGTGGATTACTGTTGTCGCATGTTCGCCGCTGTTTACAGCCGCTGTTCAACATTTTGTTACTCTATATTCTTGAAGAAAATCTTTTTCGTTTGATCATGGTATTTTGTATTTACTTCACTTGTATTTACTCACGGCTCGTTACGGCAACTGTTACAATGTGGGCGGCCGTTACTTGTTGATTCGATGCCAATCTGCAATTGTTTTCAATATTACTATATCGGCACCTTCTGTCACGGGACGCCGTCGGAAACGCCGTCCCAACCCCGTCGGAGCGGCAAGATCAAAATGTCCACAATGACTGAGCACCCCCCAGAGACCCGTCCGGCCGTCGGATACGCCGTTTGGACCCCACCTGTGCCGTCCCAAGCGTCGCCCGGCCCCGCCCAGGAGCCCGTCCGGGAGCCCGTCCGGCAGCGCGTCCAGCAGCCCGCCCGGTAGCCCGTCGGAAACGGCGCCCAAACGCCCTAAGAAACGCCCGGACGCCGTCGAAAACGGACAGTTCTGACGGCGTCCCAGGCGTTTGAGGCGTCCTGGCCCGTTTCTGGCCTTTGTCCAGGCGTCCGTAGTCCCCGTTTACCGCCAGGGACGGGCAGCCGTCCCAAACAAACGGCCACCACAAACGGGCGTTTAAACGGGCGTTTCTCCGTCGGGAACGCTTTCATTTTTACAGAGGAAGGGCCTTGGAAGAATGGCTTGCTTGGCGGACTCTAACAGCCCCACCACGCTGGCTAGCTGTCTGATTCCTATCACCTCCTGTTCTAGAAGTGATAGGCAAGAACTCACTACCTTGTCTAACTTGTCTTCGGTTAGGTAAATTGTCAAAGTACGAGAATCGAGGACAAGGCCTAGGAAAGTCGCTACCTGAGACGGTACCAACTGCGACTTCTCCAGGTTGAGAACAAACCGAGTTGCTCTAGAAGCTCTCTGCCTATAGCAATGTGCTCTAAGCATTGTTCCCTCGACCTTGCAATGATCGGTAAGTCGTCTAGGAAAACTACTACTAGTAATCCAGGGGTCTCCCCAAGCAATGAAACAAGGGCGCTGCGCCTCTCATAAAATTTTCAGCGCCTCTCATAAAGTTTTCAAATGTAGGGTCTTCTCTTCGTACTTTTGCTTGTGTTAGCTTGGCTAATTCGTGAAATTTTGCTGATTTGGGGGCCAAGCGGCGTCACTATGCCCATCGGTATTGTCTGACAAAAGTTGTAAAAAAGGCGCTATTTGAATAATAATAGTCCACTTTGCTACACAAATTCAATGTGTTTGGTAAAATGTTGACACCCTGCTGGCATTTGAAAATCCTATTTTCATGTAAACAACGCTTATTTCTCCATGAAATACAGCCCAAACAGACAGAGAATAGATTTTTAGGGGCTAGTATATGGCGATCGTAACGTGGAAAATCCCCTTTCAAAATTCGGCAACATGGAAGAAAAAATAACTCACGAAAATCTTCCCTTCAATGAGGAATCAGTGCTCCAACAAATTAAACATAGAGAGAAGAACATTTCTTCTTTGTTGTGACCTTGTATTCAATCCATTTTTACGAGTTTTGGACACGTTTTCGTGGCCTTGAACATAGAAATGTGTAGCGCTCGGCACGAGGTCGGCCATCTTGTTTTCTTCAAATCTCCCGATATCTCGCGAGATTCAGTGAGACTTGGGCAAAAACACTGCAGTTTTGACCAAAACCGCTAGATGGCTACGGTAGAATTACAGGTTTGTTGTTGTAGGGACGAAAAATGTAACCCTTTTAGTTTGAGGAGTACTTGTTGTAGCTATAGTTAAACTTTGAACGGTTGGACTTAGAAGTGCTCGAAGGGGCTGACTTATAAGCCTTACTCAAAGTGCGTCTAACCTAATCGGCTGAATTAACCTTCTCCAAAAAGGTGTCTCCAAATTAAGAAGGGGAAGAATCTGAAGTTCCCGAGCAGGTCGCTACATTTTTGAGCGAGGACTTACTCACAAATTCGGAGTTTAACTGCTGCCAACAATTCTACTAAAAGGTTAGCAGCCATGAGCATCTTATCCTGGCAAACACTATTATCAGTGTTTACGGTATCACGCTTGATCATATTAGCCACTACTGGGTCTAGAATCGGCGCCCGAAGTGCTAATTCAACATTAGGTGGAGTGGGAAAAGTTTTCCTTCCTCTCTTCACTAAGGGTTCGGACCATCCTCTAAACCCGATGCTGTTTGCAAAGCGATAGAATCGTCTTTGGTGTTTTTTCGGATCAGCTTCCTCTACTATGACTCAGTATAGACGTGAAATGTGTGGCAAGGACATGAAACAAGATATGAAACATGTCTTCAAGACCGATTTGCCCACCGGTTCCTCCAAATACTTATTTGAAGTTATTATCGTAGGGATTATCAAACGACAAGGAGTTACCTTCGTCAGAGTCAGAAAAGGTGATTTTTCCCTCCTCCGAACACTCTTCCACTTCAGAACCTGGATGCTCTCGCCGGAACCGACTACACCGGCTCGGCTGGTCGACGCTACCGCCCCGTCAACGTCCCGAGGTTGACGGGATGAACTGGACGCCTGAGGAAGTCCCGAGCTGGAACTGATCCACTGAAGAAAAGAGGCAGCGTCGAATCCAGGCGGGAAGGGTGTTTCTGATGGAGGTGGGGGTGGAGGAGACTTTTCCCCACCAAGCTTCGGCATGGTCGGGGAGCCCAACTCCTCCGAGTCCGGAGGAAATTTAGGCCGGGGCGGCGGCAGCTCCGCGCCGTCTCCTTCCTTGACCGATGTTCCCGGTGCCAACGCCAAAGGGGCATTTCGCTCCCAAGCGGCGGATGTTCCCGGTGCCAACGCCGAAGGGGCATTTCGCTCCCAAACGGCGGAATGAGGTTGGAGTTCTTCTCTTTTTCCTCCGAACCTCTAGCTGTAGGAGCGGGGACTTTTCGTTCACCCGACTCCTCTTCCTCCTGTCCGGAGGCAAGTGCAGGCACGCCTGTCTTTTCCACGGCAAGGAATTTTGCCTGCCTAGCGTTGGGAAACTGACCACTTCTCTTGCCATTCCGACCTGTCTGGTCCTCCGAAAAGCTACCTGAATCGCCCCCGTGGGCAGAAGACTTCGTTTTATCCTTCTTTTTGGGCATAACGCCGAAAGAAAATCCGAAAAAATAAGGAGTAGGGAAACAACGTGCACCCCTTCGCGTTCGCACAAGGAAAATGGCGGCGAACATAGTCATTACGTCATGATATCCCGTGATGCTTTGCGATTAAAGCTTTGTACACGTGCGCCACCTAGCGATAAGCATAGGAAATACTGCATAAGGTAAACGATATACCCAAATAGGGAGTGTGCAGGTATAACTTTGTGTTTTTCCTATCACCAGTATCTGTTCTCATGGACTACTGAACTGCACGGATGATGAGCTGTGTGCTGGTAAGAAAGATCCACACCATTTTTTAAACTTTGACAATTTCTAAACTAAAATATACACACTCATTTCTGGCTTGCACACTTGCCAAGCAGATCCTAGGGTGGCAAAAATACAGTATCCAGTTGGCCAGAGAGGGTCTTGATCCTGAATTTGAGTAGTAAAGGAACTGAGTGTATCATCCTGTTCTTGTGCAGTTTAAGCCATAGTCTCTTTAGACTGACTGATGATGCAGTTTAGATTTAGATGTGAAGATTTAGATGTGAAGATTTAGATATGAAGCTATGATGTATTTCCACCCCCAGCCCCACCTAGTTGGTCCAGCTGGTCCAGTTGGACTCCATGTTCACGACCTTGCATCACCGGAGTCAAGGACATGGGCGGCAGTGTGAAGTCTCGCCGGCGGTACTGTAATGACCCCCCTCCCCGGCCAGGGGGGGAGTTCTGCGAGGGGGATGACACACAGGAGGTCACCTGTAATGTACCACAGTGTCCACGTGGGTTGGGATTTCTTTTCTCCTCAGTCATTTGTTTGTTGTACATTGCCATTCTACATCTAACATATCTTGACCAGTGAGCTTTCTGCATAATATTTTATCTTAAGATGGCAAAAAGGAACATGCACAATCATGCACATACAATCTCCTCTCATTTATCTGAGTGTCTGTCTTCTGTAATATTCTTTCTTTCTAGAAATGAAAGCTATGATCCCTACGACTGCAAATTATCATTACAAACTTGATTTTCTTGCCTATTGGAGTCTTTAATAATATTATGCTATCTCCATATAGTCCAGTGTTTTAGCCAGCCTGAAAGTTTTTTATTTTATCTCAATTGTTTGACGTAATGGATTGGGTAAAATTTTTGTCCATCATGAGCGGATCATTGGGTCTTGTGTGGAACGGCATGCATGGTTTGACTAATGACAACTGCATTCTCTAACTTGATTTGTCTGTTTCCCTGTTACTGTTAGAACCAGGAGGTTGGTCACAGTGGAGCCCATGGTCTGCCTGTAGCTCCACGTGTGGGTCGGGAACCCAGGTCAGAACCCGGGTGTGCGACGACCCACCCCCCGATATACCCAGCCTGGCCTGTCCCGGGGCATCACTGCAGACCCAGTCATGCTTCGCTGAAGAAGACTGCACTTGTAAGTAGTAGTACGAATATATAGTAACTGTTACAGTTACATAGTAGTATCCAGTCTTTGATTACACTGCTGCAGGGTCCCTGACACAGGGGTGGACAGCAGTCTTCACACCAAACATCCATTGGCAAGCGGCTCCAGCAGGTACACACCAGCAAGGCTGCTCTCTCTAATGTCCTTCTTGACACAGGGGTGGGCAGCAGTTGGCTAAAGTCTTCACACCACACCTCCAAGTGGCTCTGTCCAGCGAGTCCACACCAGCAATGCCACACTCTCTAATGTCCTTAGGTGTATTCTTTTGGGAGGTTAAACTGTGGTTTTGTGTAATACTATCTGTTTTTCTGGACATTGGAGAAGGGAATATTGACAGGACATGAATTGTCCAGAGTAAACGGAGAGGTTTTAAAATGGTGGAATTCAGAAAATCAATGATTGCATATTTCCTTTAAGTCTGAAATCTCTGTTTTCTTGTTTTATTAACAGTTTTTAACATTGTTTTCCAGCATGTCCTCCTCAAATGGTGTACCACAGCTGTCTGCCCTGCCCTCGGTCATGTCTGGACCTACAGGAGTATGTGGAGTGTGTGGAGCAGGGTAAGTCAACTTTTTTTTTTTTCGTGGAGGTGAGAATGGAGATATTGTTTTCGGTGAACCTGTGTGTTTGTGTGTGTGTGTGTATGTGTGTGTGTATGTGTGTGTGTGTACGTGTGTGTGTGTGTGAGTGTGTGTGTGTGTGTGTGTGAGTTTGAGTGTGTGTGTGTGAGTGTCTTTCTGTCTGTCTGCAGATTTGTGGTCAGCATAACTTCAGACAGCCGTATTGATTCTTATAATGATATTTGGTATGTGGGTAGGTTTAAGGAAGACAAAGGTCAAGATCAAAGGTCTTCCTACTGGTACTGCAGCAGTGTATTTTGCAAACATTTATCAAATAGACCCAACTTGAACATCTTTTACACTCTAGTATGTAAAAACAGAGTCTTCTGAAGAGCTTCAGATAGTACCATGTATGTTGTAGAACATAGTTTAATGCTAGACGTAGATATAGTCTCACATACCACTGTATTTTCTTTCTTATGTTGTTTGTAACTGCAATTAGCCCTCGGGCAAGTATTTGCAATAAACTTTCTTTACAATAAAGGTGATTATTGACTTGTTTTTCCCATAATGCCTTGCAGAATGTATCCCAGGGTGCAGCTGTCCTTCTGGGCTGCTGCTGGATGGAGACTTGTGTGTACGGAGGGAGGCCTGTCCATGTGTCATGGTCAACCCCTTCATTAAAGGTGGGCAGCAACTCTCTCATGTGGTGTCTTCAAACAGAGTTTTTATAGCCTGATTACAAAACCCATTACTATAGGTCCCGAGTCCATAGCCTCCGTAGCAGGCTTATAGAACTGGGGGTTTGGTAGTCTTCTGCTGTTTTTTGATTAGCCCAGTTCTAAAAAACGGGGGTAATTCAACCAGGCTGGCTATGTTGTCTATATGCAATCAGAAAAGAGCACATAAAAGCTCCCAAAGACCATGACCCCCAGTTTTTGGCATAGTATGGAGGCTACAAATAGAGAGGAACTGATGTAGGATTCGGGAGCTATAATAGGTTTGGTAACCAGGCTAGGTCTTAAAGATTACTATAATAATGTTTATGCTTGAAAATAGACAAACTTCTTAAGAGCTAAAACTGTCTGTTATCTAAAAACTGACACATGTACTTTTTTAAACTGCAAATCCTCTAGCGGACAGACCTGTGCAGTACCCAGCAGGCAGTCTGGTCACAATCAGCTGTAACAACTGGTGAGTCTAAACTGGCTTCTCTGTCAACTTCTCAGTAGTCTCTAGCAAGTAAGGGTTTCAAAATTATAATTATTACATGCAGCAGTTGCACTTAATGGTAGATTAACAATGTGGACAGATGATATTTTTGTTTGGAAGGCATTTCAGCACCAGGAAAAGCTGACAACAAATAAATAGAAAGGATTTCATTTTTTATATTAGCTCTCAGTAGTCTCTATAGCAAGTTTATGTTTGGAAGGCATTTCAGCACCATAAAAAGCTTGACAACAGACGAATATAAAGGATCTCATTTTTTATATTAGCTGCAAGGGTTGAAAACATGTCTACAGCAAAAGAACATAGCAGGGGTACGGGCACTGTGTTATATGAAAATAGGAGTAAAACTTTTATCACTTTTTAGATTTGTAATATTAAAATTGTACATGTACCAATCACATGAATCTGCCTCCAAACTATTTTTGTATCTAACCACTACAGTGGTTTGACTTTATGTTATGTTCAAATGAAATACCATAAAGTCGAAAAATCGATTGTATCTAACATTACTTGTATCCCCCAGTACTTGTGAACATGGCAGGTTCCGCTGTACCGACCAGACCTGTGACGTAGACTGTACGTGGAACCCCTGGTCTCACTGGTCGGACTGTACCAAATCCTGTGGGGTGGGCATCAGGACCAGACAGAGGACCTACCAAGAGCCACAGGGCAATGGTGTCAAGTGCCGGGACATGTCTTATAACATGGAGACAGAGGCCTGTAACACTGAGGCTTGCTCAGGTAAGGCTAAAAAGTTAGTAGCATTGTGTATATAATCCTTTTGTTACAGTTCATTTGTGTTGATGAAGTAAAGAGAGACATGGAAAAAGACAACTTCTGCAGTTTCCCATATTTCTGTGTCCTTTTGAGCTGTTTATAATGATGATAACGTAACATAATCTTCTGGAGTTGGCCAAGCCATGTACATACCTGTACATGAACTGTATTTTTACCTTTAGCATTTGATCTGCATTATTTTTCAGCACTTTTTTTTGTGCTGAAAAATCTTACTGCTTATAATATACTGTATACTATTAGTCTGTTTTCAAATTTGAATTTTTTACCTTTATTTGGTAGCAATTGCATTTGTGTGTGTGTGTTTTGTTTTAGAACAATAACTCGAGAACCTATGGATGGATTGTCCTGAAACTTGGTAGTACATGTACATATAGAATACAACACGGGGTATTCCGTATTGCCCGAGGTATCGGCCCGACTGTGGGTCGGATCCGACTAGCGGTAGGGCCGGGACCGAGGGTGATCTAGGTAGGTAGGTAGGTCTAGATGAGATCTCAAAATGTTCAGATTTGGGCCACCTGGTTGCTTGTTTCCTATAACTCAAGAAGCTGTGAATGGATTGCTATGAATCTTGGTAGGTGGCCACCTTTAGATGAGACCTCAACATGACTAAAAAAAGAGTTCGGGGGGGGGGCTTCTTAGAGTTTTTAAGCTTAAGAAAGTGACAAATTGTTCCCTGTTTGCTGCCGTAGTTGATGGAGAGTGGAGCACCTGGAGCACCTGGTCGGAGTGTGATGCCACCTGCGGCGGGGGGGCCACACGAAGGTCGCGCACCTGTTCCGACCCCGCGCCCAAGAATGGCGGGCTGGAGTGTGAGGGTCTTGCACAGGAGGTGGCTGTGTGTAACGCAGAACCATGCGGTGAGTGTGCTGTGAAACAAGTATCAACAAAAAGTACCAGTAATTCTTGTTTGTCCAAGAGTCCAAGATGTTGGATCTTAGGCTATTGTTGATAGAGGTGGCTGTGTGCAGAACCTTGTGGTGAGTATGCTTTGAAACAATAATTCAGGCAAAAGTAATTTTCTGACTCTGTTTTCAAACTTTGTGAATGTGTAGTGTAACGTGGAATTCAATATCTACTGCATGGTGGACACTTGAATATGAAAGAAAGACTCTTTTCGTCAAGGCAAAAGCAACCATCTTTTTGCTATGTTTCCTTGTTGTCCACAGGCCCAGAATGTCCAGAAGGCCAGGTACCGGACCTGTGTGTGAATGAGTGTGGGTACAGGTGTGAGGATTTGTTGTAACAGTTGTGTTTACTTGTTTTTGTTGTGTTTTTTTTACTTGTCTATAGGTCCAGAATGTCCAGAAGGCCAGGTACCGGACCTGTGTGTGAATGAGTGTGGGTACAGGTGTGAGGACTACCACCAGACAGAGGTGTGTGTGGAGGAAGAGGACTGCATTCCGGGCTGCAGGTGAGGTTGTCCGTTATTTCACAGTGTGACCACATTCAACTTAAAGCCCTTGAGATGCTTCTTTACTGATCCTCATTATGATAAACCTTATGTCAATAGAAGAAGATAAGAATATTCATTCACTTGGATGCTGATTTGCTCTCCCTTGCAACACTTGAGGAACCTCCTGAATTGTTACCTCTGGTACAGAAGTTTTGTTTTTGGAGGTGTTGTATGTTTGGGTTCCAAAGTAAGGGTGGAGATTCACTTGCAATTGATTGACAGGCGTTCAAGGGTGGTTACCAGCAATGTATGAAACACAAAACATAGTATGTAGCAGAGTAAGCTTTATCATACAATCATATGGGTGATGGAAGTTTGAAATCTCAGATTTGGGGGGGGGGGAAGAGGTCAAATCATCATTCCAATGATTATTACTTAAGCTGAATGAACGGACAACAGAATGAATGGATATCCTTCTGCTTCCCAGATGTCCATCTGGCCTGTTGCTGCAGCATGGGGAGTGTGTTCCTCCCCCTCTGTGTGAGTGTGTGGACAACAGCGGGAACGTCATAGCCCCGGGGACGGTGATGCAGAACAACTGTAACAACTGGTGAGTTCCTGACCCACAAGATAATAGACATTATTTTACAACTGTATGTTGCCTTCTCAAAAATCCTGATTTTGTGGTGACACTGTGTGCATTCCCTTTTACAATTATGTACCTTTTTAACAAAATAAGAGTGACTGTGGATGGTTTCTTTTTTTCTACTTGAAGGACAAAAATCATAATTCTATAATACTTGACAATTTACAATAGGCTTACTTGTACAAATTTCATGTCTTTTCAGCACCTGCAAATCAGGAGTCTTTTCCTGTACAGACCAGCCCTGCCCTGGTGAGACCATCGTTGTTGATTTTTCAATTGAGTGATCATTGTTGAAAACGATGTTATCAATGATAATGCATGGACAAACACCCAATAATCTATAGAGTCTCATTTGATTGTTTTGGTGTAACGTAACAACTAGAATTATTCACAAGTACATGTAAATGTCTTTCATTTGTATTATAAGACACAGAAAAATGATGAACTGTGTCATTTCATTTTCCCCTGACAGTTACCTGTGGTTGGAGTAGCTGGTCTACCTGGACAGACTGTAGCACAACCTGTGGACAGGGGACACAGAACAGATACAGGTCAGCTCAGAAGCCTTAGACACTCAGTTACTCACTACCCACCTTATAATGTCTGTTGTTCTGCATCTCCTGAAGGTTAGATGTGCTTGCACACTAATGCTGAGGCTTGATGACAGCCCACCATTTGCCTCTGTCCTACCTATATGGGTTCATGCTAGCCTAGGTAGACAGTCTATATTAACAATGTACGGCACAAAATGTCAAATGAACTAGACATACAAATCAGTACCTTCAGGTTTTGTGAAATCAAAAAAGAACACAAAAGAGCCACCATGATGACAAATTTCTACCTAAACCAGTACTGCAACAATTTTTTCTGTATTTCCAGGTCACCCAACAACCCCCCAGCCTCTAACGGAGGGCAGGAGTGCACAGGTGAACACGTGCATTCGCAGGTGTGCCAGCTGGACACCTGCACACCTGTCTGTACCTATGATGGTGTCGAGTACCAGGTGGGAGACACCCTCTACACAGCCGAGTGCACAGAGTGGTGAGTGGAAAAACCTGAGTGTATAATTCAAACATCAAATATCGTCTGAGACTGTTTGCTAGATATAATAGAAAGTTATTAAAAATTATGCTGTTCAACAATGTTACATTTCCCATTAAATCCCATCACCCATTAAATTTCTCTCCTATTTTCTTCTTCCAGTACCTGCACTCCTAATGGCCTGTCCTGTATCAATATCAACTGTTCAGGTTTGGAACTAGATGTATTTCTGTCTACCATATCATTGTTACAGTTCCAACAAGTCTTACAACTACCTCAGATTCTGTACGGTTTATAGACTCTCTTTGTGTCACTTATGTCTTGTAACTTGCTGTGTATAAGTATAATATAAAAGTGAGAGATTGAGTCCTTGAATGCTAAAGGAAATGTGTGTTATGTATGCAGCTGGTGTGTTACACCGAAGGCCGGTTATACCACAAAGAAACCCATTTTGTTACCCTTCCTGAATTAAAACTTTTTATTCTGCCTGCTTGTGACAGCCCTGTCTAGTTGGGAGCCGTGGGGCACCTGGAGCGCGTGTGATGCCAGCTGCGGAGGGGGGAAGCAGACGCGAACGCGAACCTGCACGGCCAGGACTCACTGCTGCGACTACGCCTGCCCTGGACTGGCCTTGGAGGAGCAACCATGCAACATGCAGGACTGTCCAACATGTACGTTTGATATTCTGGTGTCGATATAAGGATTTTGCGGGTTTTCTGTTATTTCTTTGTTGTTTTTTCTGTTTTTCTGTTATCTTTCTGTGTGTCATTTAGTGTTGTATAAATGTAGGGCCACAGGAAGAATAGTAACTACAAAATGTATGCTGGTCACCAAATGTGTTTAAGTTCAAAACTTAAGAGCAGTAGATTGCTAAGCCTAAGACCATGTGAAGGTATTTGTGGATTTTTATGCTGAAGAAGAGTGACGGATGTCACTCGAAATGTCCGAAAGTTATCTCCATTACTTATCCAGTGGTAGAGTTTGATTTGTCTTTGAATATTGTTTTACCTGGATGTGTAACTTTCATCTACTTGAACAGACTGCTTTGCAAATGTTAAAGCTTATAGCATTCATCTTTCTCCCCCTGCAGCGTCGTTGTGCCAGGTCCACACAGAGGTGCGTAACCTGAGCCACAACAGCTGCGAGGCGAAAAACATCCAGGTCAGCTTCTGCTCTGGGAAGTGCAAATCTTACACACAGATCAACGTCATGCAGCCTTACTACCAGGTACACAAAATCTTACTTACATCTTACATCTTATATGGGGGCCTGCATGGGGGGTCCCGACAACGCTCTACGCTAAATTTTGAGAGCTGGATTCAGGAATCCTCTCGATTACGCTTTATGCTAATTCCAAGTGGCTACAACTCGCTCACTCGCTCACCCACTCGCTCACCGGCTCACTCACTCTCTCACTCACTCCCTCGCTCGCCCACTCACTCACTCATCCATTCACTCTCACTCACTCACTAACTCCTTACTTGTTAATAAACCATTTTCCCCCCAGACGGTGTGTGAGTGCTGCACCTTCACGTTGGACTCCATCCAGCCTGTTATAGCTGCCATGTACATGTATATGTACTACTTTAAAACTATTAATAAACCATTCCTTCCTTCCTTCCCTGCCCCCAGACGGTGTGTGAGTGCTGTACCTTCACGCTGGACTCCCTGCAGCCTGTTCGCTTCGTGGAGCTTGACTGTGGGAACGGGGAGAGGGAGACGACAGTTCTGCCCAGGATCGAGCGCTGTGACTGTGTCGCTTGTGCCGGTATGTACTTTTCTCTTCATCTCCCATCTCTCTTGATCTTGGGGGGCCTGCAGGGGGGGGGGGGTGTCCCGACAACATTCTATGCTGAATTTTGACAGCTGGCTATGTATTTTACTGAATTCAGGAAACTTCTCGACTACGCTTTATGATAAATTCCAACTGGCTACAACGCATTACGTACGATTAAATCGTTGAATACGCTATACGCAAAATGTGCTGATCACGCACTCATATTTCCTTGCTAATGTATCATCTTTAGTGCATTGATCATTGAATTTTTTTGGATTTAAAAGTTGAAATACCCCCGTGGGGTCGTGTGGCGTAGCGGCAGAGTGCGCGACTCGGAACTTAGAGTCCCGGGTTCGAGTCCTGACATGCCACCGATCTTGTGCCCTTGGGAAAGGCACTTTACACGGCTTTCCTCACTTAGCTCAGGTGTAAATGAGTATTGTCCTGTCATGTATTTGTCCCCTGTGTTGGTGGCGGCATTAATATAAGTTGAAAAAACTTGAGTGTGTCGTCACCACGTCTGGTGATTACATGTTGAAAAAAAAAAAAAAATAGGTTTATTAAGTTAAAGAAAATATTGCAGCAAATATCGTAACCTGAGTTTATTTTTGTATGACTTTTCATTTTCAGGTGGAGACTAGAATCAGACTGAAACTGACTGAAGACGGATTGGAATGGCAGCAGTCCTGGTCAGCAGTAAGAACTGGACAGGTGGACAAAATGACGGCACGGCTAAAACATTTCATTCTAACTTCATCTGTGTTGACAGTTAACACGATAGTACAGAATTAAAACTGTTTTGACCAATTGTTGACATCTTGTTTCCAGTAAGTCATAAGACCTTTGAAGATTGTTAGTCACTTTGATTTTGAAGAAGAGGACAGTTGAAAACTCAACACATTAACTTTCTGTGTATTGAATGAAGAGTGTTGACTCATTGACTACAATTAGATGTTTTTTGCTGTGCCTGACAAAATTCTCTGTCTAGAACAACACCATTGCTGACTGGACAATTGTTCATTCCTAGACCTATATCACGTAAATGGACAATGAGTTTGTGTTAGAATTATAGACTCTGAGTTATTTATTCAAGATGCTATGATAAAAGCAAATATGGCAGGGAAACTAGTAACTGTTTCTTATTATTTATCGTTAAATGCCTTGATGCTGCATTTTAGCAGATTGGCAGTACTTTCTTGTAAGCATATGTAGTAACTGTCACACCTGATTATTTATGTAACTTACCCACATGTATCAGTAACCAAGTGAAAACATACGTGAAATTTCTGTAACAGCAGCAAATATGTGAAAGTATGTAGCAGCATGGTTTAGTGTTCTGTTTTTAGACTTAAGACAATACGATCTAAATACATGACCAATACCAGCTCCAGTGTGTGTGTTGATGCGTTTTCTGGAAGTAACTTGACAAGTTGACTTTCTACAATACAGTAAAAACAATAACATACTGAACAATGTAACTCTTGTACCACTATGACCTAAAATTAAAACTTAAAAGCAAGATTACAACATGAATTTACATGATGTAGTTGAAAAATGAAAGAGTGCACTGCTATTTCCACAACATTTAAGTCAACATTACTGATCAAAGAAAAAAGAAACATGACTCTTTTTACAAGGCAAGTGCAGTAACACCACTATACTAATTCAAATAGGTCTGCACTCTATGAGTTCTTAATATACTTGCATTGTTCTCTGCATTTCTCTTCTTGGCCATGCCAGCTTTTGGAGTTAGGTTCCTGTGTACAATCATCTATGATTCACACTCAATCACTGAAAAAGAACATGCAACTGTTCTAAGTGATCTCAACTAACTCTAAGTGATGTTACATATTTCTAACCCTCTACCTGCTACATGTAACTTATGCAGCTGTTAGGCCTAGGAAAAAAACGTGTTTCCTGTTTCAGTCCTGAAAAAAATTAGGGTCGGTAGGTGAGGATTTTTTGTCTTTTTTTTTAGACTTCAGTGATATCTGTATAGGGGTCCAACTTATACAATACAGTTTAACAAAGTAAAACTTGAATGAGGACACTTTTATTTTCAATGTCATTGTTCAAAAACCAATTTTACAACGTTTTATCACTCAGGTGTCAGATCATGGAGCTAGAAAAGGTTGAAAAGCTGGAAAAATTTATGTCCCTTGCAGGGGTTCACCCCCCAAAATAGTCAAGTGTCAGCAGTTTTTTTCTACGGTCAGTCCGGAAACAGGAAGCACAACATTTTTTTCCTAGGCCTTACATTAACCAGTGCAAATTCAACACTTCTCATGATCACCAAAATCAAGCACATTCGAAGACTCCTTCAGGTAGGCTCTAACCCAGGTTAAGTTACATCCTACTGGAGGTGCAGAGCTGCTGGATGTCCAGCAGAGACTGCTCGATACTTCCCGCCATCTTCATCACATCGGTGTCCGGGTTACTCTTCCACGCTGTTACACAGATCGCCATTCTAGAGAAAAATGGGGGTATCAACACACTATTACACAAGGAAATTATCACTTAAGCTAAAAGTCTATCCCGTTGCTTGAGTGACAATTTTGTTGTGCATCACATTACCCAGATGACTAACCTTCGTTGACAACATACTACCACTCACTGCTGACTCTAGCGATAGGAAAACCCTTCTTGTTAAAATTGTGGTGGGTTAATGTGCTTGTGGCATGGCCCTCCTCAAACATGGGATCTGTGCTTTACACATGTACATCCCATATGAAAGGACGTCCCTATTTAAAGCTTGGTACTAATTTCACCCAAATCAAGTGAGGAACTAGGTGTAAAGTGTCTTTCCCAAGGGCACATTGTAGTCTGCTACAGAGATTCGAACCCTGAACCCTTAGATTCTGAGTCAACAACGCTAACCACAACTACCTTGCCACCTGAAAGCAAAACCCAAAAAAATTGTTAAACTGTTAAAAAAAAAAAACAATTATAATTTGTGAACTCACGAGTCATTCTCTATCTTGTAGAAGCTCCCGTAGCCGTCGTGACGCATCGGAGCACAGCCACCATATATGGACGTGTATCCCAGGGTGCTCGTGGACAGGACAAAGTTTCCTCCACCACCGCTGAAAAACAGAGACATTCAAATATCGACTTTTCTTCTCTAATCCTAAACAGATTCAAGCCTGGGAAGCTGGTGTGTTACACCGAAGGGCGGTTATACCGGCTATACAGATGCAGAAGCTGGTGTGTTACGCCGTGGGGTGGTTATACCGGCTATACAGATACAGAAGCTGGTGTGTTACGCCAAAGGGCGGTTATACCGGCTATACAGATACAGAAGCTGGTGTGTTACGCCGAAGGGCAGTTATACTGGTTGTACAAAGAAAAATATTGGGGTACCTTTTAGTCCATGATGGATCTGTATAGATTTCTGGTCGAGTCATTCCAGCCTGATCAGACAGAATCTGGAGTCCTAACAGATGCCGATCACAACCTGGAAAACAAGAAATCAGAGATTTCAGACTTCCAGAAATAATATTTAATTGTTAAGAGACATGATAAGTACTAGTAGTCAACTGGTTCATTGCAGTTTCAATTTGCAACAAGCTTACTGTTTACTGTAAAAAAGTAGCAAAGATACCTCTGTTCAAGGCACACTCTCCCATCAGCCAAATAAACTTGTCATTGGCAGCTCGGAGTGCCTGCAGTCTCTCAGCAGACTAATAAGAGGAAAAGAGTCAGTTTACTTACTTGCAAGACCTAACAATACATGTAGCATATTTCAGTGTGGTGCCTTAAAAGCTACGTAATCGCAAAGTTCTTAAGAACTAGGTCAAAATCGCACGTTCGCATATGCATGACCCATAATGACAGACTTATCAAACTTCTTGTGTCCCATTAGAAACAATGACATGATGTTACCGTGGCATTCCTGTCCAGCATGGCCCTACAGAAGTCCACAGCTTCAGGTGTACAGGTGCGACAAGTCTCTGTCCGTCCCAGGTAGAACTTACGTGTGCTCGCTGTCTCATAGCATGGCGCTGGTCTGAAATTACATGAAAAACAGTTCAAGTTTCGACCCGAGTGTATCTTCCTGGAAAAATAAATAAAGTGAAACTAGAAAGGTAACATTTGCAACAATGTCTACCTTCGCATATGGTCTACTCTAACTTTTAATTCTTACTCATCGACAAATACCTTCACATATATGATGACAGGAGTCTAAATCCCTATTGCTGTAAAATTGCAACATGATGTAACCCAACACTAGTTATCATGGTGAGAGACAGTCTGGTTGAGGTCATTGACATATATGGTGACAGGAGTCTAAATCCCTCCTATTATAAAATTGCAACATGACGTAACCCAACACTAGTTACCATGGTGAGAGACAGTCTGGTTCAGGTCATTGACCAGGTTAGAGGTCAGTGCTTGGAACAGAAGAAGAGGAAACAGAGCAAAAACAAAACGTTTTGCTTCGGTAAAGATAAAAAGTGAAGTACTCACTTGCCATACATCCTGTAATAGGCCAGCTGCAGGGATAACTGCACCAGTCCGTCTGGGTGAAGCTTCTGAGAACGAGTAAAGTTCTTCCCAAACGTCTCAAACTTCAAGCAGTGAACAGCTAAGTCACTGGCCTGGGGAGGAAAGCAAAAACAAAGTTTATATCACAAATCAACTTGCTTTTACAAAATGAACATATATCTAAAAATTATGAATAATTGAATAAATTATTAATAATTGCTTTGCTCACTCAGTGATTTCTTTTGCAGTTTAAGGAAACAACTAATTATAAGCCTTATATCACCATATACAACAGAACACAACACTAACTCTTCAATGTCATCTAAATTATACTACCTGGGTATCTATGAGATAAACACTTAGGAATTGTTACTCAAACAACTGGACAGATTTTGAAAACTGTCAGATGTTTCAAGTATCATCCAACAGTCACTGACGAAAGGTAGTGGATGCTACTTGAAACGTCTGACAATTTCCAAAATCTATCCAGTTGCTTTGTCAATGAGTAACAATAACTCCTTGTGTATTCATCATTATTATACTCAAAGGTTTTATAATACTATCATGTTAATGTTTCAATGAATGTTTGAGTCAACAAAAAAGCGTGCTACCATTTCCTGATACTGTAACGCTGCGTCCTGTATGGCCTTCCCTATCCCCTCATCTATAGTGAACACCAGCTCCTCTGGTTCTGGGACCTTCCTATCAGGAACTGTACCCTGGAAACATAGAGACTTGTCAGTAAAGGGTTGTTTGTTTCGTTTGTTACCTCCATGACATATCATGGGGGTTATATTTTCAGTTGCCTTTGTCAGTCTGTCTGTCTGTTAGTCAACAAAATAACTCAAGAACGGCTGGATGCATTGGTTTCATACTTGGTGTGTCGGTAGGGTGTGGTGAAACCTGATTAGATTTTGGGCCCCCTAGCGGCTTCCCCTGGTACTGCAGCACAACTTCCGGTTTTGATATCTTGCAATCTGGACAAGCTACACATGTACATGTAGGGTCATGTACATGTACAAGTTTTTTATTATATGATTACAGAGGTTTTGTTTTCCGCGTGTCTGTGTGTCTGCTTTAGGTTGAGATATTTTGATCTTACCTTCCAGACTCCATGTTGTTCTCTTATTTTCTGATCCATGTACCAGTTTAGTACCACCAGGACTATCCCGTCAAAGGCTGCATGCTGGAAGGGAGAATTATAAGTTGATTAGTTTAAGTCACTTTCAGACAGGTCTATAGGACATTAATACAACTACAGTTTGTATCATGAAAGTTTATCTGTGTTGGTAGTTACATGTTTAAAGTTGAAACTTTTGATCCAACACAAGGTAAATTTTCCCACATAGAGCTTTCGACCAGTCACTCTGGTCTTCTTCAATAGACTGACCCAGTGAGGCTTGTCACATGGCTTCTTTGAAGTGTGACATCTACTGAGGAAGACCAGAGTGACTGGTCGAAAGCTCCAGGTGACAGAATTTACCTTGTGTTGGATCAAAAGTTTTAACTTTAAACAGACACTAATACAGACTATTAGGTGTGTTGTGATACTGGATAATACTACAACTTGAAAAACAATGCTCACATCACAGTTGGATGCCAGTGTTCCGTTGTTAAACATCAGAGTGTTGTAAGACTTGTCAAACCAGCGGTTAAAACAGTCGCCAGTCAGGCCTTGGATGGTGATCTGGAATACAGAAAAAAGAGCATTTCATTATCATTGTTGCGAGTGATTATGACAAAAGTCTCAAACCAGTTGACCTCACTAAAGAGCCAATACTCTTGGAGGCAAATATATGTGACCTGGCAAAATTATGATAGTTGATGTTATACGTTCATTGCAAATTCCCTTAACTTTTTGCAACAAGCACAATGACGAGTGGACCACAGCTTAACATTCCATCCTAAGGACTACAAGTACAACCCTTGCCGGCAGCGTGCATGTCGGGTGTGTGACAATGGGTAATTTTCTCCTGAGTTTACCTCTGTGTCATTAGCTGGTGAAGCCTCGTCAAGGGTAAAACAGATCAAACTTTTCTCAATGGTCTCCAGGTTCTGCTGATTTCTGACATCCAACTCTATTAGCCTGTTTCTTAACTGAAAAATAAGAGATTTACATCAGCCTTACAATAAAATACATGCCTGTTGGACCATGTGTTTTTCAGTTGAAATACTTTTAAAACTTACAATTATATTTAATTTAGTTACACACTAAGTTGTTGTTGCCATATAGAGTATATCTGTCAGGGTAGAAACTCCAATCTGGTAGAATTGGCAATTCTACGGGCAGAGTCTGTAAATTTTAAAATTTTTGCTTAAAGGACAGTACTGTCGACAAAGACTCAAATCGGCATCTCTTTGGACCAACTTTTGGACAGACCAGCATGCTTCCTAACCATTTTGTAATGTTGTAATCAGAAGAGTGAACCTCAACAGGTAAGAATGGAGTGAGCATGTGCAGTCCACCCTACCTGCCACCACTTTGTCCTGTGTTCAGCAGTCAGAGCTCCCACCCCTGGTCCGGCCGGCTGTCCTGAACACTTCTGTTTTATCACTAACAGCTGCCTGTAGGGATGTGGACATCACTACGTTCTTATTTTGAATTACTATAAATAGCATGTACATGTACTTGTATCAACTGCATGGTGTTGCAACACACCAACCACAAGGCCAAAAGGTCCGTGGGTGGTGCCCGTTGCGGTAATAATTGAGCTAGTTCTGCACTTGGTAGATACATACATTGCATAAACTGTGTGTCATTTAAAAGATAAAGACAAGCCGTGTAATATATGTCATTATGGATTCATCACACCACAAAAGCAAATGTCTGCCTTTCTAGTTATATACTAGGTTCTAAGCTATACAATCAAAGTAATTTCATCTGTTGACATTTTAGTCAACAGACATACAAGGATTGGAACTTTTGTCTGCTATGAAAGACAAAAAGTACTGGCGACAAAACTTCACACGCTGCACCTCAGAAGAGAATGAGTAAAGAAGAAGAAGAAAGAAGACATTTTAGTACATATTATCAGGTATACATGTATATCAATTATATCATATCATATCATATTATAAAATGAAGATACTATTTACAAGACAGTGTGTATGTAAGATGGTATTGAAACATGCACAGATTAAAATAACTTTACCTTTGCAGTTCAGGTGGAGTGTAGGGCACGTTGTTGTCATCAATGACGTTTACACTAAAGATCCTTCCAGCATGTAGAACACACACATGGGTGGGACTGTCTCCTTCATATACTGTGTAGTGTTACAATGAAATGATTGGTACATGTGTACATTTGGTGTGCTCAGTTTTACAGAGCCAAATTTGTAATCTGCTTTCATTATGACATTTTCTTTCTGTATTTTCACCTTTAAAAATATGAAAACCGAGGAAATACATGGGTGTGGTGTTACACACAGATTACACCTGAATGAAGTAGAATCTTAGCCTCCACAGCATGCCAAAAACTGGGGGTCTTCAGGGTCTTTGGGAGCTTTTATGTGCTATTTTCTGATTGCATATAGACAACATAGCCGGCCTGGTTGAATTACCCCCGTTTTAGAACTGGGCTAATCAGAAAACAGCCGAAGACCACCAAACACCCAGCTCTATAAGCCTGCTACGGAGGCTAGCAGAATCTGATGTTTCTCCCACCTGTCTTGAAGTGAGAGACTATCTTGTCCCGTGTCTCCCCCGGGACCTTACAGGTGTTGAACAGGTGACGGTACTGCTCCATACTACAGGGGGTCTTCCCTCGCTCTATCTTGTCTACTGGCCACTCCTCACTGTAACATAGAATAACAAAAATTTATGCTAAATAATGAACTTTTCTCATAGCTTCTTATTAATAAGTACTAGCAGCTAATATATTATAAGCCAATACACTTGGCAGAAATCCATCTTCTACATGTATAATACTAGACATAAAAGAATGTTATCATCCTCAATTTTTTTTTGTAATTGAAATAGTCATACTGTAGATACAAGTATTTACCGGTATTTATTCATTGCTCAATTGAGATTTACCATGTGTGTAGATGTATTGACATAACAGGTGACTGTCACCTTTTTGAGATATCAAATGAACCAGATCTTTTAAAAAGTGTGGTGGGTTCTTTGATGTGTTAAATGTGTGGCTGTCCACTTTGACAGAGACCAGGTTAAATAATGCTAGATTTAGGCTTAACTATGTTTAAGGCTGAACTCACTATTTCATGTGCAAGATGTCGGTAGCTTGAGGAATGAATTCCCTCTACTATATACTCACTATTTCATGAGTCTCCAGAAGTTGAGCGTGTGCCAGAGTGCGATGGCTGCCCTCTCGACCTGTGACCCGTCCCGCGGCGGCCAGTAGTGCTCGTGGAACGGGGCTGGGCCTGAGATGTTCACGTACACGGGTGTCGGGTAACGCGGCTCCAGGTACGCAAAGTTGTACCACCATTCCGACAGCTAGAGTAGAGGGACACAAAAAAAATGATGAAAAAATGATTTCATTAATTTCATTACATTATATTTCCATTATACAAATAGGATGGCACCCAGGCTGACCTAGAAAACAAGCATTTCTAGACTTATTATAATCTTTGTTAGATTGTTGGGTCAAAGTACATGTACATGTAAAATACAGTACATTGTACAATAAAAGAAGGGGAATTTAGAATGTAGTGCTCGTGGAACGGAGCTGGGCCTGAGATGTTCACGTACACGGGTGTCGGGTAACGCGGCTCCAGGTACGCAAAGTTGTACCACCATTCTGACAGCTACAGGGGCACAAGAACAGTAATAAAAAAATAGTTTTATTCTACATTTACTTTGTCTATCTTAAATGTGCTTTTATTTTTTTGACCCCAAAATCTGTATCTATATTTGTATGGCCAGTATATCTGCTACAACATATACCAGGGTAACACACCGGCTTCGTAGGCACGCGGTGTGGTGGCAGCTAGCTACATTACACCGAATGACTTGTTACACCTAACCTTTGAACATCTAACTCTAAATATTGCTATCTACTAGTAATGATAATGCCCCATGGACTATCATAAGTTTTGAAATGTTTCCACCAGTTTTGCAGTTACCTGTCTTTTCCACGAAATCATGGCACTGTGAAAGTTCCCAAACCCAAAAATTGTCCTTACCCAGTTCCTGTGTGTGCTGGCTCTTTCCAGCAGTTTCTTGTGTAACTCCTTCCCTGCCCCTATCTCAAACTCCTTAACAACTGCCTCTGTCTTCTTATACTCCTCCTCACTCACATGTGGCTTGACTGGAAAAAAAAGACTTCAAGTTGTGCTCCCCTGTTCATTGTGCTTGTCAAAAAAAGCTAGCGAATTTTCCAACCAGTATGATAACCTGCATATGCATTTGTACTGTACATAGCCTTAGTCTTTTTTGTTGCAGCTAGTTTATGAATACCTCAACTAGTAAACTATTACAATGTACTTTTCTCCACAAAAGTCACTTAAGTGGCTGCATCAACACCATAACTGAACTACAGTTACTAGCTGCAGGCAACAGAGGTCAGGGTACACCAAGGAACTTCTGGATGGAGTTTGTCAAGAAGGACAGTAGAGAGTGTGGCATGCTATAGAGTTAGCCTTGTTACCAAACCTATTTTAGCTCCTGAATCCTACGTACATACATCCTTTCCGCAAATTGGTTACCTGCTACCTATAGCTATTTGCGGAGCTGAGAGGATGTAGGACTCCGGAGCTAAAGAGATTTGATAGAGTTGCTTTAAGGTGTGGTGTGAAGACTAGCCAACTGCTGCCCACCCCTGTGTCAGGGACCCACACAGCAGTATAATCAAAGACTGGAAACTAATAGTACTCAAGTCACTCACCTGAGTACAGGTACTTGTCCAGTGTATCCCTGAGAGTTGGGAGAGGCAGTGAGGGGAGGGAGTCCTGAAATTGGAATGTCCGCTCCCGGGGGGTGATGTCAGCCTCACTGGACGCCATTCTAATGATGTTTACTGTGAAGAAATAAAATAAGCTGCATTTCTTTCAAGAAGTATAAAGAAAGAGACAAAATATTTCTCTACAAAAAGATGTGATCGAATTCCCTTGTCGTCTTTCTGTTGGGATATAACAATGAAACCTACATGTATCATATGAATATGCAAATGTATCACAGGGCTTAAAATAGTTATGTGTGCCTAAAATGGTGACATATACCAGTTGTACATAGCACAATGGCAGAACCTACTATTACTCCAATATACTAGTAATTATAATAATAAGCTGCAATGTACCTGCATGTGCACATACAGTGTTATTTGGGGCCAAGAATCATTTAAGAAAAAAAATCACATGATGATGGTATTATGTAATGATTGTAGACTTATTAGAGCTTTCGTGTTTTCATATTATTGGAATTGGTATGAAAAATCAGAATTGTTTGAAGGGTATTTGACAGCGTGCCTGCAGCAAATGCCAATGACCAGCTGATAGAACGTACCTCCACAGACTCGGTACAGTTGAACAAACCTGCACACACCAACCACACGACCCAACCACTGCACCATAACTCACACTTGTGTTTTGTACTACACAAAATAACATGCAAATAGAACAAAAAAATAAGCGTAGAAAAAAAAAGAAAGAAACTTTTGAGCAGTGTGTTTGTGTGTGTTGGGGTCATCTAATATAAAAGTTGGAACTTTTGTGGTCATGTTAGTTTTCTTTTCACAATGATTGCAATTTGTGACACTGTGGTAGTAAGGTTACTTGTAGTAAGTAAGTATTACTAAGTATTGCAATGTTAATTTGTATCTGCCAGACAAGTAACTGTAAAAAAAATCAGTGTTATTCAGCATGTTTTTGTACAGGCTGCGAGGCTGGTTTTTATAAATAAACTGTTAAACTGTTATTAAACTGTTATTAAGTTGCACTGCAGAATTGCTTCAACCACAAATTTAAAACACCACTAAAATATCTCATTTCCTTCCTACCTACTGTGAAACTAGCTGAATTTACAGTGCATTCTTAATTATTGTACAGTATAGGGCAAAGTTTCCACGGGTGCATGTTGGACCTGGAAACAATCTGGCATCCAGCCTACAATTATACTGGGGATCTGTACTGCTTAGATAATTATCGATAGTGATCATAGTCTAAAGTCCATCAACCTCATATAGCATAGGATGAGCTTTGTCTGTAAGGGGGGGGG
>NW_017804043.1:658766-660584 GCF_001625305.1 Branchiostoma belcheri
TTTTACAGAGCACTTCTTTCTCTTATGGGATGCATTTTTACTTCTACAACCGTGCCAAATCAAAATTGAACTGACATGCCGTAAGAAAAAGATCACTACAAAAACCCAAGTCGTAAGTCCTGCTAAGAAATCTAACCGTGACACTGGCCTTCTAGCATATAATATTTGGGTCAGGGTAATAAAATATTAACAGAGTAAACACAACACACCCACCTCCCACCCCCTCCTGGCCTCTCTTTTTCTTTTCATTTACTACCTGACAAAATTAACATTTGCAATGTGATTTTCACAGTATTGTTGTAATAATGGGACAATTTTGAGCTCCTGTAGTCTTCTCGCATAATAAGAGAGCACCTGGAGGTTTAAATTAAGACCATATTAGCTGGAAAAGTTACTTTTTGCACAACTTACCAATATTTTGGGTTGTCAAGCCACCATCTTGTTTGGGGACAAGTCGAATGACATAATGATGGGGTGAGTATATGATCATGAATTTATCTACTTTCTGTTTAGATGGAGTAAAAAGCTTAAATAATAAACATTAAATATAAAGTTAATTTTAACACTTAATTTACGAACTATTGTTAATTCTTTAAGACAGATGACTGATTTGAAGGATATTAACATGATACTCACCCCTTTTAAATGGTACAGTCTGAGTTGCTTTATCGGTAAAAGGTCAGCGACCTTTAGACCGTACCACTGAAACCTCGGGGGCGTTTCTTCAGAAACATGCTGCTCTTCAAAAAGTGATGATTCTCTGATTCAACAGTTTCGTTAAATAAAAACCTTTCAATCTAACATTTGAATTACTAAAATTCGCACCCTATCTTGAATTTCTTTTTTTTTCTTTGTGATATTGACAAATAGCTATTTACCCCATAGTAGAATATTCCACTATTGTAGAAGGAGGAAGTAAGTTAACTTGTTTCCAACCAGGCTACAAGTTATATAGTTTATATAAGTATGGACAAACTGCTAGCCTGCCGTTTTCGGCACCCGGACGCTGCCGTACGGCTGGTGTGTTTCCCCTGGGCAGGTGGAGGGTCCGGGTACTACAACAACTGGGGAAAACTCATGCCCAACACTGTGGAAGGTATTTACGTTTACTCGTACTACTCTCTAGTACTCATATATCATATTTAGATATTTACTTTAAAACATAAATGATCATGAAAGCCAATCTATGATGAAAAGCATAACCATCATATAGAATTAATCTTTGTTTGTAATCTTTTAAAAATCAAAAGTACTTTTTTTTAAATAGCTCATCCTCAACAAATGGTACATAGACAGATAATAACTTGCTATGTCATCGCTATGTCATTTTTTCATTACCTTAATTACCATCGTTTAATCTCAAGTTATTACCAAGAAGCTTAATAAAATATATCTTTGCTGTCATCAAAGTCCCCGATGATATTGAAGCCAAATTTCTGACTTACCTTAAGATTTAACTTTTAGTAATGTTGCCACAAGACAAAGGCAAGTGAAGGTGATCACTTGTTTCTTTGTTTGTTTGTTTAGCCAGTTCACACCTGTTGTTGTTTCCTTGTTTACATCCAGTGTGCTCACTCCGCCTCCCGGGAAGAGAAATGCGACTAAAGGAGGCGTGTCACAAAAACATGGAGGCTCTCACTAACGACATCTCATCAACTCTGCTGCCGAAACTTAAGGAAAAACCTTTCGCTTTCTTTGGACACAGGTAAATTTTGTATCACTCACTCACTCACTCACTCACTCACTCACTCACTCACTCACTCACTCACTCACTCACTCACTCACTCACTCACTCACTCACTCACTCACTCACTCACC
>NW_017804043.1:660604-669887 GCF_001625305.1 Branchiostoma belcheri
CTCTAAGATACCAGAAGGACAGAAAGCCTGTGTCAGAGATGTCTGAGGAAGCTTTTCTTGACTACATCAGGTTGATAGGAGGAACACCTGAGGAGATACTGCAGAACAAGGGGATGATGAAACTCTTCCTGCCCCCACTCAGGGCAGACCTGGAACTACTGGACTTATACAGGTAACACTAATATTACTTCTGGGTATGGAAGTATTGTTTTGGGTGGCTCACTGGTGTCAGTTTGTGTGTTTCCTGTTACAAAATTATTGTACAATTCCAATACATTTACAAAATTCAAAATTAAACACGCTTTTGTTCTTGGTAAACCATGACTTTAGGGGGTGATATACTACATGTACTTATGAGTCCCAATAAGTTTAACAGTACTTAAGTTATTTAATCATTGGCATGCCAAAAAACAGTTGCTGGATATGATTTTGTAAACGGTCAGACATTTTGTCTAACCTTCACCGACACATTCAGTCGTTGGTTAACTTGCCCATCTTTCAAACAATGGCATCTTGTTAATCATCAGATTCTGTATTATTGTAATAAGTTCTGTTTCCATGTAGTTACCACATCCCAGATTCAGGCCCGGAGCTCAGCTGTCCTATCTCATGTTTTGATGGAACTGAAGACAGAGACCATGATCTGGACGGTGGGTATCATACAGCTGTTCACATGTCTAATAAGCAACAATAAATATACCGGTATACTGCGTAAACACAAATTGCTGTGTTTTGTTACTGAATCAAGAAGGTTGTTTGTATGTGGTATATGTGCATTCAAGGAGGTTGAATTTTAAAGGTTGATTTTAAACCTCCTTGGTGCATTGTGCATGCATTTTTTTTATGAAAAGCCTTATATTGTGTTCTTATTTATTGGATTTAAGACATTGTATTTAGTAATACATGAAATTTTATTATAATTATGTTAACTTACATTGTATTTTCAAAGCAACTTTAGTACAAATTATAGCTGAGTACTAACCAACCTTACAACAAGAAAGAATGTAACAAACTGCCAACTATTGCTGTTGATATAATCTGCACATTGCATTTACTAGTAGGTACATGTACAGAATTTATTTGTTTTGTTCCTTTTTTTCAGCATGGGGAGACCTTACAAGTCACAGCGCTTTTCAGAAAACTAAACTTCCTGGTGGCCATTTTTATCTTCTTGACAAGAATAATGAACAAACTCTACTCAAACATATCCTACATGTTCTTGAAAACCTTTGATTAAATTTTCTAGTTCATAATAGATCTATAATTATAAAATATGTACATATGTATTATGTATAATATCTCCAAAGTATTGGAAACATAGTTTGTGTCTGTAAATTAGAAAGTGTTATGTTTTTCTGGCTAATGTTTTTTTTTTAGCATCTTGGTTTGTTAGTTGGTGTCACTGACTTGGTGTTGAAAAGGTTCTTCACAAAGTAGACCTGGAAAAGTGAAATGAAATAAATTGTTTACTGCACTAGACATCATTTGATAAAATGTTACTTCTTTGCAATCCTTCCACTCTGAAACTTGTACTGCATACATTGTACTGTAGTTGTACTGCATATGTTGTGAAAACTTGTACTGCATTTAATTATGTTGTGAACTGCAGACATACACATGCAAGTAAAATCAGTACTTCATTTCCTTTTGTTGAAATAACAGAGCATTCTTACAAACACCCTGTGTTTACTCAGTTACAGTATGAATTTCATTTGTGGACTCTAAATTCCACCGTGGAAGAATTACTTCAGAGTTATTTTTGGTGTTCATGGTTGCAACAACCTTAATGTTAGTTAGTAACTGTTACTGTACAGTAACTATTATTTACTGTTACAGTTACTGTAACAGTAACAGTAATCAATGCAAGAGAAAGCATTTGTTCACGGTGTAATGAGCTAACATAATGGAACATAAAACCACTGCAAACATTTCCCAATCTTCAGTACTGACCTGAAACAGAGATGTCCCCACGATCACAGCACACTGTAGGAGAGACCAGTTATCCACATACTTCCTGTTAGACTCGATCAGGTAGAAGTCACGGGCAACAAACTGTCTGTTGTGAGCCTGGTGCTGTCTCATCAGATGGACCTTGTAGTCAACCTGGCTCATCGTCGTCTGGAGAGTGAAATTCAATAAGGCCACACCAATTTAATTTCTTGGTTAATGGATTCGCCCGCTTCATTTTTTTCTGATTTGCAAATAAAAATAAAAATTCAGAATCAACTGCAAAATGCTCATATTTTGCCCTGAAGAGTTGAAAACAGTCCTTTTCATCCTAGTTGTTACAGTTATTCCATCTTTCAATGCAATGGTATCATTAAAAGTTCAAAATTCATTGTTTAGATTTTGAACCAGCCTGGTGTGTTGACTTCATGGCTCCTAGCGTACCATTTCGGGCCATAATAGGATGCCTAGGCCTGTTTTATATTTTTTTCGCCCGCCCGCTCCATTATTTTTCTAGAAAAATCCATTAACCAAGAAATTGAATTGGTGTGGCCTAATGATAAGTTCATGGTACAGAAGTGACAGTGAAAACAGTGAACAGAGTGTACAGTGAAAAAATTAGGAATTACAGTAGTTCCATGGGTATGATTGAATTTTATGGTTCTAGCCAGCAGGTAATTTTTCTCCGTTTAATATTATCTCAATTTTGTTTGACATAACATCGTGTGGGGGCATTGGGCTTTTTATAGGGGGTCCAGGGGCATGCTCCCCTGGGAAAATTTAGAAATCTTGAAACCCTGAAATGCTATTTCCTATATTCTTAGGGGCAAATTTTGCTGGTAGACTAAGCATAGCTTGATGTCAATAATGACATTTCTTTCCATATCTTTGCACACAAATTTTTGTCCTTAAAAATTTTAGGTGGCTCCCATGAGCCTTGTTTTGTGGTGACCCATGAAGTAAATAGAAAAAAAAATAACGGATTGGGCAAAATTTTGTCAAATGTACATGTGTAGTTCTATTCTACCACCGATTTTTTTGTGTGAAATTAAAGTTTAAACCTCTTATGATTTATAAATTATGACTTCAACCAACACAGATGAACTTTCAAGATTAGATGTAGAACATCTAAAATAGCTATCTGAGAAAAATATGCATGTTTGCGGTGGCAGCCAGAGAAGAAAAGAGAATGTCAGTGAATTATTTGTTCACTGTAAATTGTAATGATAAATTTGTGGTACAGAAGTGACCGCGAAAGCTGCGAATATAAAAGTACCAATGACAATAAAATGATTTACAGCATAATCATATTATATCAAGTATATCAATATGTTGAGGGCCTTAGTATAATTAGGGCAAAGGCATGATACAATTGTGGTACAAAATGTACAGTAATAATAAATTAATACAATACTGTATACTTGTTTTGGAATAGTATTCATTAGTTTGTAAATCCTGAGTGGTACAGGTAAAATTTGTCTGGTGCAGGTAATTTTCAATGGTGCAGACATGCAAAAAAAAGTATTTCGAATTTTCGAGCCTTGAAGTATGTGGCAGGGTTGACTTGTTAATTGATGGCAAACTGAAATTTACATGTAGGTGATACAAATTGATTCACAGTCAGACCAGTCATGATATGCTTGGAATGACCGGATCCAATCTATTCAAGATGTCACGTTTTTTTTGTCTTTAACTGTTACCACAAATCTTGAGGAAATGTCATCTGCAGGTATCTTTCCTAAAGGCAACACCAATTTAATTTCTTGGTTAACGGATTTTTCTTGAAAAATAATGGAGCGGGCGGGCAAAAAAAAAATAATAAAACAGGCCTAGGCATCCTATTATGGCCCAAAATGGTACGATAGGATCCATAAAGTCAACACACCAGGCTGGTTCAAAATTTAAATTAAACAATGAATTTTGAACTTTTAATGATACCATTGCATTGAAAGAAGGAATAACTGTAATAACTAGGATGAAAAGGACTGTTTTCAACTGTTCAGGGCAAAATATGAGCATTTTGCAGTTGATTCTGAATTTTTATTTTTATTTGCAAATCAGAAAAAAATGAAGCGGGCGAATCCGTTAACCAAGAAATTAAATTGGCGTGGCCTTAGTGGCTTACCCTATGGTAACATCAGTGGACATAAGTGCGTAAGATTGTTATGTCACGAATACTGTGTTATGGAAACAGTAGAGAAAAGATGTTGCAGAGTAGCCATTGATTTTATCAGAAGACAGGTTAGTCAGATTTAGGTGATCAGCTCCATGGTACCACCTGGACACTTTAATTTCATGGTCCTGTGGTTACGGGGTTCCTTGGTGCAAAAATATCAATGTTTTCTTCCACAGACAGTAGGGCATCTATTTCAGGGCTCGAATTTAGTCAAAATACCACCTGCATATACAGTATGTATGTGTACTTAGTAGGTCATTGGACTGATTTGGAGGTAAAATTGAGCTGTGCAGGGGACATCTAAAATTACCTACACTGGACAAATTTTACCTGCGAACACTAGTATTTCTTTTCTACTTCATAGGTGGTAACAGTCAATGCAGCAAAAGTCCACATACACTACATTTGTATGGAAACCCAGTACATGGACCAGTGTAGGTTAGGTGTAGGTACAATGTACATGTAGACATCAGAAATACCTGCACAACTCCAATTTTACCTGCACTAAGGTGTATATCATGCACCCAGTATTTCAAGCCCTGCATTTGGTTTCATACCAGTAGTAAAATCCAATGAAAGGCAATAAGATAAAATCATGTCATTAATTTGGATAATTAGGAGACTTTTAATTAATGACATGTTGACAGCTGTGTACACTGCATTTCCCATAGGGGATAGATACATCTAGGTTATGGTAGGTAGGAGCCATGCATGGAGTGAGGACTTATGTTATACCACTGAAACAATCTTCCGAAAATATAATCAGAAAATTATGGAAATTCCAGTATATCTGCAAATTGCCAGCTTGATATATAAAAGGAAATTGTGACGCTGTTTTAAAGCAACTATTATTTCATCAACATGCTATCTTTACATTGCTGAGAAATATGATGTTTTCATACAGTCTGACAGCTAAAAACTTGAATTGCATTTATATTATAAGTAATTTTGAAAATATGTTGCTTCCAATAAGCCATGACCTATTCCACCTGACAATGAAAAAAATTATATCCAGTGTAGAAATTTTGATTGAATATCTACAAATGAAGAAATGTACCATATTTTGAGGGCAAGGAGTGGTGTCTGATAAAGATGTCTTCAACAACATCTGGTGTCTTACTCTTGTATCTTGGGACAAGTGATAAAGAAAGACTTCCTGTGGAGACCTAAGATAACAGCACATCAAGTCTTAAGTACTGTGATGACTCATCAAAAAGGAAACAATCTCAGACACAGTGTACATTTCAATACAGGGCAGGGTTCTAGCTAGGATTTAATTTTAGTGTAGTGGCACTGGCCACATGTCAAGGGAGCGAAGCAGAGGGGGGATGGGGCGGAGCTTTAAAAAAATTGAGCTAAAAAGGGGCCATTTGAGGGATACCAAAAGGGAAAAAATGTTATTTCTAAGGTATGTACAATATATCCTTCGTTGGTAATTTTTCACATTTGATCTGGCATTCTTGAACAAAGAAATACAGTCACAATGCCCCTATGCTGTATTGAAAATTTAGCGTAGGGGGTCAAAATTATAGCGTAAAGGGGGAAATTTAGCGTAGGGGGTGAAAATTTTAGCGTAGGGGGCCCCTACGCTACTTCGCGCTAGCTAAACCCTGCAGGGCTCGAAATACTAGTACTGAATGTGTGCACCCAAATTTAGAGCTGTGCACCTAATTTTTTTCTGTACTAGAAGGTGCACCAGTGCACCCAAATATTTTTGTAGATTTACATATGTAAAGATGTCAAAGGTATAGTAGTATATAGCATATTCTTAAAATCTAAGTGTGTGAAAAATAATCAGTGTAATGTTATAGTGTACCTTTCTTAAGAAATGAAACAAAATTAGTTTTTGCTTACATTCTACTTATGGTGCACCCAGGAAATTTTTTGTGCACCCAAGTTTTTTGTGCACCCTATTCCCAAAAATTAATTTCGAGCCAATATATTGTTCTTTTACCTGTTTCCACCATATTCTATTTATTGAAACAAAAACCAGCCTATATGTAATATACACTTTTTAGATATTCCTGCACTTCCTTTCTTTTATTATTTTTATAACCTCAAATACAACAATTTATCAGATACCGAGCAATTTAAAAAATCAGAATCATAACTGAAATGGGGTACAAAACAGAGCTAATAGTCAGCAATTTATAGTACAGTACAGGTCTGATAGCACTATACTATATTTTCCCTGGCTATGCTAAATAAAGCAGCATCCAAAAAGAGGATACCCAAAAAATTCTATTTTAAGAATCAAAACAACGTCATGCCCTCCACATGACTCTGTATCTGTGTATATTGTAAACAAAACAATAATCTCCTTGGATCGTGGTTAGAATATAATACAGCTGTACACTGATGGTAGAATCAAGTCACCAGATGGGTTTTAGCCTGGGGCAAGTATTCCAACAACATTTCGTTTGTAGGGTAAGCATATTTGCTTAGACTTCATTCGGAACAGACTGTTTCCCTGTCATATGGCACCGTTTGCTCTTGTCTGGACGACATGGCTCTAAAATCAAACAAAAAGTCTCATCTTGGACTTCCAAAAACGCTCCAAAAATGTACATATGCTCTCTTTTTTTACCATTTTTCCCTCAATGGAAAATAACGTAAGAAAACACAAAGGGTTTATTTGTCTTCCTGTAGCTTCCTGGTAAAAAAAAACGCGCTATAATTTTACCTGCAGTATAATCCAAGTGGGATTTAGGCTGCCCTAAACCAGATTAAACTACGCTTTGTCACGACAAGAAGGCTCTTCTGTCGTTTCCTTGTCTTAAGTTGATCGTGAGTAAGATAATCTCGGGTTGGATGTCAGTTGAGAGAGTTTAACGAGAAGATATATGGAATCTGTCCAGCCGGCTGCGAACGTGAGAAACATAAACAAAACACACTAGCTCTCATATCTCCTCATATCTTTCGTCCTGTGTTTTTCCTAGACAAACGGATGGGCTAAAATAATGGTATCATATCACATATTAATGTAGATATTAGACGTTTATGTCACGTTGAAGGGTAAAAACGTAAAAATAAATTGTCAGCGGGAAAGACCTTTGTTTACCTACGATTCGCATTGCGCTACGATTCGCCTGTTGATTCGGTTGAGTGACAATGCAAAGACCGGGGCACACCACCAAAAACGCCGTCAGATCTCCCAAACTAAGGGCTAATCGTGGTGACAAACGATATCTTACCGTGGAGTGCGTCTCCAGCCGTGAGCGGGTACCAGGACAGCGCTGTCGGGGAGAGTTTGACGTCGACCTGGCGATTTTTCAGGAGGAAGGTCTCCCTCGCCAACACTTGGTCCGCCATGATACCATTGTACTGATGCACTGATGCGCAAGGCACCATGGGAGGGTAAAAAAAGATGACGAAACTCAAAAGTCCACATTGATATAACCAGCGAAATTAAAGGGGCATTAAGTAACATTTGCTGACAAAAAAATTGAAATAACATATTTAAAGAAATGTGTGTGATTGTAATTTACTTACACTTTGCAAGATTTCTGACTTGGTGCTAAAACAGCCCACACGAGGCGCACTTTGTGGTGCCACCATAAACTACCGAAATGTAAACAAACATGGCTGACTTCGAAATTTTAAACACACTCGTAAGGCGTTATATTTTGGCACATCCACACTTCCTGAATGACACTTTGCATCTAGTGGAGTATATATGGTTGCTGATTAAACTACTTTGTAAAGAAATGACCAGAGAAAATGTACTTTTTTTTCCTAATGTTACATAATGCAGCTTTAACATGTATGAATATATTTCGCGAAAGTATCGATGTCCAGTCATATTAATCATTTCTTATGATCTCTATTCTTTTGCCTAATTACATTTGAAATTGTATATGGAAACGTACCATGTACTTCAAGTCACTCCATGCAGTTCCAATTAACTTATGCCTGTAGCCAGAGGGGGTTCGGGGGGTTCTTCCGAACCCCCCCACAAGGCTCAAAGGTCCACTTTTTGGTCCACTTTTTATGTAAAGGTCCACTTTTTGATCCACATTTTATGTAAAAGTCCACTTTTTGGTCCACATTTTATGTAAAGGTCCAAGATTTTTCTTGAAAAGATGGACTGGAATCGTAGAAAAACTGCTCCCTTTGTCATTGAATAAAAATTTATCAAAAATGCATGAAATGCCATTTTATAAGGTTCAATTTTCAAAATTTTCCGTGGGCCCTAGGATGTAGGAACCTCGCCTACGGCGCTCGAGGTTCCCTCAAGCAGTGGGAAGAACCCCCCATTCAAAATCCTGGCTACGGGCATGTATTAAACTATAGTTAATTGGAACCGCTAGCCTATGGGACTGAAGACTGTCGACCGTAGAATTCGTGAGATCAACCATGTTTCAGTCACAAAACTATGATAATCAAGATTCAAGACGGAAAATTCTCCAACTAGAGTTCCACGATCTCATACCTTCGCCAAATGATGTTAGCCTTCATGAATAAGAAATATACTAATCACCCTGATTATGCAAATAGGATCCTCAATTGCATAAATTATATCAGTCTGTTGATCATATTCTCCACCAAAAGACAGTCTTATCTTAACAAAGAATGCCATTTTCTCATAAATTATGCAAATGTGGTCCTTATTTGAATAAGTTATGTTTAATTATGTTCACCTTAACTTAACTTTCAGACACCCCAAGTATGAAATTCCAGGCAGTTACCACTACGCAATTATAACATTTTCTCATTAATTATGCAAATTAAGTCTTCATTTGCATAATCAATATTTGCCTGTGTTTCTCTCGTTCCTAATAACATATGCTACAAGCTTGAACTTCCTATCGTGGAATGCAGCTGATTTATAGAATTTCCTCATTAATTATGCAAATTACATCAATATTCGCATAATTGTAATATCATTATGTCAAGCATCACTTAAGCTACCTACATACCAAAAATCACGATGATCCATCAATCGGTTCTTGAGTTATCCTCTTTTAAACATTTGTCCTTTAAACCCCCCTGCAGTTCTAGAGCAAGCCGCTAGGGGGCCTAAACTCACGTCACTTCTTCCCCAGCACAAGAGCTACCTTCCAACCAAATTTCATTACCATAGCATGTCTGGATCTTGAGATAACAAAACCGGAAGCTCAGCTGCAGTACCATAACAAGCCGCTAGGGGGTCCAAAATCT
>NW_017804043.1:669907-706555 GCF_001625305.1 Branchiostoma belcheri
CAGTTATTCCATCTTTCAATGCAATGGTATCATTAAAAGTTCAAAATTCATTGTTTAGATTTTGAACCAGCCTGGTGTGTTGACTTCATGGCTCCTATCGTACCATTTTGGGCCATAATAGGAAGCCTAGGCCTGTTTTTATTTTTATTTATTTTTCGCCCGCCCGCTCCATTAGTTTTGTAGAAAAATCCGTTAACCAAGAAATTAAATTGGTGTGGCCTAAAGCACATATTGTATTGTGATATCCTACAACTGCATGTAGAAATGATGATAATATTGTGCTGCTGTTTATGCCTCAACAGTTAGCCTGTGTTACACTATCTCTTGCTGCCAGACTGATTGGGTCTGCTCCCTCTTACCTCTAACTAAAGAGAACAATTCAACCACTCAAGAACTACCAATAGGAGCTCACAAGCTTCTCTGTCTGACTTTGGAAAACGGTTATCAAAGCCTTGAAACACTGTATTTGTTACCAGACAGTTCTCAGTCTTACAATAGTTGGTCTATGTTAGCACATATGTATCAATCAAAAGAATTAAGATGTTCCAAATTCCAAATGTTAGCCATCAAGCTTCTAGGAGCCTGACCAGTTGAAGTGCTGCTAGAAGTGCGATGTTGCTATCTCAAATCAATTTGCCTTTGTGTGTATACATAAATCATGGCATTATGCAATTAAGTCAACAGGATTAAGATATCCCAATTCTCCGGACTTCGAGGTGTTCATAAAGCTTCTTAGAACTAACACGTACAGTAGGAGCCTGACTTGAAGGCCAGCTAGAAGCCTGATCAGAGTAAAAGGGCTGCTAGAAGCATGATGTAGCTTTCACATATTTGCTTTTGTGTAATATTCATCATGGAACACGTACCGTGACATTTCTGACTGACACGACGTACTCGAACTCATCCTTTGCGAATTTCTCCCACTCGTCCTTGTAGTACACAGACACGAACAGGTACACCAACTTGGTGTAGAACTTGGTGTGGGGGTTGGACAGACAGATCTGGTACACTCCTGGATAGAAAGTTAGGTTATAGTTAGGTTAATGTCAAAGCAGATAATGTCATTCCCCTATCGTGTTGGGGGAACCAAATCCCCAAGCATACTGTCTCTTATTAGCGTAACACTCCTACCGGGACAGCCTGTTGCACTGGGCGGGGGCAGCTATTAGAGCCCCCGAAGGCACAACCTGCCCGAACACCCCAATACCCCTCAAGACTGGATACCAGGCTAGATTTTGCAGTGCCAGTGAAATGGGCAAACATGGTGCAAACAATGCTATTCTTTTAAATCCTGTCTGTGCAACTCAAATACATGTAACATTGTCCAATCTATTCTTAAATCTGATGTAATATTCCACAACCCATTGCTGTGCGGTATCTGATTTCATCTGTACTTAGATAGACATAATTTTAACTATTGTTATTATGTGTATTTGTATCTGTCTGTTTTCCTTTTTATGGGCGAGTGATGCCTGAAATAAAGAGTAAAGAAAGATTTTGTGGCCGCAAGGACAGTATCAAATTGGCCAGTTACCAGTAGTAGGCAGTACCATTTTGCCACCCAAAAATGGCAATTTTCTGGCAAATGGATACTGCCTGGCCAATTTGATACTTAGTGGCGCTTGAACCACACTGTTACATGTACCTTTTTTCTCAATATCATACGTGTCTGAGTACGCTTCCGTTACAAACTTCCTGGCCAGCGGGGGTGCGGGTCCGGGGCGGTGGATCATGAAGTTGATGAAACGCTCATCAGCCAGGCCTCCCTTCACTACCTGTATATATATATATATATATATAGAGAGAGAGAGAGAGAAGATATAACCAGAAAATGTTTACCTTCACATATGGTCTGCACATTCATATCACCCCTGCTATAAAATTGCAACATGATGTAACACAACACCAGTTACCATGGTGACAGACAGTCTGGTTCAGGTCATTGACCTCCTGGGTTTGGAGAAGAAGAAGAGAAAACGGGGCAAGAACAATATGTTTTCCTTCGGTAAACATAATCACGGGGCATTTCAAATTCATGTATTGAAGAAGAAGAAGAAGGTCTCCCGTGCTCTTATACCGAGCGTAGGGTGGTGCCCATCTCCACTTCGTAGCCCTTGGGCACTACAGCAGGGGTATTGAGGTATAAAAAAATCATATTTTCTACCTCCATGGGATATACTGTACCTATAGCGGGAAAGCTAACGGTATTTATAACGACAGTTACGTAACGTTACATACCCTGAACTCCACGTACATCTTGGCGCCCACCCTCGCGTATTGGAAGAAACACTCCTCAGTCCGCGGTTTCACCAGGATGGAAAAATCAAACGTGGTTCCCGGCACGTTGTCCGGGTCCCATTCATCCGCGTGTTCAAGTCCCGAAACTCCTGCACACGCTAAAACGTGCGAAACGGCGAGAAACTGCAGAAATATGTTCATTTTTGCGTCTGGTATGATCGCCCCAACGTTGTGTGTTAAGGTGAAGAGTGTGGTGTGGGTGTTGTACACGTATTACCCGGTACTTCACAACTGTTGCGGTACTTAATAATGTTTGCGTTGCGGGTCATGCATTATATTACCGTGGGAGACTAGCCTCCGTAGCAGGCTTATAGAACTGGGGGTTTGATGGTCTTCGGCCGGCTGTTTTCTGATCAGCCCGGCCAGTTCTAAAAACGGGGGTAATTCAACCAGGTCGGCTATGTTGTCTATATGCAATCAGAAAATAGCACATAAAAGCTCCCAAAGACCACGAAGACCCCCCAAACCCCCCAGTTTTTTGGCATGCTGTAGAGGCTAGTGCCACTAGTAGTGGGAGACACTACGTTACTGGTAGATTATACGAGGCACGTATTAGAGAGAGGCTACGTATTGTGTTAAGGAAACATTGACCTCTAGGGAGTTAGAATTTAGGGGAGAAAAATCCAGGGCAGTCAAAGTCTTCGTAGAAACCTCTATAAACAATGAGTTTTATCAACGGATAGTATAAAGTCGCTTCAAAAGAAAGAACACCAATAAATGAGAAGCAAAATTGTCTTACTATCGCTCTCTTTATTTGATTTTCTGTCGTTTGTTCAGAACCGGAAAGGGGAATTTAGTTTTGACAATCTTGTTCAAATTAGACATATAATCAGCGTACAGCCTTTTTTCAATGATTTTGAAGCACTGTCGGAGTTATAAAATTAGTCTGTGAACAAATTTCTACAGCGGTATACGTCGTCCTGATAACTTGCAATACTAATTTGACTCTTTGTGTTTGCATGCCACCATTCTAGATATTTAGTTTTCACAATCTTGTTAAAATTCATGACACAACGTTACATGTATACAGTATAAAGCATACAGCCTTTTTGCAGACATTTTGAAGCATCGTCTCAGTTATAAAATTAGTCTGTGAACAAATTTCTACAGCGATATACGTCGTCCGGCCAACTTGTAATACTAATTTGCCTCTTTTGTTTGCAGATATCACTCTAGATATTTAGTTTTAACAATCTTGTTATAATTCGTGACATAACGTTATATGTATAATCAGCATACAGCCTTTTTGCAGCCCTTTTGAATTATTGTCTCGGTTATTACTTAAGTTGGTCTGTGAACAGAATTACTACAGCGGTCGTCCTGACAGCTTGCAATACTAATTTGCTTCTTTGTGTTTGCAGATATCACTCTAGATATTGTTAAGTGACTGGTGGCTTTTTATCCGTGAGAAAACAACAGGTGATACGTACTGATAACAACAAAACAAACGTAACAGCTCACAATAAAATAAGTACTGCTTATGTCAACATTTACTCTATGGAGGCGTCGCCCAACAATGCTAGTATATGTACTACGTGGAGAGAGACGCACGTGGTATGGTATGGTATGCAAACACCAAGTTGGCAAACTTCTAGGCTCTCCCAGGCGTACGCGTCAGAAGCGGCTGGAAACAGTAGACGTAGGCCAAATAGACAACGTCAAAATAACTTGATCCATCTGGTTCATTATGAAGATTTATAAGCGTTATATCTGTGAATGTATTTTATGTTTTATAGAAGGACGACTTCAACAAGATGGAAGAAATTCAAAACAGAACAGAACAGAAGTGTTTTCGTGTCTTACCCCAGCTGAGGGGTGTTACGCAGTACGGTATCAAGATCAAGATCAAAGTTGACTTAAAGTTGACTTAAAGTTTACTACCTCTACTCGGCCTATGTGTAATGCATCTACCAGATTGTTATCAAACCGTTGACGTCAACATCTCGGCTTGTTGGTTGGCGTCAGAGTCTTGACGTTAAACAGCTTTTTTACGAAGTACACCTGGAAACGAAAAAAAACATGGAAGATTTTTTTTAATCTTAAAAGTGCACTCCTGATACAAATGTAAACAACTTATATGTGTTTTATCGCTTCCCAAAGCTGAGAGCAAAATTCTTTTGTTAACCATAAACAAAGATAAATGTTAGAGAAGTAATCTGGTGATAGAGAATTAATCATTACATGGTTGAAAGGCATCCAATACAATTTCAATGCGGCTTTTCAAAGTAAATTTTCTGGTCATTCTTTACATTCCGTCTAATGTATATGTAGTATTCATGTTGAATCAATCCTATCCCATAGCATAATGATATCTGTGAGGCAAAAAAAATGCAATGTCGCCGACGGAAAATGGTTGCTTGTTTTGTATCGTAGACTGGTTCTAGCTATTTTTGAAAGAATTCATGTATTCATGTACTCACTTGGAAGAATGCGCACCCGATAATAACGACACACTGCAGAATAGACCAGAACTGCACGTAGAAGTTGCTGATTTTTGCCATGCGGAAGTCTTTAGCAAAATGCCACCGGTTGTAGTTCTGGAAACTCAGCATGTAGTTAACTCGGTTACGGACCATGGCCATCGTGTGCTGTGAATAATCATAATTAATGAAAAATTACAACAACAGAACCTGTACAATAACATATTTTTCTTTGATCAAAAACATTAGTGTAGAGAGACTGCTTAGTATATTGCCTAAAGCGAATAATCATGCAACAAAAGATATGCTCTGTTAATTCTAACTCAAACACATTCACATATATGGTGACAGGAGTCTAAACCCCTCCTGCTATAAAATTGCAACATGATGTAACCCAACACTAGCCTGAGTGTCAGCCTTGTTAGCTTTCGTCCGCTCCCCAAGATCCGCTCCCCACCAAGAGGATCGATCTTGGGGAGCGGACAAGCTTTTAAGGCTGATACTCAGGTTAACCCAACACTAGTTACTATGGCGACAGACGTCTAGTTCTGGTCATTGACCTTCTTGGTTTGGAGAAGAAGAAGAGGAAACTTAGCAAAATATGTTTTCCTTCGGTAAACGTAAAAAGTGTTAATAAATAACATACGAGGAAATGAACTGAATGTACTACTCACAGTTAAGTTGCCAAGGGACTGCATAGACTCCACATTCTCTGCCAGGACCTGGCTGTACTGGTCCCAATCTTCCTTGTAGGAGACGCTGACGAACAGATAAACCATCTTACTGATGTACCGGCTGTGGCCGTTAGACAGACAGATCTGGTACGCACCTAGCGGGAGGCAAGAGAACTGCAGTTTAAAGCCAACGTTTTGGGTTTATCAAATTACCAATGTGAGAGCAGATTAAATAACATTTGTTTCTTGATTCATCGTAAAAATCTCAAGTACATGGCAACGCCGCTAAGGATACTGAATTGTATACTTCCGTTAAAATTACACAACACAAAATTTACTATCACAATTACAAACAAGTGAATTTTTTACTTTTGGCAAAATCTTTAAAAATTTTTTAATGATTCTGATTCTCACCAGCCTTTTCAATGACGTAATCATCTTCCCCCTCTTCCTTGAGGAATTCTCTTTTCAAAGGTTTTCCCCTCGGCCCGACCACGCGTAGTGTGATGGTCCTGTCCTTACTGGCCACACCTATTCCGGTGTTGATAACCTGGGATAATGAATGAATGAGTGAATGAAAGACCTTTGTTGAACAATTCTGCTCATTTCGAACTAAGTACAGACCACGGTAAATAGCGATGGTAGACTAAAATATATCTATAGTAAAACTACATATGCACAGGTTCTGCTTCTTCTCGCTTCTTAAGACAATTATAGTAAATGTAAGAACAGATGGAGTTTAAAGTACGAGGATTATCGAGTTTCATGAGGAATGTGAATTTTTCTTTTCTATCTAAATATCTAAAACTAGGGATCTATAATCTAAAAACTAAATCTATAATGTGCAAGAGAATTACGGAATATACCATCCCAAAAACATGAGGAATGTGAATATTTCTTTTCTATCTAAATATCTAAAACTAGGGATCTATAATCTAAAAACTAAATCTATAATGTGCAAGAGAATTACGGAATATACCATCCCAAAAACATCACAGTTACACAATTTTACAACACACAAAACAAGACAAAAATTGTACATAAGATATGTAATTATCTTGGGGACAATCGTACATAATACCGCAGTTTTAGTCTAGGTCTCTACGTTCTGCTCTATTTGCATACAGTAGGAATGACGTTGTTTGAACAATTATCTCGTAAATTAAACAAGGTAAATATAATCTTTAAAACAAGACAAATATATCGTCGTGCCAACAAAGCTACTCTACTCATAAAACTATGCCATATGTTTTCCAACCAATTGTGTAAAATATTGATTAAAAATGTGGATGGAAATGAACAAACTTACTCAAAACTTTGTACTTCATGGCCCTTTACAGTATTCGAAGGCCATATTCCAACTTTTTATGGTTCATGTCTAAAACTTTGGGATAAACAATCAAGGATCTAACAAGACAACAGTCTTTTTCCTTAGAAAGACACGTAAAAATACACGACGATCGCCAGGATGCCTTCCGTTTGTATGACGGTCGTGCGACGTTCATGCGACAAGCGAGGCCGACCGGGGCGACTTTTACTTACGTGGTACTGTATGGCCATCCGAGCTCCTACACGTGCAAACTGGTAAAACACTCCTCAGTCGTATACGTACATATACTTTATGACGGTGCGTCGATGGCCATATTTCAACATTTTATGGTTGATCTTTTTAAAAAAATTATCTACGACAAGTATCTACGTAAAAAAGTATCTACGACAGACCCTACCGGTTACCTACAATCAAGGATCTAATAAGCTCAGACTAATGAGTGAAAATGAGTATTTTCCTGTGCAGTATTTGTCCTCAAGTGTTGGTGGCGGTATAAAGTTTTAAAGTTAATATAACTTGAGTGTGTCGTTACTATGTCTAGTAATGAAATATTGGAATATATGAAAAAAAATTAAAGAAGGACGACCTTTATAATTACTCACGTGGTACTGTATAGCCATCCTAGCTCCCACACGTGCGTACTGATAAAAACACTCCTCAGTCCGCGGTGCGATGTGCACGGTAAAATCAAAGTTGGTTCCCGGCATGGTATCAGGGTCCCACTCGTCCTCTCTAGTCCCCGGGTCCGTGTCGTCCGCTTTACAACCCAACAAGAGAAAAAGTAATAAAACTGCCCGAGTCCCTGCCATATTGTCGATTTATGGGAGGCGAATGGACCTATCACAGTATTACGTCACAGTTTGTTAACCGCAATGAATGCCGGTCAATCGACGTTTATATTGTACAGGGGTGCGTAGCGCAGTGTGTGTTTGTGTAGCGTTAGCCTAATATAAGGCTTTTAATACAGTACTACTTTCATCTAATGTCACAACTAAATCACCCATGCGGCATGTAATGCTGTGTCAACAAAACTAGACGCAGCAAAAATCAAACATACCTGACTTTGAAAACTTTTGAAATGATCTTTATTCTTTAATTGACCGTTCTAGAATGTTCTTCAGAACAGATAAACAAACTGTGACGTAATAATGGTATAGGTCCATTGAGTACTGGGCTCTCTTAATTTACCCAGAATCCCTTGTGTCGTCCTATCGCTTGTATCAAAGACAAACTTACGAGAGTCTAAATATGAGTTATGTAATTTTGCACCGTTAAGTAAACTAAATATAGAATTATGATAAAGGAATAAGTAGAACCAACATAAAATAGTAAAAATTTATGTGAGCTCTTTTCTGTAACGTTTATGTTTGACAAAGCTGCACGGGAGAATTTGGACTACGTGTATCTCAATATGCGGTATATTAACATACTTTTATCTGTTACGCGTATCAACACATAATACACATTTGAAAGGAAGAATTTTTTTAAGGAGTAAAAAGTAAAGATGTTCCACGTTTACCTTATAAGAGACTTGGAGGAGAGTAGTTTTCTTTATTATACTACACTGCGTGTAAAAATAAGTCCATATTTTTAAGCGTATATTGATAGTTTTGCGTCCCTAATTTAGCCTTGAGTAGTAATATCTTACTTATCAAGGGACGAACCTACGTGTGTTGTTGACACAAGCGCTAGCCTCACGCCTGCGTTTACTAAGTAAACAAATGGCAACTGGTTGTTTCCCAGTGTAGTATATACTTCGCCCATTGTATTATTAACAAACCCATTTCAAATTATATTTTTAACATCACACAGAAACGAGAAGAAGCCGAACTTCTGTATTAGTGTAGTTTTAGAGCTGTTTGTACTACAAACATGTATATTACCTTTTCATCTGTTTACCTGTACTTAGCCCGATAGGGCATGAATGTACAATAAAGATTATTATCATTATTACATACTTCTCGTAGCCTAGATTGCTATTATGAGTTTATAATGATGTTTAGACACGCATATATATAGTTAGCAAAAATTTAAATGTACCAGTTAAATTCTTTACGTTTTTATTATACGGTCTGTAATTCCCAAACTATTTTCAAACTAGAAAAGTAACATTTGCAAAGCAATTGCATTATCAACCTTCGGATATGGTCTGCTCTGTTAATTCTTACTCAAACACATTTAACATGTACTACTAGTATATGGTGACAGGAGCAGAGCAGACCATGAAATTGCAACATTATGTAACCCAACACCAGTCACCATGGTGACAGACGTCAACAAATAATGTCATTGGTGAGGTCAGAGGTCACTGTTTGGAGAAGAAGAGGACGAAACTGAGCAAAAACTATATGTTTTCCTTCGGTAAACATAATAATTGTAGTTTGTCACTGCGATGGCTTGTATTCCTTTAGTTGTTTCATAAAACCGTCATTAGGTCTCGCACTCGGCCTAATCTGTTTAATTTGCCCGTAAGCATCTTCAAATGCTAAACTCTCAGTCGTCATCAAGTAACCAACAACTATGGACACGGCGCGGGACACACCCGCGTTGCAGTGCACGAACACTCCGCCTGAGGTCGCACCTGCCTTGATAAATGCGAAGCAGTCCTGAAAATACTCGGTGATGTTGGTTTCGGGAAGGTCTAGGATGGGAACGTGTTTGTACGTGAAAGCGTCGGGAAAAGTTTCTGTTTCCACGCCTGCCGCGACGTTTAGAACGTGGGTTATGTTGTTCGATCGGAGTAACTCTGGACGAACCGTCACGTCTTGAGATCCTGTAAACAAACAAATAAAAACATAACTAGAAAGGTAACATTTTAAAGCAAATGCATAATGTTTACTTTCGCATATGGTCTGCTCTGTTAATTCTTACTCAAATACATTCATATATATGGTCAGGCAGGAGTATAAATCCCTCCTACTATGAAATTGCAACATTATGTAACCCAACACCAGTTACCATGGTGAGAAATGTCAACAAATCAGGTCATTGGCCAGGTCAGAGGTCAGTGTTTGGAACGGTAGAAGAAGAGGAAACATAGCAAAAACAATATGTTTTCCTTCGGTAAACATAACTACACAGATGAATTTGCAAAGCAAGTACTAGTACATTATATGTTTACCTTCACATGGTCTAGCCCAACAAACTACTGCTCTGTTTATTCTTACCCAAACACATTCATATGTATGACCAACCCTCAATCTGCAATTTGCAACACAATGTAACCGAACACCACAGGGCGTCTGCTACAGCAGTTACCATGGTGACAGACGTCTGGTCCAGGTCATTGACCAAAACTCTGACTCAAATATAACCGTCTCATGGTGTTCATGATTTTGAAAACAAATTTTGAAGACGATCAAAAAGAAAAAGTTAAGTTACCCAAAAATAGACCCGGGCGGATTTTTGCCACCTGAAGGTCAGGTTTGACGTCACCGATCCACCCATAATCCTTAGCGCCTACAGGGGTCAAGTTCGACCGCCCCTGGTCGTCACGTGACTCGACGTACTCTCGCCCGTCCACAGTTCTCACGTGAGTTTCGGTCCGGCGCAGCGAGGTTTTGGAGAACGTCGTGAGTTGGTCTAGAAGACTCATCGCAAAGGACGCAACAACTTCACTTTTGTAGAGAACACAAAGAAAAGAGGAAAACCACATTTGACAATGATTGGAAGATGACAGAAAAGGGATATGTGTCTTGAGAACGTTTACATGTCATTTGATTCTTAATTTCTGGTTTAGAGAAAAAAAATGCAATATTGCAACATTGTTATAAGGTTGATTAGCATCTAGGCTTACTTAGTGTACAGCCCGGGGTTGATAAAGGGGGAGCAAAATCAAGCCTGTAAATGTACTAGTATGTATTCACCATCGTTTACACTGCTCTCGTATGCAGTCAGACATATACTGAGTGAAAGCTTGTATAGGTGCCAGTAAGGTGGTCAAATTGCTATAAAATCGATCGTTTGTAGTATTACTGACAGAGTACACATAGTACACAAATCTACACATACAATGTACGTCACAAGAATAAATACAATACATGTAGTACTCACCTCCTCTAAAGAGCCGTACAAATTACTCAACAGCCCTGTTCATCAATGATAAAAACTCAGGAAATCATAATACAATATATATGACAATTGTAGACATAGAAGTTTAACCTCCGAATAACATATGCACTAATTTAGACGCAGGTTTATGCATGCATGTTGTTGCGTTAGAACTTCACATACCAGCAATTTTGGTCAAAGGTTATCGAGCTCTGCAACTTTTCAAAGGGGTATACAAATTATCTTTATTCATTGACCTTAAAAGCACAAAAATACAGTTTTCAGTTTAAATAACATAACAATGAACATTTTGATATCCCTATATTTATGAGACTAATGTCAGTTGTTGGGTAAACTGCGAATGAGTAACAATTATTTCCACCCCTAATTTTCGAATGGCCTGACCCACGGAAGGTCAGAGGTTACGTGAACCGTCATGGCGTCTCCAGTCGGGAATTCTCGGTCCCGCCGGCCGACCAAACGTCCTAACAGCCCCGCTGCCGCCACGGCCGGGGGTAAACGGCGCCGCCCGGGAACGGTACAGGCATTATCTACGTATCTGTGCACAGTTTAAGCGCGGTTTCAACATTTCGGCGCTTATTCTGCGATTATTCTGACCGCCCCCCTCCCCTCAAAATATATGGTTTTGTTGTTGTTGCTGTAAGCTGTAACTTTACTTGCTTTTAGCCTTAACGTCTATTTTTCCGCCAGACGTGGTGTCTTGATGCCTATCTCTGCTTGGTGCTTTGTTTGTTCTAGCGAGTTTATGTAAATTTAAAAGTCTCGAAAAGCAATATGTTTTGGGAAAGTTCAAACTGTGCTGAATTCGAACGACGCAACACTGATGAAAAACAGCTACCGTTACCTATGATTTATACAACTAGTACCTGTATCTGCCGCATGCTGTTTAAAGTTGTAATCATCCTCATGACACGCTACACATATACATATTACACACTACAGTACACATTACACACTTACTACCATCCTCTTCTCTCCACAGCCGTCAGCAGCTGCTGCACCTGAAGCACCTGAGGCAGCTGCAGTCAGTCAGAACCCGACTGCAGCTACGGCAACACCAGATAAACATACTGACTTACACATACATGCATACATATCCGGGCTTTGATCATTCTTCTGCCGGCTTCCCTGTCGCAAGGGTGGGTACAAAAGGATTAACATAAACACATAACTGAATACCTCAATATGATGCAACAGTTTAGATTAATTATCACCTGCATTCCACAGCCGTCAGCAGCTGCTGCACCAGCACCTGAAGCACCTGAGGCAGCTGCGGTCACTCAGAACCCGACTACAGCTGCGGCAGCACCTGAAGCCTCACCTGTCAAGAAATTCGTCTTCAAGGATCAAAATTTTGTGGTAATGTTAAGGTTTTAATTATTATCTTTGCACAGTTCATGTGTATAATTTAGCATGAAAGTTCAACAGTTCACAACATTTATTTAGTTGCTAGAAGTTGAACACATTGTTTCATAACCTTGTATCATTGTAAGGGTTTTCTTCTACACAGCCAAATATTCGTTTTAAGAAAACTGTCAAATGTTTCAATTTTTAAAATGTTTTCGTCCCTGCAGCATTCTGGGAAGGGGGGCGTGTCGGCTGGGAAGAAAACGAAGACGTGGAAGAATTTGAAACAGATCCTGGCGATGGAGAGAACGTTACCATGGAAACCAGAGGACCCCACCTGTAAGACTTAATTAAAGTCATGCCTTTGTTTTTTTGCGATGCCTGAATGCTGAGCTTATAAGGCCTAGGAAAAAAATGTTGTGTTTCCTGTTTTCTGACTGATCCTAGAAAAAACGTCTGACCCTAGCCTTTTGTTTGTGTGGACCCGTGCAAGGGACATAAATTTTTCGAGCTGATCGACCTTTTCAGATGGTAATTGTAATACTCATAAACATTCTTTCATTTACAGACAGCAGTTTAGATGGACCTCCTTCCTTTAAACCATCTAAAAAATACTCAGATCTATCAGGTTTACCGGTGAGTACTACCAATATGTTACATGTGTATATCAAGGGGGGTAAGTGGGCCCTACAGCCCAGCAAAATTTACAAAATCTGTATATAACTTATAAGTAAAATCTGTGCAATAGCTCAATTGGTAGAGTGCTCGCTTTGTACCCCGGCCGGGTCATACCAAAGACTTTAAAAATGGTACACAATTCTTTCTCTGCTTAGCACTCAGCACATATGAAGAAGAGTGTGGGATGGTCAAACACACAGCAATACCAGCAGGCTAGCCCCCTGCTGTAGTGCATTGCACAACCGTGTGTCGCCCAAGGGCTACGGAAATGGACATGGGCACCAGACCCCATGCTCTGCATAGAGCACGGGAGACCTTATATAAGCCATAGTTGGAGAGGTTCTCACATATTTGAATATGTTTTGTAATACATGATATGATGCGTTTCCTCTGACGAGGATAACCTAAATAGAACAGAATCTACATGTCTTTTCTCCATAGGCCTCGTACACAGACCCCCACACCAAGATAAGATACGCCAACACGGATGAATTCTCCAGGATACGAATGCTGCCATCAGACATTGTGACAGGATATCTGGCTCTAAGAAGGGCAAACACGCCTGTGCCTTAGCTTCTGATGTTCCTGAACATTTTTTTAGAAAATAAACAAAACAGAAGTTATAACATGTGGCGCCTCCATTGCTAGAATAGAGGCATGTACATGTACTTAGTGGATGAAGGTTAGACATCCAGGTAATGAGATGGGAATTGTTACTATAGCAACTGGAGAGATTTTGAAAATCAGTTGCTTGACACTAGTAACTAGACTCAGACAATGAACTTTAGTTACTTATGTATGAACTGTCAACATGGCTATAGATTGTCATTCTCCAACTTGGTAGAAGCAATACCAAGAGTGGTTTTGTGCAAATGTTTTAATAAAAGCACAAAAGATGGCAGTAAAAATGAATAACAGTTGACTCAGGGTGGCCCAAAACGGATCACTGAAAACTTACTTCAGTGGGGCGCTAGCCTGTGACGGCTGTATTTGCTCTTCTGTGTTACATAAAGGATACATTTCAACCCAGTCACGGCAGACAGACCATGCGTCATTGTCACAGAACATTTCTGGTCAAAAGATTGTGTTGAAATACGGGTAGTAAAGAATAAAGCAACGTTCCAAATGGACTTACACCAGATGCTTGAAAAACAGTGCACGTAAATACCCATTCATTGATTGAAGTCATGCTTTTATTTTTTTTCTGGATGAAGAATTACAAATTGTCACAAGTTTGTTGGCAAATCCCTTTATTTTTAAATTCCTTTCAAACTCATAATCTTTTCTTTTCCAACATTCGTCCAGGGAAAATAAATAGCCTTATTTTCAACTATAACTAGTAAGTAAGCAAACGCCATAAATGCCAGCAATGTAAGCATGTTTATTGAACAAATAAACATACAGTAATGTATTATGAATGTATACAAGCTTAAGCACAAAGGCCAATAGAGCCTGTGAATTTTCAGAGTAAGTATAATGTACTCGCCGTGTAATATAAATTGTATGCCAATAGCTAAGCTGTGATACTTTCGACAATATTGCTCCTCATAGATTTCTCTCTTTCCTTCTATTCTAATACACAAAATATTGCCTTATTGGTGATGTTTTCTCCTTGGTGGTGGTTTTTAAGTTGTCTTCAAGTCCTAGAAACACATTTCTCCTGTTCTGGCCTGTGGAAGAAAACAGTTGTAAGACCCATCTTTATACAGTAAATGTATAAACATACATTTCAATGCTCTTACAGAACTGGTGCTTTAAATCACTCTGTTAAGCATTTTGCTAACAGAGTGAAGTAAACTATTACAGTAGTTTTACAGAATTCAGAAAAGTGTCACGTGATGTGATACAGGTACCTCATTGGCCGGAGATATCAACCTCTTGACCCAAGATCAGGCGGATTCCCGCCAACATGGCCTTCAGCTCAGTCCTGAGTTTCGTTGACTCAGACTTAGTGCGGGACTTGTCGCCTCCTCCATTTTCCTCCTCCTCTCCTTTCTCTTCTTCTGTCTTGCCCTCTTCTTTGTCTCCTCCTTCATTCTCTCCGGATCCCTCTTTCCCTTCTTTTCCTTCTTCTTGCTCTCCCCCTTTCCCTTCTTTCCCTTCTTCTTGCTCTCCTATCTCTTCTTGTTTTTCTCTTTCATTCCCTCCACCCTCTTTCCCTTCGGAGTCTTCTCTCTTCTCCTCCTCTCCTTCCTCTTCGTCTGTCTCTTGTTTTCCTTCATTCTCTCCCTCTTTCCCTTCTTTCTCTTCTTGCTCTCCTTTATTCTCTCCCACTTTCCCTTCTTTCTCTTCTTCATTTTCTACCTCTTTCCCTTCGGAGTCTTCTCTCTCTTCCTTCCCCTCCTCTCCTTTCTCTTCTGTCTTTTCTTCTTGCTCTCCTCCTTTATTCTCTTCCTCTTTCCCTTCTTCCTCTTTGTCTTGCTCTCCTTTAATCTCTATCTTGTTCCCGTCTTTCTTTTCTTGCCCCCCTTTATTCTGTGCCTCTTCTTGCTCTCCCTCTTTCCCTTCTTTCTCTTTCTCTCCATCATTCTCCCCCACGTTCCCTTCGGAGTCCTCTCCCTTCCCCACCTCTTCTCCTTTCCCTTCTGTCTCTTCTTCTTGCTCTCCTCCTTTATTCTCTCCCTCTTTCCCTTGCTCTCCTTCATTCTCTCCCACTTTCCCTTCTTGCTCTCCTTTATTCTCTCCCACTTTCCCTTCCTCCTCTTTGTCTTGCTCTCCTTTAATCTCTCCCTTGTTCCCGTCTTTCTTTTCTTGCCCTCCTTTATTCTCTGCCTCTTCTTGCTCTCCTTCATTCTCTCCCACGTTCCCCCCGAAGTCCTCTCCCTTCCCCACCTCTTCTCCTTTCTCTTCTTCCGTCTTTTCCACTTGCTCTTCCTTTCCCTCGAGGTCTACAGTCTCCTCTTGTTCTGTAGAGGTTTCAGTCTCCACAGACTCCCCACCTGAGTTTTCCCTTTTCTCTGTCAACAGCTGCAGATAGAACGGAAAGAAGAGTTTACCATAAGTAGGGTTTACTTCTCCCCTTGCCCTCTAACACTGGTTTGCAAATAAACTGTAATTTGATATACTAGTACTCCCTCTCTCTCGGTACTAGCTCTAGTTAGTATACAGTTTACTATCTTGTGATTATATTTTCTTCTACGGGAATACGGATCGTAGCATTTGGCAAACAGGAGAGTTAAGTTCTCTAGGCGAGTCAGTCCGCGAAATGTTGTTTCTTTCCTTCCGGCAGCTAGTCAAATCCCAAGGCGGCCGGCCAAACTCTCCTATATATAGCCTGCGTAGTTAGTCTCACTGGTAGACTTACCTTCCGGAGAATTTCCTCGAGGGAACGAAGCTCTTCTGCGGGATCGCTCTGTTGTTTTCGCAGCGGTCCTCCGGCGCATAGAACCAACACGGACACAAGTACCGCTATCTTCAACATAACGGACCGATGGATACTGCTGTTTGATACAGTACTGTCTTGCCAATTTGATACTGTCGTCTTTACTGCCACCGAAAGATCTGCTTGGAGATTAGGTCTTTCTTCGTAGACTCCCGCAAAATAGTGACCGGAGTTTCTCAGTCCCAAAGCGACTTTATAGTCGTGTTCCTTTGAAAAACACATTCTTGATACGCGCGGGGTTTTACGTCTTTTCAATTGGTAACATACCCGGAGGTAAACCAACGTGAACAATGCAGTTTACACGGTATAGATACGCAGTTCTAGTAGGTTAGGATACTGCAGCTGCGTTCATGCGAATGGTTGCAACAAAATCATTCGTTGGCGTTATGTTTCAATCCCAATGCCTCAATGCCAAAATTAACTTTGTGTTGTGTCTTTGTATACTGTGTTTATTGTATAACCAGGGCTACCTGAAGTTCCATTGTGTAACGAAAGGGGTACAGACGGCCCATGCATATCTTGTATTTCACATTGACGTACATGTTACATTCATGTGCATTTTAGAACGGGACATGGTGTGGTACCCATATGAGACAATTTTGTAGCGTGTTGTAGGAAATATGTGGACCGTTTCTCTCTATATACGTACGGTTATCATGCACTCAGGAAACGAATACAAAAGACATAATTAATATGGGTACATACATATGTACTATAATGCATACGTAGACACACGCACACACACACACCTACACGCACACACATGTACACACACGCACACACACACAGGTACACACACACACACACACACACACACACACACACACACACACACACACACACAGATTTATATTTAAAAAAAATCATATGACTACTTAAAAGCACGATGTTCCCTCTTGGCACGCTGTGTATTATCCACACAATCACATGATCTAAGCCCTCCACATGACCCAGGCCAACTCTAAACATTCCTTGGCCTTTTATACAAACTCAAGGCGTGCATGTTTGCTTTATTACCAGTCTATTATATCCCAACCCACTCACAGTGGGGTCATGTGGCGCAACGGTAGCGTGCGCGACTCGGAATCAAGAGGTCCCGGGTTCGAGTCCTGATGACATGCCACCGGGCATGTCATCAGGACTTGCATCATGCCACCGGGCATGTCATCAGGACACCGGGCGTGCCCTTGGGAAAGGCACTTTACACGACTTTCCCCACTAGACTCAAGTGAAAATGAGTATTGTCTGTCCAGTATTCGTTTCTATTTGCGGGACAAAACACCAACAACAGCTGCCTCTGTTCCGCGTGTATTGCACTGTTGCAATTTCAATGAATAAAAAATCACTGAACGGCAAGAATAGTACTAGGACGATCCAAGCTTTTTTCCAAGATCTACTCTGCATTTATACAAAGCACGGCAAGGTGGCGTTACGAATCAATGTTCTGTCGTTGCCATCTGTAAATTTATGATACGTTGTTAGATCTTGAGAACAAACCCATTAAATCCGTTTAATGACTGGTCGACATGTACATTACATTTATAACATCCCACCAAAAATAATGAAAAAGAACAAAGAAAAGCAAAACGCATATAATATGGTATAATATAATCCATGTGCACAAGATTTTTAGAGCGAATAGTGTTGTTATGAATAAATGAATGAAACTTTATTTTCGTGTCGTGCGCTTTCCCGCGCCCAGCCTGTGTGGGGTTATACGACACCGTTTGAGTATAAATAATCCATAAACAAAAGAGAATCAAAGGTACAGATAACAGAATCCAAACAAAATATGAACACAATTAAAGGTAGGCTTTATACAATAATGGTGAACAAAGTGAACTCATAACAGATCATAAATGTTATTGTTCTGAAATAATCATTGCACCAAACCAACCAACCTACCAAGTAGTCATCACGTTTATAAGCTACTATTTAATCCGACGAAACATGTTTTGTAGCACGAATATGTCATGGAAACTACTGATACATTGGTACATGGTAAGTTATATTATGGAGCTGAGATTAGATATTATGTTTCTATGTTCAGGTAGAACGAAAGACAGTTCATGGACAGCGAACTCTACATTAATATGACATGACCTTCTTGACAGGTTCATAGTCTTGCTACAAAGTAGTTTTATTACTCTGAGAAAGTGCTGACACATGGGGTGGGGCTAACCGCCATGAAAAAACACAAGCCGGAAAATTCATCACATTGCCTTACACCGCGAGTTTACGGTTGACTGCATTTTTGACCCGACCTTTTGCCAACTATCACCCCTGGCACAGAGGGTGTCTAAGAGAAAAGAGGCTACAATGAGTCTAAATCGCTATCACAAAAACACTCCAGCATCTGCGGACACCATCTGCACTGCAAATATGCTTTTCAATATGAATCTTTAGAAGGGCAACGAGGGACCACGCGTTTTCTATAATAGGTTTTTGTGCCAGTGGCATAGATTGCAAAGCTCGTGGTCGATTCTGCTGAAGATAGGCTGCATCTTGTCGATCCGGTTGCTCGAGGCACGCGCGGCCGGAAATTAAATGCTAAGGCAGTCCTCGGGGCTACGAACGTCCCCAGATTTCTACGGAGCTGGTTTCGTACAGGTATCGCTTTTCGTAACGAGGAGATTTTAAGAAAAAGAAACTTTTCCGTCGATGGATTTTCATGATCATAAATCAAATAAAGTTTGGTGTGTCTGTATCTGTATAGCCGGTATAACTGCCCTTCGGCGTAACACACCAACGTGTGGGCAAGAGAACTATAACAAAATCTTCAATGTGAAGGTAGCGGTGAAATGGCCGATTATTCTAGCCATGCTCTGTACATGCAAAAAATGAATGATATTTCATATCACAGCTGTAACATAAAAAAAGGCTAGAAATGAATTCATCATAATTTTAGATCTTTATTCTGAAGTAATAAATTAAAACTTCTAATCGTGTCTATTGATGGTACAATCGTCAATCAGGTGTCATAATAAAACATAATTTATTAATTATCCTCATACATTGCAAATATGATAAATGTCCGTATGGTCAATTCTAATTCATGGTGATAGAATCTTTGAGTTCTTTAAGTCACAACTTCTGCGTAACTTCATTCACAAATCTCGCACGTCAAGGGGCTTTACTTAACAAGGAGACGAATTGCAACCTGATTACATGAATAAGATTACATATTCAACATGCAAACAGTTTAGTGGTGTCCACAATCTGTAATCGTAACATGATATAACGATTGCTAGGTGCACAATGCTTCATTTGGAGCCCAATCTCACCTTACCGAAATGTAACGTCTGCAAAATACGGCTAAATTCCTGATACCTAGATAATTACGTTTCATGGATGTAGGAAAATTAGATAAACGCTTAAGTGAAGACTAACTTGTCCACGTTTACGTAGATTGGTGTACTGATTGTGCAGGGGAACTTTGGAGTTTAACACATTGAGTTTGGGACAGAATTTACAATCAATTTTTGCTTGCAATGAACACCGTTAAATAAGTCATCACAGGTAACATAGAATACTTATATGTCATCCGAGCTATTTAAAGTATATATAGCATCCGTGCGATCTTCCGTATATTATTCTCCTTTGTTCCTGATACTCAGTATCCTGAAGTTATCATTATTGATAATCTATATTGCCGTCCTTGGTATATCTGGAGTTCTAACGGCCTTTGGCACTCGACAAATGATTACATTTCTTTATACCCTATAGCGTATTTAGCGTACACATCTGGGCTTCTTCAAACCCAACGTGGACCGGCTCTAGCTAAAGCTGTGGACGTGGGAAGAATCTTAATATTCTACTTTGAATTAATGCTTTTCAAGTTTGAATATGGTTTACATTGTGTATCATTTCTAAGAATATAGTTTGTTCAAATCATTCCCCTGGTACTGAATCTAACTGCATTAAATCTTGTAGTATCAAATCGTGGTATAATACACTCGATTTAGATTAATAGATAGAAATAACTCTTAGAACTTAGAAATCTTGCAATCTTTTTTGTATTCACTTTTACGTGACGTTTCTTCGAAATTGCTCGTGACACCAATGACACCATTAAACCACATTCCCTGATTGCCTTCAACCATAATAAGTATCATTGAACATAGCCGTTTGTACAAAACATACATTCGCCCATCTGCTACTCTTTTGAGGGGCAAAAAAGCAAAATATTTTTTTCATCAAAAGCAACCGTATCTAATAACAATAGCTACAACGTGTTTACTTAAAAAAAAAGTTGATTTTTTGCAAGCCAGCTCCCAAAGCGTGTTATCTAGTGGCAGTAAAATATATGGTCATATGATTTGTTATGTTAGATGTTCAATACAATCAGAAGGGTGTATATCTTATAACGACTGGATGTATATGTTCATTAAATAACACTTATTATGGTTAAATATAATCATGAAGTGATGTACTCGTATATTGGTGTCATTGGTGTCACAGACACGTTAATAACTTTCGGAAATTGAAAAACCTGTAGCCAGGTTTTCTTGACCTAGTCAAATATGTAATTTTCATTTGATGGATATCTTTATAACGAAGATAACACTTTCTCAATTCTCACTTCAACAAGGCGGATGTCCTCTTAATCACTGCGTATTTATCAAGTAGACTCACTTTGCAGCGTTTAGATTTCCCGCGCTGATTTTGACGGAGGTGTTCGAAACAGAACAGGGGCTTCGATGTGTTCGAAATAAGACAGGGGGGTTCGATGTGTTCGAAATAGAACAGGGGGTTCGATAGATGTGTTCAAAATAGGACAGGGGGGTTCGATGTGTTCGAAATAGAACAAGGGGTTCGACGTGTTCTACCCGGAACGGTGTATAGAACGGGGGGTTCGGTGTGTTCGATACGGAACGGTGTATATAGGACAGGGGGTTCGATGTGTTCGATCCGGACCGGTTTATAACTAAAGTTTGGCTGATGTTCACAGGTCACTAATCCTGTCCAATGCAACAAACTAGATTTGCTGGCAAAAAAATGAGCTTAAACCTCTGGTGGTGATTTTAAAGTCAGCAACAATCTGGTGATCAAGAAAGACCTTGACAGTACGGCGCCGACTACAGTGTGGTGCGCCGGATGTTTGTTATTTAGTTGTGGCGTGAGGAAGATTATCGGACAAAGATTGCAGAAGGAAAATGACGCTGCAGCCACGATAATACATTCTTTCCACACGTCTGGTCCACTCTTCATCGTGGCGTCGACATCTTTGTTATTCATCAGGCTGAGGGGATGATATGGTACTGGAGACACCGAGTCTGTATCTTGTACCTCTTACATTATGGATTGTTTATCTTCATGTAAGACATGAGTTCCAGCGCAGCTGCAGCCGTTTTTAATACACACGCTGAGAATTATAAGCTGTTACCTGGGGACGTTGCCAGATCGTCTGAAGACTATCAACGAATCACAATGTTACCGATTTTACAATGGCAGTTGATGTAATCATGGCGCACCGAAGTTCAGAACTGAAAGACTGAGAAAATCTTTCCTGTTTCAGGCAATAAGCCTCAGTAACCAAGACTTGTAAATAGTAATCCGCCTCTGTTTTAATGGACCTGACCTACAGAATTTTAAATCTATTTAATTTTAATCGTCAATGTTGTGCTTTTTAATGTGTATCTCTTTTCAAGCTATTTTAGCATGTAATCACTTGAGCAATTCAGCCAAGCAATGCATATTGGCTGCCAATCAATGTGAATAAAACAGTTTCAGTATTGTGCTGACAACTCTTTAATTTGTAATTACCAATTTTTATTAAAGGAGTACTAACCTCCAGAAGGAGGTGTTATATTTCGACAGGCATTTATTTTTGGAAGTGAAAAATGCATATTATTTTACAGTATACAATTAAATGCCCATTTTGTGCGCAAGTCTCAAAACGCATCGAATCCAGGACAAACTCTCCAAATACCCTCAAAACTATCCCAGAATACACCACGCTACCCCATTGGTGTCTATGTTTTAAACAAAAAGTTACGTTACAGACCTCATTTCGGGGGCGATAAGAAAAATTCGTACCACTTTGTGTTCTTTTGTATCTTACCAACCATTGCCCTTCTTGGTGTCCTTATCGCCCCTCATTTATGCCGCAAATATTGACGATTAAAAAAACGGCGTAATCTAGTTATCTTTTTCAAAAGTGGCGTAGACTAATCTAATTATCTGTTCAAGTAATACTTACATGCAAATAAGTTGAGAAAATCAAAACACGCAGGATGAAACTGGCGCCAACTGTATTCGACATCCTGATATTATAATATCCAAGCCACAGGTCAAGCAAAGTAAGACAAGTAATTTCTCAATAATCAGCTTGTTAATGTGCTTGTCTCCTACCATTTTCGCCAAAAAATGTGTATGTTGACCTGAAGTGTATGGGTATTGCGTAAGCCAGAGTTCCCGGATGTATCAATTGTGGTTCAGCATGGGGGAAAATCATATTAATGAAATGAATATCACTTTACAAACATGCGCCGCGCAAGTCGTACAAGCGAAATTATGTAAAAAGTCGGCTAGTTATGTATTCATTGCAGCATGATGTATCGGAAAATAGCACTTCCTTCTGGAGGTTAGTACTCCTTTAAACGACCAAGTTTTTCTTGGCTAGAAATCTTAAAATAAGAATCCTAGGTCTTAATAGGTAAAATTTAGCGTCAATTCGTCCAGTGGTGTACTACTGCAATAGTGTAAGGGATAGATAATCACTACATTTATTGATTGTTATAATTATTATTGCCTTTATTTATAGTGAAATGGTCAACAATAGAAAGGGGATAAAATAAACATTTTTATTACGATACCTCTGTTTTCCTGTGCTTTTTCCAAACTATCATCTTATACTATCAATAAATCAATTCTGGTCACAGTTTCTATGGCAACCTATTGCAAAAACAGCTGATCAATCAATCAATCAATCAATTAATCAATCTTGTCCGTTAAAGTATCGATCATGCATGAGGTCGGTTTCTCCGTTCATATCCCACTTATTTCTTTTCTCCATTGTCCGTTTTTTTGCTTGTCGATTGAGTTCTTCTTCCGCCCCACGAGTCCTGTATGTTAGTTCTATTATTGCAGGGTTGTTATTAGCAGATGGAGGCGACGTCGTCGTGAGAACACCCCCTCTCGCAGCAGTAGTAGGCCAGTCCGGACCGTTTCCTGGTCACGTGGTGGGCGACTTCCGGTCTTCTGCCTGCTGGGAACGCCAATCTGTCCACATGGTATCCAGTCTGGTCATCTGTGGGGGAAAAAATATAAAACAACATTTAGCTAGAAAAGTAACATTTGCAAAGGAAATGCATAATGTTTACCTTCGGATATGGTCTGCTTTGTTAATTCGTACTCATTGACAAACACATTCACATACATGTATATGGTGACAGGAGTCTAAATGCCTACTATGAGATTGCAACATTATGTAAACCAACACCAGTTACTATGGTGACAGACGTCAACAAAAGAGGCCATTGGCCAGGTCAGAGGTTAGTGTTTGGAACAGAAGAAGAAGAAATGGAGGAAAAACAATATGTTTTCCTTCGGTAAACATAACTAGGAAAGTAACATTTGCAAAGCAAATACATGCTGTTTTACCATCACTTTGTCTATCCCAACTGCTCTGTTTATTCTTACTCAAACACATTCGCCATTCACATGTTGAGCAGACCCTCCAACTCTGTCCTGCTACAAAATGTAACCCAACACTCCTACAGTACCAGTTACTATGGTGACAGACGTCTGGTCCAGGTCATTGACTTGGAGAAGAAGAAGAAACTAGAGTTCCACGATCTCATACCTTCGCCAAATGATGTTAGCCTTTATGAGTAAGAAATTATAGATTAATCCCCCTGATTGTGCAAATAGGATCCTATATTTGCATCAATTATATCTGTTGATCATATTCTATACCAGAAGACAGTCTTATCTTATCAAAGAATGCCATTATAGCATTTCCTCATAAATTATGCAAATGAGGTCCCTATTTGAATAAGTTCTGTTTAATTATGTTCACCTTCACATAACTTTCAAATATCCCAAGTATGAAATTCCAGGCAGTTACCACTATGTAAATATAACATTTTCTCATTAATTATGCAAATTAAGTCTTCATTTGCATAATCGATATCTGCCTGTATTTCTGCCGTTCTTAATTACATATGTCACAAGCTTGAATAGTCCTATCATGGAATGCAGCTGATTTATAGAATTTCCTCATTAATTATGCAAATTATATTAATATATGCATAATTATAATATTATTGTGTTAAGCACCACTTCAGCTACCTACATGCCAAAAATCACGACGATCCATCAATCGGTTCTAGAGTTATCCGCCTTTAAACATTTTTCGACTAACGCTCCTGCAGTTCCAGAGCAAGCCGCTAGGGAGACCAAACTCACATGACTTCTTCCCCAGCACAAGAGCTACCTACCATCCAAATTTCGTCACCCTAGCATGTCTAGATCACGAGATATCAAAACCGGAAGTTCAGCTGCAGTACCATAACAAGCCGCTAGGGGGCCCAAAATTTAATCAGTTCCACGTCTCATGAAGACCTATCCACCTACCAAATATCAAGACAATCCATTTTAGCCTTCTTGAGTTATCGTGCTGACACACACACACACACACACACACACACACACACACACACACACAGACACACGAACGCCTACGAAAACATAACCTTCTTGGCGAAGGTAACAATATGTTTTCCTTCTAGCTAACCTATCTTCCTCTGGTCGTGACAGAGGAGACGATATGTACAGTATTTATAGTTCAATGTACCAGGTAAATTCCCCTAGCTCTTTTCGACAATCACCATGAACAGTTAACCACAGTTTAACGTCCCGTCCTATTAGGACTGTAACCCTTTCCAGTGGCGTGTATGTCAGGTGTGCGACAACAGCCGGGATTCAAACTTTTAACCTGTAGGTCCACAGGCAGGGTCACTAACCACTGGACTACACACGCTACTGCATTAAAAGTGGCGTCAGCCACACTTACTTTTCTTCCAATATCGAAGATGATACTCTAAACTACGCCCGCGCTTTTACTTCATTATCTGCATTGTGGTGTTAGACGTCATGCGACCGAAGAACCTCTTTGCGAGAGAGATCCTAATGGTTTGATCTCGGTGAGTGACCCTTAGGTTCACCCCTACGAATGGCCAGGCGGACTGAAAACGTCACTGTAAATGGAATGGTAATGACTGTAGCTTGGTAAGGTCCGTCCGACCCTTGGATACACCGAGATGGATTGTCGGACAGCGAAAAGAATCTGGTGAGATGCTAAAGGATTTAGCACGGTCAACAAGGATTAAGGTACAAAACCTTTTTCCTAGAACTGTAGTAGAGTGAAACTCGCTGTCACCGGGTACAGTAGGGACATTATAGTTAGATAGCTTTAAACAATGTTTAGAGTTAGATGTTCAAATGTCAGATGTAACAAGTCGTTCGGTGTAATGTAGCCAGCTACCGCCGCGATGTTTGCCTCTGAAGCTGGTGTATTACGTATACGCCTAAAGGCTGTTATACCGGCTATACAGATACAGAAGCTGGTGTGTTACGCCTAAAGGCTGTTATACCGGCTATACAGATACAGAAGCTGGTGTGTTACGCCGAAGGGCGGTTATACCGGCTATACAGATACAGAAGCTGGTGTGTTACGCCTAAAGGCGGTTATACCGGCTATACAGATACAGAAGCTGGTGTGTTACGCCTAAAGGCGGTTATACCGGCTATACAGATACAGAAGCTGGTGTGTTACGCCGAAGGGCTGTTATACCGGCTGTACAGAGACAGAGCAACTCTTTCTTGGATCCCTCTTAAGTTGTGTTTTATTATGTCCAAATGATTGTTCTTCAACTGACGTCACTGGGCTAGTGCACGCGTGCGAGCCTTGCCTCTTGGCACCATGTTTGAACTAGGTACGTAGAAACAATCTGAAAGGCAACCGTTTTCATTCAAAGGGTTGTACGGACTCCTACGCTTGAAACCTTCAAAGTCTTGTATCCTTATGTTTTCATTTCGTTAGATACGTGACGGTACAGATCAAAGTCATATCAAACCAGATTACAAAGGAACTTTCATGAGATTTTTGCAAAGAGAGTAAAGACGAGTTTGAATGCCTTTGATATCAAGGATAAGCAATCATAAATGATTACCGACATGTTTGAATAATCAGTCACATCTCCTGAACCTGCCCTCAGATATTTGTTGCTGATGTACAAGTACTGGATTCCCCATTATAAGTGCAAATAGTGAAGAAATACATCTACTCTCACACAGTCATTTTTGAAAGCAATGGATGCTGTATGAAAGTCAACAGATGCTGTATGTCTAACACGACTACTTTTTTCAGAGACTTTATCAAACCATAGTTATTAACTGTTAGGAGTTAAATTTAGGAGTAAGAACTAGATACCTTCAAGATGATTAACTTTTTATTCCACTGACGAGAGTTTTGAAATGCTGCCAACGCCGTAATGGAAAGAAAGAAGATAAAAAGGAATGACGCACTCTGCGCTCTTAATAACCAACAAATCAGCTTATTGGACACTGACTTCATAATAACGTTCATAGTTACGTCAATGTAGTCGAAGCCAAAAGGCATTGACAAACATATCAATTGGGTGGGGTCGTGTGGCGTAGCGGCAGAGTGCTCGACTCGGAACCAAGAGGTCCAGGGTTTGAGTCCTGACATGCCACCGATCTTGTACCCTTGCGAAAGGCGCTTTACACGACTTTCCTCACTTCGCTCAGGTTCTTACGATGATTTGTTCTTTTCTTTTAAGACCATTTCTTTTAAAACTGACAACGGTTAGAAAAAAGTGATCTCGATCCAGTTTTAGCTCACTGAAGAGCTAATCTCCCACTGCTTGTGACAGAGAAGACAGACACTATGCAGAGTATTTACAGGTTCATTGTACCAGAGAAATTCCCCCAGCACCTTTCGACGAGCACAATGAACAGTGGACCACAGCTTAACGTCCCGTCCTAAGGACTGCAACCCTTTCCAGTAGCGTGCATGTAGGGTGAGCGACAACAGCCGGGATTCGAACAATTTTTTTTTGTCTTGACAACGATTGTATTAATAAATCCCTTGTCCTGCGGGACCCATATATACATGTATGGGTTGCACATACAGTTCCATCTATACAGTGCCCTGTATATGTACGATTTGGGTGTGTTTTGCGTGCAATGCATCACACCGCAGCGAAACAAATGCACGAGTAACTACGCCACCGCATGGCAAAAAAAGTCAAGGGTCTGTGACCTGATTATGACTTCAAATTACTTGTCATGAACATATTGTGTAAAAGCGTCCAGCAGGACAGGGGCTAACCGGAAAGTGAACTTATATACCAGCATTATCATCTTATCTTCCCAGCAGACATGAATAACGTAACACTCCATGCGCAAGAAAGTTCTAAAAGGAACTGAAGCAGCTGAAAAAGTCAACAACACCATCCTTCGTGCAACCTCTTTGACACTTTTTGCTTTTATCTAGGTAGCCATGGAGACGGCCGGATGACGCACTTTGCTGGCTATGACGTCAACACCCTGTGGCAGGAAGCAAATATCAAAAATATCAAAGACGACTATCGTATATTCATAAATACAGAATCGGAAATGTCGCGTAAATACGACGTGTTTCCGCCAATGAGATATAGGAGGTTAACACTCAATCTTATTTTTCAAATAATTTTGTTAGCATTAGCATTTTTAATGTCTTGGGGTGGTGGGACTACGGCGCACAGATTTGTCAACCTTGTGTATTTAAATGTTAATTGTACTTTTTTTTCTCGTGTGGCGCTGTTAATATAAGTTATGACTTGAGTGCAGCGTCACACTGTCCTTGTTATGTTTTGATGAATAAAAAAATACGTTACGGAACTTTTTAAAAACGTGATGAAATACTATCGAAAACCTACCCAAAACATTATCAAAGAAGAAAAGCGCCATGCTTTTCTGTGTACCTTGTAAATACTTAGCAGTTCTTTTCTCAAAACATCCTTTCTAAATGCTAAGATAATGAGCAATCGTTTCGTATGGACACCCGCAGCTACAGTCATGCCTTCAAATATCAACCAAGAATTGAGGTATTCAAAAACTCGTATTTCCCCAGAACTATCGTACACTGGAACTCGTTGCCACCAGGCACAGTTGGGGCATCCTCACTACAAAGCTTTAAACAACTCCTACAATCAAATGTGCAAAGATTAAGTGTAACAAGTCGTTCGGTGTGATGTAGCTAGCTGCCGCCGCGCCGCGTGCCTGCGAAGCTGGTGTGTTACGCCGAAGGGCGGTTATACCGGCTATACCGATACAGATACAGGCTGGACTTGTAACAAGACTCCGAGTACACAGACTGTGGTTCAAGCTGCAGGTGCCCAGACGAAGTCGGGTAATGAGAATACAGGAAGAACGAGAACTGACAACTGTTGCGTTATTGGCTTTCAAATTACAGCTTTTCACCAACGCCTCTTCTGTATTTGCAAACCCTCTCACGATCCGGATGTGTGAGGAAAAAAAAAAACAACAGCTCAAATGTCAAAAGTTTCCAAGCTGTCGTGAAGCAAGGCCAGAACTTCTTTGGGGCGGAAAAATTGCCTTTATGTGTGAGTCTCACTCACCCACGCATGATTTCAGAGACGATGATTCAGACCGTAAAGCAGGAGAAAGCGGCGTATCTGATCGACCCCCGGTGCGCCCGCCAGGCCCGAACGCGGAAGCTGTCATCTGTCATACAGGCCCGCTGCTCGCTCTAATTACCGCGTGTTCTCGCGAGACTTGGCGCGTGGGGACCCTGTCCCCCAATCTTCCATCACACATCGCACATCAAAGTTTGCCAGCCCGGGTCCCCGTTCGCCGGTTCTATCGATGTGCACATCTCTACTTTAATCTGTTCCCGCGAGTTGCGGCCCCTCCGAAACCGTAACCAGGGCTTATCGCTTTCTTAACAACTGCGACAACACGCTGCGATTGTTCTTAAGACACTTAAGGGACAAAAAGGGTGACTCGTAGCCTCTACCAGGCACTGCGGATCTCTGGAAAAATAGTAGAAATTGGCCGAAATAAAGGGATAGTCTACTAGGGAAGATCTCGGGCCCTGGGTCGTGAATTGAATCTTCTATGGCCCTAGATCTTCTCCGGTATACCATCTCTTTATTTCGGCCAATTTCTACTATTTTTCCAGCTATCCGCGGTGCCTGGTAGAGGCTAAGTGACTTTTACTTCTCGTTAGTTACTTTAATTGTATTCTCAATGGCTGTCCAGAGGTGGACTTAAGGAGTACTCGTATGGAAAAAACATCAAAGACAGGATATTTATGAATACACAGTACGGTTTATGTCTTTAACGGTGGCGAAATTGTTTCCGCCACGCCAAATGTGCTTTGTTGCTGAAACAATTTCCCTACAGGAAATGACGTAAAACTGCTACATTGTCACGTCTGTTGTGTATATTTAGACATGGAGGCATACCCTTATATTTCTACTAGTCTCCACTAGACTTCTTTTGCGGGGTGAATAAATCGTAGAAATCGGCCTAAAAAGGGTATTAATTGGCCAGAGAAGGTAGCCGGCAAGAGAAGCTCCCTCCATTTCCTCGCCAAATGGAGCTTCTCTGGCCGGCTACCTTCTCTCGCCAATTAATACCCTTTTTAGGCCGATTTGTACGATTTATTCACCCCGCAAAAGAAGTCTGGTGGAGACTAATTTCTACCTCCATGATTTAGAGCGCTCCGAGGCACCAGAAATTTAGTTGAAACGTCGTGGGACTTTTTCCACCGCTAAATCATTTAGATTTGTGACTCCCACCGATGTTTGCCACCGCCCTTGTAGTTAAGATGTAACGTCCAAGAGTTTCTCAGGAACCACAGTGGCGTTCTCTGCCGGGGAATTTCGGGATACAGTAAATGTCATTCTGTCAGCAAGGACTATTGTTGAGGTATATTTCATTTCGTCAGGAGGATAAAAGTGTCCTGTACAATTTTCCAAAAACGATGTCTTTTCCAAAAAGATTGTCTTTTGGGATAAAATAAAATAAAAAATGCTCCCTTTCAGCCATGTACTTTGTATTAAAAAAAGCATGCCCCAAAGAATTTAGTATACCTTAGTGATGTATTTTAAAGATTTTATGACATATTCAATTTTATTGACTTTCATTACATTAATCGTTACAGTTGTATTGCTTTAGCTCGTTGCTGTGTTTTCCTTGCATACATATTTAGATGAAAAACTGCAAAGATGGTACCGGTTTTGCAAGTTTTGTAATATGTGTATCTGTATCTGTATAATCGGTATAATCGCCCTTCGGCATATCACACCAGCTTCGTAGGCACGCGGCGCGGCGGCAGCTGGCTACATTATTCCCAACGACTTGTTACACCAAACCCTTTAATATCTAACTCTAAACAATGTTTAAAGTATCCAATGATAATTAATGTCCCTACTGTACTTGGTTGAAGCGAGTTCCACTCTGCGATAGTTCTAGGACAGAATGAGTTATTGGACACCTTTAATTCTTGGACAACAATCTAGACAACAATACCCCACAACCTTTAAAGTTGTCAGAACGCCCCCTGAAACTAATCCGTCAACCAGAAATTAGGGACAAGCCGCCAGGAGTGAAAAATACTTCTAATTGGCTCCTTTAACAGCCGGAACCGTTGCTCAAGGATCACATACAATCTTTCTGGGATTACCTAAAGACAAGACAGATTTAGAAATGCCTGTATGATAAGATAGCTGCTATCAGTGAGCATGAACTCTAAGATTGGCGGGTGGGCTTCTTGTCAAGCCGTTTCTCTTTTGCAAACCTTTTCATATCGTTCAGCTGTATGGCCGGTAATGCGATTAATCATAATCAGTGCTTAACCATTCAACGTGTCTTATCACATAGCTTTCAGAAACACATCACTTAAACCGGAACGTGGTTGGCCAATAATCAAATTAATCTCTCTAATTGTTATTGGCATTTTGGAAATAGGTTCAAGCATGGCGACCTTATATATAGGAGCGTACTGGAAACGACAATTAGGGTCTTGGGGGTTGCAGCGTCGAGTCGGTCTGACATTTTGTCATTCAAACGGCGTCTTGTCCTGTCAGTAGCCAACAGGTTTCAGGATAGCTTTGATACAGACATTCTATGTTGGTCTTCGGCGTGCAGATGTGCTTCATGTGTAGCTTTAAGACCTTTCTGACTGAAATCTGAGTTATAGGTCCACGCTGTTGTACTACATGCGTACTAATGTATTAGCGTATAATGTATTACGCTAATCCAATGTTGACTTCAATGTCTTTTTACTGATGTAGATTTGGGACGGGAGCTGGAAAAGGTGCTTCACCTGTTCTCCCTCCCCTTCCACGTATCTCATGGAAATTTGTGATAAAGAAATATATACTCTATACAATTAAATGTGCAAAGATTGAGTGTAACAAGTCGTTCGGTGTGATATAGCTAGCTGTCGCCGCCCCACGTGCCTGCAAAACTGGTGTGTTACGCCGAAGGGTAGTTATACCGGCTATGCTGATACAGATACTACGTGACTTCGTCCCTGGCTTACTTATCACACCACCAAGCAAGAGATCCATTGTTGACTTTGATTATTCCATGTGTAACTTGATAAGACGTGCTTACGTAAATCTTTATTATGAAGTAACGACGTTCTGACGTAAGATGACACCCACACGGTAATTTTGGCCGAAGCTACAAAGAGCGCCCATCTTAAGCTTAATATACAACACTAAGAAAGAATTTCTGTGGTGGCTAACATTGAAATCATACATTGTAAGAACAGAGAAGAAAGTTGGTGAACCGTAGAATAAATGAATTCTACTCTCCCTGTCTCCAAGTAGAGGTTTGGGTTTTGGTTTAATCTTGGCGTGTTTTAGGCTTTTTTTATCGGGGTTTCTCTTTTGCACTGGAATCTTTTTACTCGTTGGGTTTGCGTGAAAAAAAAAGATTTCAGTGCAAAAAGAAACCCCGATAAAAAAGGCTAAAAATGCCAAAAATAAGCCCAAACCGAAACCTCTGCTTGGTGAGTACAAGAATTCCTCGCCTCTCGAATTCAACATGTGCTGGTCCATTTCTTACCCTTACATGTATGTGTATTGGCTAATTAAATGTTATGAGGGTACGACAAAGAATCCACTCTTCCTTCCTTATATGATCATCTGCCACGCCATGTCATTGATTGTGACGTAAAGACAATCCAGAAAAAGTTTCTCGTGACAGGAAATGACGTCAGCCGACGTCCGGCCGTTTCCGGTGTGATGACGTCGGCACGAAGTCTCGGACGTTTAGAAAACGTGTAAACTGGACACGAGTGGCTCTGTACATGTGTACGATCTTATAAGGACACATTAGGCCATGTTGATTTGATTTCATGGATGACATCCTCTGGGAACCCCAAAACTGACGCGAGCGTGCGAATATTAAAAAAAAGTTGCCTTCATTATGAAATCTACGTGGTCATAAGGGTTGAACAAATGACTAAACACAAAGAGTATGGTATGGCGAATAATGATAGACTCTTCATTTCAATTCTTAACATTTTCTTCTTTTTCTGAATTGATTTCGGCATTTTAGGACAATAGTATCGTTTTCAAATACTTTTTCAATTGCAACATACGACGTATTTGCAACATACGACATATATATTATCTCATTTTGTACGATTTACAGTTTTTTTTAAACGGATCGGACGAAAATTCATGCGCGCGCCCATGTCCTCCGTAGAATCAAATCAACATGGCCTTACAGCACAGGAAATGGGTTTGGAATTCTCTACTGTCTGGGCAATCTAGCAAGTGTAGATGGCCTGGCGTAAGCTTCAGGGTACAGCAGGCTGTTTCATAACAAGGGCTTTAGAGATTTGACACACGCTTAGTGAGATGCTTTTCAGCATGGCCTTCAAAGACCGATTTACGTAACCAGCTCAATGGTACTTTGTAAGATCATACGTTCATGGCTAAAATGCACTGCTATTAACTATGCCTATCTAGTAATATATACCTATAATTCTTGATGTTCTACCGTACACCTTTTAATTAATTATGCAAATTTTAAAAGTTGAAAGCTTGTAAATATATATGTCTGTAATGTTGAAAACTAGACAAAATTCTTTAATATGTAAATTGGTTTTTAACTCAGTCCCTGTAAACTTCAATAAACCAATAAGGTATCGTTTCGTATGGCATCGTATCATAAGTGATAAGTGATTAGGATCAGGTACGGTTCTGGATACAGATTGTGTGAACTTTGCAATGTCGATAGCTAAATCCCCCACCTTCTCTAGCTGGCTGTCTCCTTAACGTGGAAGCCTACATGGCAGAGGTCTGAGATCGAAGGACAACTTCACGCAGTTAAGCTGCAGGACGTCTAGGTTTAAGAATAGTGTTTTACCCTTTATTGTCGAGCTGCTGAACCATTCTTGATAGGATTTAATGTGTATCATGCCCCAATTTAGCCATGTAAGGCTGCAATGGGATGTGTGTTGTAAATAATAAATAAACCAGTTCATCATTTGCCATAGGCAAGGTTCTGGATGAACGTGGACTATCCAGGAGCGTTCCTGGATAAAGCTCTGTTGAAGGATGTTTGTGTAAAGGTCCGTAAGCACCATCACGGCTAAATCCCCACGCAAGGCTCAATGGCGTTTTAAGAGCGCAAAAGTCAATAGTTACTATGACCCTCTACATGTCTTCATGTACAAGGCTGAGGGACATTATGTAAGTACAAACGTCCATCCTCACTAGGAGTACGACCTTTTCAATGTCCTTGTGGCTGCATAAGTTGATGATCACCAAGGCCTTCTCAATATACCCACTCAACTCAACACCGTCTCATAGGGCACGGAATGTCCGTGGTAAACCAATTACTAGCTTACATGTGCGGACACGCGTTATATATTTATAACGGTTGCAAAAATAAGTGTAGGTGACGATACTGCTTTTGTTATAATTTCCTTACGTACCAATCAAATTACGCTGCCCTAGATGCAAAACACGTGAAGTGAGCCCTGTCACATGTTTCTCTCTTGCTAGTACGTGTCAAATATTTTATCGTGGGGTCGTGTGGCGTAACGACAGAGCGTTCGGCTCGGAACCAAGAGGTCCCGAGCTCGAATCCTGCCATGCCACCGATCTTGTGGCCTTGGGAAAGGCACTTTACACAAATTTTCTCACTTAACTCTGGTGAAAATGAGTATGTCTGTCGTCCGTGCGTTTGTCTTTGTTGGTGGCGGCATAAAAATAACTTTAAAAAAAATTAGAGTGTTCCGTCGCCATGTCTTGCGATAAATGTTGGAATAGAAAAAAAATACCAAGAAACCGTCTGAAAATGCTCCAGGGATTAAACAGACCCCACAAGCAGTGGGGCCTCGGTTATAGATTAAAATGTATTACGGGACTGAATCCTTGTAAGGAAAAGAGATCAATAAAATTGACAGCTTAGGCAACAAAACTCATGTCAAATACGAATCATAGACAAAATGGACAAACTTTTCTAGCAAAGAATGTGTTGAAATCATGTCCACGATTTTTACTCTACGGACAGCCCCTTATAACTTTAGTTATCCAGTTATACTTCTAGATCGAGTTCAATCTTGCATTTCTTATCCCCCCCATCCTTGTTAAGACTTCACACTTGACTCCTTATGTCCGCTAAGTATGTCTTAATCCCTAGACGACTTTACAGACGTCAGTTCCTTCTCCTTAAGGCCTGGTCGTGACGCAATCGTTACTCCAAGGTGCCGCCTAAGTGCGATTCCAAGAATATGAAGTTAACGGAGCATAGAAAAGTGCAGCCGATAAGGCGCTATTATGTAGGATCATTGTTCCCGGACCGTGGCTATCTAACCATTTATAGTAAGGTTTTAGTCTTGAGCAGAGCCGTGGGTTAATCATGTGGCACGTGGTATAAATGTCTAATGAAGGTACGCTGGGTCGTGTGGCCTAGCGGCAGAGTGCGCGACTCGGAACCTAGTGGTCCCGGGTTCGAGTCCAGATATGCCACCGATCTTGGGCCCTTGGGAAAGGCACTTTACACGACTTTCCTCACTTCGCTCAGGTGAAAATGAGTATAGTCCTGTCATTTATTTGTCCCATGTGTTGGAGGCGGCATTAATTATAATATAAGTTAAAAAATATCGAGTGTGCCGTCACCACGTCTTGTGATTACTTGTTGGAATAAAAAAAAGGTACGTAAGTGCTGCTGTATGCAGATGCAAACGCACGAAGAAGAAAGTCTTCTAGATAAGAAAGTGTCCGGAAATGCGCAACTCGTTAGCACGCAAGTTGACGCAACAAAGGCCAGACTGTTGGTCAACGTGCATTAAAATCATGTTTTGAAATCAGGTATACGAGAAATTGATAATTAAAAAGATAATGGACAGAAACACCGAACACAAACCAGGCTAATGGCTTAAACATTTAGTCTATATTTCTTTGAAGTCAAAAATATCGTTAATACTACCTTCTTGTGGATGAAGAACAAAAACACATTTTGGCATATGCTCCCTTGTCATGGAATCTATCGCAGTTTTGATTTTGGTGGCATGAAAAGAAACAATCTATGATTTATTCCAACCCTTATATAACTATGTATAAAAGATTCCCGTCTGTGCAGGTCTATGATGTAGGCTCCGGTGTCCCAGTTAGTCATGTATGTACATTTGTATGTAGTAAAACGTGTGTTTAGATCTTCTACCGGCTCATAACCTTCATTAACCTCTAGTGACATGTAAGAAAAATCCTGTTCTTCTTAAGTAAAATATCAAAGCTTCCAGGTCCAGGCTCTTCATCCATACATGGACGTCCACGGACGACATAAGAAGTCGCCTTGCTTGTGTAACGCACCGTGTTCCACGCACAAAGACGCTTTTTGCTAGGTACCGTCTCTTGGGAGAACGATCTGCGAATCAGACGTTTTGCCGGCTTGCTTGTAGTAATGTTCCTTCAGATGTGATAGCTTAAAGGTAAGATCTATTATGTGTTATGTATTAGCGCCTTATAAATATTGGCATCTTCCGAGTTTCTGGATGTTGTTTGACTGTTAACATCAACGCACTATTCCTCTAAACAGGCAAAAACATCTCAGCTTGGCTTCGTTGTCGAAATTTTAGCTCCTTTGCGTAGTACTTACATATAGGTAAACGGTAGAAAGCCAAGGTAGTGCCAGTGTTGTCATGTGGTTGTTAATGTTAGACATAGATTTCAAAGGTTCAAAAATTTTGTTGTTGAAACGGAAATTATTAAATTTAGCAAAAAATGCAGAAACCCTTTGCCATGGCAACAAGACATAATCTTATTCCACTGATACAGATTTGTTGCCAACAATATTTTAGGAAAAGTCACCAAGTTTGGCGATTCTAGCGCTAGCCGTTCAGACGCTATGTAACATCAAAGTTAGCGCGGGCACTTTTAGCCC
>NW_017804043.1:706575-741911 GCF_001625305.1 Branchiostoma belcheri
CCCCCCCACCCCGGTCTAGATAGGGTTAAATAATCTGAACTTAAAGATTCGGATACTTGTGGTGACAATTTGCTGCGTTGGACTCGGAACCAATAGGTCCCTGGTTCGATCCTCACTATGGCCCGACGTTGTACCCTTGGGAAAGGCACTTTACACGACTTCCCCACCTGTACAGTGGAGTGACGCCCACAGAGCCTCTTGGGCTAATCTGTAACTGTGTGACAAAAACACACTACAGATTTGGTGCGCCAATGTGCCAATACCCGCACATTTGCCACTAAGAGCCGTAATTGTTTTCTTTTCCTGTGCTAGAACGTAGAAGTAAACGCGAACTCAAGGCGTTTGGTCACACCCTATCTTTAAGCCCACTGGCATTCGTAAATGCAATTTTTTTGTACTCTAGTAAGCATTTACGCTACAATCCGTACTTAAAGCTGGGAATACTTTACGATAGAACGAGTTTGGGAGAGCCACACCCCACGCACGTTAAAGAACCCACTGCACTTATCGAAACAAGTGTGTGTGTGAGTGGTTCAAACCTTACAGTCTGGTCTCAGGTTTGACATCTTGAAGAGGTGATATATAGTCACCTGTTATGTCAATCCTTCCACAAGTATGGTAAACCTTCATAAAATATAAAACAGAAAAGAATAGAACGTAGAAGTTAACGCTAACTCACGGTGTTTAGTCAGACCCTATATATAAGCCCGCCATTTAAGCATTCGTAAATGCATTTTTTTAATGTAGTGAGCTTTAAGCCGTACTTAAAGATGGGAATACTTCTTTACGGTAGAACGTAGAAGTTAAAGCGAACTCACGGTGTTTGGTCAGACCCGTCAGCAGTGGCAGGCGAGGGTCTCCTCCCCAGCCCTGTCCTTCGTCTGCCGCCCAGGAGGACCGCTTCGACCGCGCGCAGGTTCGGGCCACGAATCTTAAAAAGTCTCTGCCACAGTACCGCGGGGACCTCTTGTTGTACACCGGTACCGAGGCGGCGGTGGCGAGGAGTAGAGCGGCCACCAGTACACCAAGCAGCCTCATGTTCTCTTCCTCTCTTTCTGTCTCCCTCTCTCTCTTTCTCTCTCAGTCGGTGGCTGGAGTAGTAGTGAGCGTCGCTGCGGTAGACCACGGACTTGTGGATTCTGTTCTAACACCCGCGGAGGCGTCGGAGTAAATATTAAGTAGTCTCTCGCCTGCTCGGTTTTACGATATGAATAGATCAAGACGGGCAGGCCTGGGCCAATCATGTTCCCTCCACCTACACACACACACACAGTCTCTCTCTCTGCCGTCTGCACGTCAGCACGTCAGAGTTGAATCAGGGGAGCCGCCAAAGAACGCCGCTTTAGGAATTACAGACCATTCATAAAACTCGCGTGAAACACACGTCTGTTGTGATTAGGGCCACACTGGCTTAATTTTATGGATAACGTCCCATGAAGACTCTCAAACGAGTGCGCGCGGGCGAATAAAAAAAATCAAGCCCATAAATAAAAATGCTGCTAAAGCACAGAAATACAAAGCTGGTATAATTGTGAATTTACGTTAGTGTATCTGTATCGGTATAGCCAGTATAACCGCCCTTCGGCGTAACACACTAACTTCGCAGGCACGCGGCGCGGCGGCAGCTGGCTACATCACTCCAAACGACTTGTTTCACTCAATCTTTGCATACATAACGACATTTACGACAAGCCGGCACACGCTGGACTTTTGCTACATTTATGAGTCGGCACTGTACTGATTTCTTTAGTTCCGTGGAGCTTCGGCAGCCTGGGTGCCATCCTCTGTAGTTACCGCAGGCTCCCTCTTGTCGCTAGCTACCATGAACTACGGAGGGTGGCACCCAGGCCAGAGCCTCGGAGAAGGTGATTCTTTGTTTTAGAACAAGCGAAAATCAGAGCACGCGCGGACGTCATCCATAAAATTAAATCAGTGTGGCCTTAAATCTAATGAAGGAATAGGAATGCATGACGCCATCACACCGCTTCCAAGCTGCCACCGTGACGAAAGGCCATTGACTTTTTGATCAGCTTTTTTCAGACAGCTAAAAATATTATCAAGAGCTTAAACAATTTGTATGCAAATGTTCTCATCCAGTCCGTCCTTATAAGCAAGTCTCTGGACCAGTAAAACCGTCTCACACGTCTGTAAAGCTGTCGTTAAGGCCCAGTTCCACTGAGCCAGCGACTGTTGAACGGTCAAAAATCTCATTACAGCAGTTCAAATGAATTCTTACTTTACTTACTTACTGGGTGCCGTCCTCCTTAGTTACCGCCGGCTCCCTGTTGTCGCTAACTACCATGGACTACAGAGGATGGCACTCGGGCTAGAGCCTCGGAGGACGCGATTCTTTCTTTTTTTAACAAATTCTATTGATCATAAAGAAGTGCATTTTGTAAGTATTGCGTGTTATATATAGTATACTCTTTCATGCCATATATTATATCTAATCTAAAATGTTTTGGGTCATATACATAGAATATTGGTCCCTCGATTGTTGTTCAATGGACTCTATCGAAAGGACATGGGCTCTTGTATCCAAAGCCATGCTTTATCCTGGACCATGCTCCGGCACGGTTCTCCATATATTCACACGTATCCAGAGCCATGCCTGGGGCGAATCTACGTTCTTGGATACGCGGAGGCTACCAAGAACAGTGCCTGACCCTAACCCTAATCCTAACCCACTCAGGTAAAGAACTACTTAGACACGGTTCTAGATAGCCTCTACCAGGCTTAGGGAGGCGGCTGGAAAGATTAGAAACTGTTCTCTCTTTATATAGCTAGTGGAGCAACTCCGGATCCCCTGGTATGTTACACATGTCTGTCTATCTGGCCAATTTCTACCCTTTCCAGCCGCCTCCAGAAGCCTTGTAGTGCCTACCTAGTTCTGTACCTGAGTGGGGTAGGGTTCTTGGATAGGTGGAGACTACCGAGAACCGTGCCTGACCCTGACCCTAACCCATTCAGGTACAGAACTAGATAGGCACGGTTCTGGATACGATTGGGGCCTTGGGAATTTCTACCTGTAGCGTGTAGCCTCTACCAGGCTTCGGCTGGAAAGAGTAGAAATTGGCCAGATAAGATGCCAGGGGAGTTGGTCTGCTGGGAGAGAACGGTTTGCCGCACCCCTGGCATGCTATCTCTCTTATTTGGCCGATTTCTACTCTTTCCAGCCGCCTCCCGAAGCCTGGTAGAGGCTTTTCAGAACCGTGCCTACCTAGTTTTGTACCTGAGTGGGTTAGGGTTAGAGGCTATTTTAATAGTAGCGTGTACAATGTACGTGTGAAAATCACGCATAATTATCAGCAGTGGTGGTCGAAGGTGTCTTCCGGGAACGTCAGCAAAAGGTTGAGTTATAAGCTTGAGGGGCACACGGACTCCACCTTTGACCAGGCAATATTGTAGGCACCTTATCGCCTAGACATTTGATGTTATTGCCTGAAAGAACTCGCGTTAGCAATGTAATCTAATAATAACCACATTGTAACGTGACAGGTGATACGTACGTTGCGTACTGAAGCAACCGTCAGTAAGATCGCCTTGAAGTTCTGAAAAGGACCAAGCTGGAAGGTGAAGGAATTATACAAATGCGTTTAACTCAACAACATCTTACGTAACGTCGTAAAAATACATACACGACAATTCTTTTATGTAAACTCTCGTAATTTTGCGCGGCGTCATACAAAAAAATACCAGTCCCTCAATAGTTGTTCAATGGATTCTATCCAGTCATCTGAAAAGAACCAAGCTTGAAGATGAAGGACGTATACAAATGAGTTAAAGAAAAGCGTGCAAAGTCTTGCGTAAGTTCTTAGAAATACATGCAAGACAATTCGTTCATGTACTGCCAACTCTCGTAATTTTGCACAGCGTCATATACAAAAATATTACTCCCTCAATGGTTACTCAATGGCTTCTATCCAGTCATGAACAGAACCAAGCTTGAAAATGAAGGATGTATGCAATTGGTTTACGAAGGGTGCAAAATCTGGCGTCACATCAGTAAAATACATGCAAAACAATCTTTTTATGAAATACCAGTAATTTTACACCACGGCATCTTACAAAAAAATATTAGTCCCTCACTGGTTTCTCAATGGATTCTATCCAGTCATCTGAAAAGAACCAAGCTTGGAGGTGAAGGATGTATGCAAATGGATTAACGAAGGGTGCAAAATCTGACGTCACATCGTAAAAATACATGCAAAACCATCTTTCTATGAAATACCAGTAATTTTACACCACGGCGTCATACAAAAAATATCAGTCCCTCAATGGATTCTATCCAGTCATCTGAAAAGAACCAAGCTTGGAGGTGAAGGATTTATGCAAATGGATTAACATAGCGTGCAGAACAAAGCTTCTTAAAAATACATGCAACACAATAATTATTGCTTCATGTAATGCCAGCTCTCGTAATTTGAAGGTGGTGAAGTTATACAAATGAGTTAACAAAGCAAAATCTTGCATAACGTTTTTAAAATACATGCAAGACAATTCTTTCATGTAATGCCAGCTCTCACAATTTGAAGGTGAAGACAATTATTCTATATAAAGCCAAGTCTCGTAATTTTGCAAGGCATCACATTCAAAAGACATTGTTATCGAGGCCTTCTCAAGATTGTCTTGATGAGAACCTGGATTTCTATAATTAGAAGCTGCACGCCTGATCGATCTCTTTAAGATCACCTTTTTCTTTTATGTGGTGGAAAATTGTCATTACCAACCTTTTGATATTAGTCAGATATAGCGACTATGATAACAGCTGTGCGTAGTTCAGAGAGAAGCAACGAGATATATTTTTTTGAGGCAGAGGTTTCAGGAAGCAAATCTACTATTTTACTGAGCAAATTTCACTTGATGTTCCGATACAATCTAACGTAGAGTTACATACAGTGCCGGTCTCTTGCCAGAATATGATTATAACATAAGAAGCAGGCTGGTTCCTGACCATATTTTAGTAGCCTCGGGATATCCACGAATAGCATAAATCAACTTATCTCAAATGCGATGCAAATCTACTAGGATACGGCATGGACTGTATGGAATGTCACAATCTGACCTAAAAAGACGTAAGATCAAAGATTCAACACCCAAATTGTTACATTTATATATATATTATATATACTAAAGTAGTCAGACTCAAACATATGTCAAATTGTAACACTCCACGTGCATGGAAACTCGAGAAGAATTCTTTTATTACCGAACCACTTTCCGAGTGTCACTGATACCTTCGAAGGATTGACTTTGCATTTTTTGTAAGAACGTAAGACTTGCGCGCGTTAACATTTATGTCTGATTAACCACACTCAGAGAGTAGAAGAGTAGAATTACTTATTAAGTGGTACATGATATTTTGTACTTTTTTAAATTCTATTTCCAATATCGATACTTACTTGCTGCCTTTTTGCTTTTGGAAAAAGTTTTACAGTCAATTAATATCTTTTCCATGAACTGTTTTTTTGTGTAAACCTTCTGATTAAAACAATATAAAGCTGATATTCGTAAGACAGCATCGTTTTGGATTACATGTTGTTCATTGTTGCGTTTTAAACTCAGATCATGTTATCTAAATACTACGGCATCTAGCCTTTGTTCGCAGTTTGTTTGCACAAAGACCTGGCATCATGTAAGATTTCTGGAGGGTTTGTCTCACCTTTAACAGCTTTAAATGTGAAATTCACAAGACAACACTGTTTTGGATAGCATTGTTCATTGTTCCGTTTGTAAACTCATATCGTGTTCTCTAAATACCACGACATCCATACGTTGTTCGTAGGCTGCTTGAACAAATACCTGGCATTATCCAGGATTTCTGGAGAGTTTCTCTCACCTTTAACAGCTTTAAAGGTGATATTTGCAAGACAAAACCGTTTTGGATTACATTGTTCTTTGTTCCGTATTTAATCTCAGATCGTGTTCTCTACACCCCATGGCAACTAGAAGTTTTTCGCAGGTTGCTTGCAGAAATGGCATCATCCAGGATATCTGTAGTGGTTCTCTCACCTTTAACAGCTTTTACTTAACAGCTTATAACACCTTTAACAGCTTTGTTCATTGTTAATTGTTGCGCTTTTAACTCTGATCATGTTCTCTGAATCACACGGCATTCAAGCGTTGTTCACAGGTTCTTTGAACAAAGAGCTGGAGAGGTTCTCTCACCTTTACCTTTAAAGGTGATATTCGCTAGACAACACCGTTTTGGATTACATTGTTCATTGTTCCGTATGTAAACTCAGGTAGTGTTTTGTTCGCAGGTTGCTTGCACAAAGAGCTGGCATCATCCAGGGTTTGTTCTCTCACCTTTAACACGCAAGGCTTCCGCTCTTCGTACGAACCACACATCAAAGTTCCTGCCACGACTGGGTTAAAGGATCGACACGAATTATCGGCTGCCCCCTGCCGGTAAGTCAGGATGTGGAGCCGACGATTTGTCACGATTTCGCGCTGTGATCTTCCAAAGGTTGGCTGTTGCGATTTGGACTTGTGACATTTGTAGCGCTTTGTAAGGAAAGAAAATGCATTATTTCATGATTTTTTGGTCATCAATCCTTTCTTCTTGTCTAGCAGTAGAGAGGTCGACGCTTTTGTCGATTCCTGGTCAAAACATCAAAAAGCATCACCTTTTATGTGTATCAACAGTATTCATGTTGTGCTATGATGTTCAATAGATATATTGATACTTAACAAAAAGATCTAATTGGTCCATTGTTTTTCTCATCAAATTATCAAATCCACTACCAAGTACACGTAACTCAAAAGCTCCCTTGATAGACCATGGCTGGTTGGGCATAGTAATGGCTTCGTAAGTAGTGCAAGATCGACTATTTGTTGGTACGGTCGAATGCCTCTGTGAACAGTTTAAAGTGCTTAAGTCTAGGTTGGCCTTTCAACACATACATCAAACACGTTGCATAATACGAAAAAGATGAATTCAGATACCCCATGCACTTGTCTTTGTTATATTTTACAAACGAGGACGTTGTAGACTTATATGTCTTATGTTTTTGTCAATATATATACATGTGTGTGTGTGTGTGTGTTTGTGTGTGTGTGTGTGTGTGTGTGTGTGTGTGTGTGTGTGTGTGTGTGTGTGTGTGTGTGTGTGTGTGTGTGTGTGTGTGTGTGTGTGTTATTGTGTTATATGTTTTCTTTGTAAACAATGAGATGCTAGACTCTGGTACAGTTGTGGGGTTGTGTGGCGTAACGGCAGAGCCAAGAACCAAGAGGTCTCAGGTTCGAGTCCTACCAAGTCACCATCCTTGTGCCCCTGGGAAGGCACTTTACACGACTTTCCCAACTTTTTCAAGTGAAAATGAGAATGCCAGCATGATCATTATCATGATCGTGGGTATTAAAGAAAAACCGACTTGTATCTAATCTGTTGTTGACCTGCTGACCCTGAACCTCCTACTGTTATTACGATTTGTCTGTACCAGGTCACTTATACATTTCAAATGAAACCCTTCTATGCAATGATTTATTGTTCAGTCTACTTTGATATACATTCTTCCGAACGTATTGTCATGTCCCTTTACGAGTGGCTGTATATTTTATTAAATTTACTTGTTATTCCATCGATAACGAGACATGTTGAACATCAAAAGTTGGAGAAGTGCATCAGAAAGAGCCGTGCTTATGCGCAAGAACAGCGAAAACACAACCATGGGCACAGACCGAGAAAGTAAGTGTGGTGCGTTGGTGTACTAGCCATGGGTGTCAGCTGAAGGAGTGAGATACTAGTAGCAAAAAGCTAGAAAAACATTGAGAGTAGGTCTGTAAGGGCAAGGACGGTAACAGAGTTCTGTGGAGAAAGATAAGAGAACAACTATCGCAGCACATTATAGCCATGTCTTCAAGTACCAGAGTTATCAACCAAGGATTGAGGTGTTCAATAATTCATTCTTTCCTAGAACTATCGCTGTCACCAAGTACAGTAGGGACATTGTCATTAGATAGCTTTAAACAATGTCTGGAGTTAGATGTTCAAGGGTTAGGTGTAACAAGTCGATCGATGTAATGTAGCCAGCTGCCGCCGCGCCGCGTGCCTGCGAAGCTGGTGTGTTACGCCGAAGGGCAGTTATACGGGATACATACGTAGTACCGACTACTAGCCGAGGGTTTCAGATGATGGAGTAGGGTGGGCAGACGTCTTTAAAATGATGAAGCGCAGTGATGGAGAAGCAAAGGAAGCTGATGTGTTACAAGGGCGGCAACATCATGCTGGGCACAAAGGTTAGAAGAAAAACTACTTTGGTGTACGACATAGTGTCTAGTGCTAGCCCACGTTTTCAGCTGATGTAGTAGGATAGCAAAACATAACAAAACGGAGAAGAGAACTGTTGGCCAAGCAAAGGAAGTAGACTAGTAACTAAAGGATAAGAGTGACAACATAATAATGAGCTGGAACAAAGATACTGGCGTCATGTACAACATATGCTAGCCAGAGGTTTGCTGATGAGGTAGGATAGCAAGACAACACAAAATGGAGAAGAAAACTGATGGACAAGCAAAGAAAGTAGACGTGTAAGGATAAGGATGACAACATAATACTGGGCCGGAACAAAGATAAACAGAGAGCTACTGTTGTACATGACATGTCGTCTTACACTAGCCAGGGGTTTGAGTGATGGTTTAGGATAGCAAGACTGCAGACATAACTCCACTTGTCAGAACGTCTATTTGTTGTCTACATATTTCTCCTCAGAGGTGTCACAAAAACAGCAGGTTATATAATAGACATATATCATACAACGTCAATGATGAGAAAATGAGGTATATGTGATCAAGAAACAAAATTTCTAAACTCTTTAAATGTACTTCGCATCATGGTGTTGTATATTGGTCTAAGACTCCGTGGGTTGATCAAGGCAGGCTCAGTCCCCCTGGCAAATATCCCTATTCCTATACAGGCACGAACGGAACATCAAATCCGCAAAAATACCAACGTACCAATTACTACCATGTACCTTATACCAGAAAAGTCTTCAACAAAAATAGTCATGCCTTCAAGTACCATAGTTATCAACCAAGGTGTTAACAAACTGTTGGAGAAGAAAAAAAGTAGACTGGTAAGGATACAGATGACAACATAATACTAGAATGGGCTGGAACAAAGATAAATAGACAGCCACTGTTGTACATGACTTGGCGTCTCATACTTTCCAGGGGTTTCGGTGATGGCGTAAGATAGCAAAACTAGACATAAATCCGCTTGTCAGAACCTCTTTTGTACAACCTGCTGTTTTGTGCCAGACATAAGGAAGCTTACAGACCATTTCACGGTTTATCAGACCTGTCAAGTCAACGGTATAACCGCACATGGAAGCCCAGGGGCAGGGATCTGGAACAAGAACCAATCCTTCAACATGTCGCTAGAAAACTCACCTGGTTACACAACTAATTTTGGCATATTTGAAATAGTACAAACTGTTTTCCTTTTTGGAAGTCAAGAATGGAACCATATCTATCAAATATTTCTCAACTAGAACGGTGGGCGGTGCAGACTTCCAGGTACCTTTGACCCCTTAATGGAATGAGGCGCTCATGGAGTCATGCAGGACCACGCATGTACCTGATGTACTCGTGTAGCGTTGTGGGACAGTTTTCCTGATGAATACCACTACATTTCAGTCTACATGTTTGCCACCGAGACGGGAAAAACAAACCAGTCAGCGTTACTGTGACTTTATTGACAGCAAAGTTCACGATTACGAACGAGGCGCCAATGTAGGACCACGCATGTGCATGATGTACTCGTGTAACGTTGTGGGCCAGTTTTCCTGATGAAGACCATAGGGACGTCTACATCCATGCCACTGAGACGGGCAAAAAATAAACCAGTCAGCGTTACTGTGACTTTGTTGACAGCAAAGTTCACGATTTACTCGTCACTGATGTAAGAACGGCCACCCCTGCAGAAAGGGCGAGATCCGCCGGGACCATAACCGTGCCCAGCCGCACGGAACGCCGGGCATTATCACTCACCTTGGCGGGATATTTTATCGCCTGCATCAATGCAGCGGTCAGAGGTAGCCTGACCCTGCACAGGCAGGTTTCACACTCTCCATATCTGTGGCATAATTGCCGGAATCGCAAAGATGACTCCGTCCTATTCACTCTCTGTTCTAAGAAACCGAATCTGTATCTGTGCAATAATTGCCGGAATCACAAAGATGACTCCGACCTACTCACTCTATGTTCTAAGCAACCGAATCTGTTTATGCCTTTTAAGTTGGTCTGTCTTGTCTACAGTACTTAGTGCCTACACACACGGGTGGGAACATAACCTCTTCGGCGACGGTAAGAAGTTGCGTGTGTATATAGCGCTGGGTTAATAGGTGCAGGAGTCGGTTTTGAGCGGAGGCGGCTGGTTTCCTAGGAGTACGATGTTATAATCTATTTATATCTCAGGACTTCCCACGGTACACTCCCACCACTTTTGTCACACTTCATTGCACTTTCTGAAGAGCTGAGTACGGTTTTATTCTGCATGACCTTCCTGAACATTGCACGCTCTTGTCTTTTACAAATAGCCATGAGCCCAGGAGAGTAATCTCCAAGCAGATCATACGGTGGTAAGGCTGTAGCCATTGGCCAGAGGAGTGTCCATTAGCCACCAGTTACATGACAGGAGATACAGTCAGAGTATCAGTAGGTCTGGTGTTGAAGCCAACAGTCTTATTGTCTATAACCCTAGGCCATTTCCATTTGTTTCATATAATTATTCATTCTTACGACTAACTATGAAACATAAGGTGGAAGCAGATATAATCTTTGACTACCAGTACTCATAAAAAAAAGACGGAACCTCGTAGATAAAGGATTTGTTAATGGGATTAAGTTCCTTGATGGATCATATACAGTACTGTCTTGTAGCTGATGACATATCAGAAGACATGATCTACTAAGATGATGGAGTGGATTGTATCAGTGCCGTCATTGGGTCAGAATCGATGCTCTTCCCCCTGGTGGTCTCCATGTACTAAGTGATAGCCTGACAGCATTACCGAGAATCCACATCAAACCCTCGGGTCTATTAGGAAATAACACCAGGCCTGCACATGGGGATCTGAATAGCGCCAACGCACTAGATGCAGCTTGCTGAGACTTCGGGCAAGCTTTCTGTCTTTTGCCACATCTAGTATTAGTGGTCTCTAGCTGTATTCTGGACTTTTCGTTTGGATCTTTTCGGTGATTTTTCTTTGTTGCGGGTCCCGATTTAATTCATTCATCTTCATCACCTACTGGTTCTGTATTTGCAACAGGGGACCTGTCTTTTGCCACACCTAGCACTAGTGATCTCTAGCTGTATTCTCGAGTTATTCTTCTTCGTTGAAGAGGTACTGATTTCAGTTATTCATCATCATCATCTACTGGTTCTGCACCTGCAACAGGGGAAATAGTGTACAGTTTGTAATCAGTCTTACTTCGATTTGTACCACAGCGCCCCGAATCTCCCAACCTCCCTTAGCTCTAAGAGTTCCCAGCTGAAAAATGTAGCCTTGACTTCATGTTCAATTCATCAAACTGACGAGGTAGAGAAAGAAATTGAGTACCGAACAGAAAATACACGACTACAAGAAGCAGTGACCATCACGAAGTTCTGTCCTATCAACGGTCACACGTGTACAGCAATGTGGATCTTGTCCTTCAAGAAGCACTGACAATCACGTTTTTCTGTACGTGTTTCACTTACAGTGCAATGGCACAGCATTGTGAATCTTGTCCTTCGTTTTAACAATTGTAAGATCGTGTGGGTTTGTCAACACGTCAGAGGGTATTGCAAGATTGAACAATAGAGCATTGTGAATCGTGTCCTTCGTTTTAACAATTGTAAGATCGTGAGGGTTCGTCAACGCGTCAGAGGGTACTGCAAGATTGAAGAATAGAGAGTGGGTGGCAAGCTATATTGAAACCCTAGATACCGGGTTATCATAGATGCTTCACCAACTGATAAGAGAAAAAATTGCCAATTTGTCTTGATCATTACGGCTGATGGGTACCTGAATGACTGATGGGAATTCACTCGTTGACACGGTTAGGAAAATGTGACACCAGGTGACAAAAGGACTCGAGTGTTCCCCACCCGAATTTACGTACCACTCGTACTACAAGTACATCATCAGAGCAGATGAGACACCTTTGTGTGAAGAAATGTGAACTCTGATGACTTGAACACACGACGCCAATGATGTGAAAATGAGGTAGATGTGATCAAGAAACAAAATTTCTGAACTCTTTAAAAGCTGTACTTCGCATCGTGATGTTGTATTGGGCGCTAAAAGACTCAGTGGGTTGCTCAAGGCAAGTTCAGTCTCCCTAGCAAATTCCTATAGATGCACGAACAGAGCATCAAATCCTGAAACGTACCGACTACTAAGTACCTAATAACAGAAAAGTCTTGAACAAAAATATTCATGCGTTCAAGTACCATAGTTATCAACCAAGGTGTTCAAAATCTCTTTTATTTCCTAGAGCAATGATCGTAAAGTGGAACTCGCCGCCACCAATATTGTAGTAGCTATAAGGCCATCATCACTAGATAGGTTTGAGGCACCCTGATTAGGTAGCTTTAAACAACGCTTGGAGTTAGATGCATGAAGGTTAGGTGTAACAGGTCGTTCAGTGTAATGTAACCAGCTATCGCCGCGCCGCGTGCCTGCAAAGCTGGTGTATTAAGGGCGGTTATACCAGCTATACAGATACAGAAGCTGGTGTGTTGCGCCAAAGGGCGGTTATACCGGCTATACAGATACAGAAGCTGGTGTGTTACGCCGAAGGGCGGTTATACCGGCTATACAGATACAGAAGCTGGTGTGTTACGCCAAAGGGTACTTATACCGGGTATACAGATACAGAAATTACCTCCCAGAAGCACTTTATCCGATAATTGTGTGACTGCAACAATTCATAACCCGCAAAACTCAATCACACCACCGTGTTTTTTCAGATACCCTTGCGGAATGCGTCAACCCCCATAAAAATCGAACTCATGACGCGCTAGATTACGTACTATAGATTTGTCATTGTCATAAAACTAATGCTTGCGTGGCTGGAAGTTGGCTGATATCGTCACAAAGTCCTGCTGTCTTCCTTTGGCGATGGAGCGAGCGACGATAATTTGAAAGGTAGGTGAAGGGTAGACATCCAGGTAATAAGATACGCCAAAATAAAACTTACTCAAATTAGATAGAGTTAGGCCAGACTGTACAACCACATTTCAAATTATCACCAAAAAACAGTTACTCAAGTAACTGGATATGATTTTGGAAACGGTCAGACGTTTTAGGTAGTATCCACTACCTTTCGTCATTGACACTATGAGACTGCAGGAGAATTGCATATGCACTTGAGCTTGATTCAGCTTCTTGACCAATTTGCATCATCATTGTATTGACTTGTCTAACTTTTGTTTCCTTTTGGACTTCTTTACTTATTTGCATATCAATCAATAGTCCGTGCTTATAAACTTGCAATTTTCTTGCAGTCTTATAGTGTCAATGACGTAAGGTAGTGGATGATACCTGAAACGTCTGACCGTTTCCAAAATCATATCCACTTGCTTGAGTAAGTGTGTTTTCGGCGATAAGTTGAAAGGTGGTTGTAAAGCCTGGCCTAACTTTTATCTAATTTGTCCAGCCATATTGTTTCAGCAGACTTTGGTCTCCCAGACGCCAGCACTAATGAACATTGATGTCGATAGATGTAAAATGCGTCAAAACGCCGGCAGTAATCTTTTAAGATAAATTATTACACAGTTTCGCCTAGTTTCACCTGTCTCAATGTATAATCATTTTTCTTTGACACATGCTGTGAACCTGAGATCAAAGAGTGTTCAGACGTTTATCTCTAATAATCTTCCTGCCTTTACAAATTTCCCTTTTCCTCTTCAGTTGCGATGTTCCCCCCAGGGTGTAATCATTTTCCTTTCAAATATATCGTTAACTGGACACCGATGGCTTTCTAATAATTTCAGCCCATTTATTCATAATGAGCTTCCTTCGTTTGCCCCCATTTTCGCTTGCCATGTGATATAACAAACTCACGACACGAAAAACTGTTCAAGCATGCTGAATCGTGCTTAACGTTGATGCTTTTAGTTCTTTACGTATCTATACGCCTATTATACGTGTACGTAAAGATAATATTTACGTTGCCCTTCAATAGGGTAGATGAGATATGTTCTGTAGGCATGACTGGACATCGACATTCCTACACGACCGAAGAGTACTCTACTCTACTGTACTCTACTCTACTGTACTCTACTCTACTGTACTGTACTTTACCCTACTCTCCTCTCCTCTCCTCTCCTCTCCTCTACTCTACTCTACTCTACTCTACTCTACTCTACTCTTCTCTACTCTACTCAACTCTACTCTACTCTACTCTACTCTACTCTACTCTACTCTACTCTTCTCTTCTCTTCTCTACTCTACTCTACTCTACTCTACTCTACTCTACTCTACTCTACTCTACTCTATTCTACTCTACTCTACTCTACTCTATTCTACTCTACTCTACTCTACTCTATTCTACTCTACTCATGACTTAAGTCAATGTCCAACATTCCCACTTCACGGATGCGCTCGCCTCAAATAAGGCCATCAACGAACTTTGAGGGATGAAAGCAGAAAAGATGACGTATGGGTCTCCTTCGACCATCTGCCGAACAATCACCCGAAGAAAAAAAAAACGACGATCAATGGCAGGAAACGTTAAATATTACCCCAAAGATGAAATCAATAATCACGAAAATATGATTGGCAGTATAAAATCGATTCAAACTTGGCCTGCGTCGTACGAATGAGGGGTCAATTTCCGTTGAAGCAGGCTTATTTCGATTCTCAAATACTAATCGTTGACCATGACTTGATGGAACTTCCTCAATCAGGTACGAACATGATAGAGCAAAATGAACTGTTTTCCGATTGAAAAAAATTTCCTCGCCTGAATTTCTATTGAATCACTCAGTTCTCTTTAGCTATTGAACTCAGATACCCAGGACAAGTAACTATGTACGTGTGACGTTAGCAATTGGTCAGAGGCTGTTGGAAGTCGATATCGCCCCCCGTCTCGGCTGAGAGATGTTTGGTGCACCCGGTTCGAGTGAAGGGAAATACAGAATTGACCATGCAAACGGTTTTACATAAATTGGACTGTTATTAAGTGGAAATCACAATAATATGAATTATAACTAGTAAAAGGTTAGATAACTCACAATCTTGCTACAAAACAAGAGACACCATATTTCAGCCTTTCACCAGATCTATACGTCCTGTACCGAACTAGTAACCACAAGAAGGATATGAACATACATCAATGTGACAGTAAGACTCGTAGATATCATCTTATCACATTATTATATCGTCTTATCGCAGAGCCCACTCATATCAACCGTCACTGAGGCAATGGGTGGTCTGCTGAGCACCAAGAGCTTGTCTGCAACCCATGGCTTTACGTTCAATGGGTGTCCCCACATCTGCACGAGTTTAAAGGCACGTAGTGCAGTTTTTAGGGCTTGGAAACCCGATTTTTCAATGCCAATATTCTAGTCATTTATCTACATACTGAGTTGAAACCACACTATCCCAATGTATATTGACCCTCATGGAGCAAAATTCCCAACATTTTGACGAAAAATGGTCACTGGATTGGCATGGGCTGATTTTTAGGGTACCACCCACAAAATAAAGGTTGCTGCCCTGAAATCGCATTGGATGCCTTTAAGAGATATTGGCCGTGATTGTATCTGGTCATGTCAAGTATCATCGTTCTTATGAGTACGTATCAGTACATGCACTTGGTGAATTACTGAGTGTTATCTAAATCTGCAGATGACCAGCATATACCTCGTTCTAAAATTCACTGCAGTTCAAGTTTTTAGTTGATTTATTTCAGTCAAAACCGTGTCCGTTCATCCTGGTTTTGTTGTGACCTGTACTTAGCCCAGTGTGGCAAAAATGTGCAGTAAAGGTCTTCATTCATTCATTCATATTTAACCAGAGTATGTCTGAGATCAACGCATATGTTTTTCAGACATCCCTGGGCACACACATGTAAAAATACAGTCGTGAAAAACAACAACACAGTTATATCCAATAATATTACAGGTACTGACATATACACCCAGTCAAAATGATCACAGCATATGAACTTATTCCAATCAGTTTCAAGTTCCAGTCCAACAGTCTGTTTTCAAATGCTGGCGTTGATGTCAGTTGCCGTTGATTTTCAGCGAGCCCGTTCCACAGTACTGGCCCTTGGTACTGCAGACTCTCCTTGAAGGTTTCCACGTTTGCTTTGGTAGTGTTCATTGAAAACCGCATACGGTCTTGAAATTTAGTGATCATTCTCAGTGGTGACAATCAACGGCCAGTTTCCTGGTCCTCTTCAAGGTAACTGAATAGGTCATTTTACGGAAGTGGGAAGAATCCAAGGGGTCAAAATGGTGGTGGGTGGATAGAAGCCGAAGGGAAAAACAACTACAAGTCATTAAAAGATACAATCCACTAGCCAGATGTTAAATGCTATGAAGTCCTTGAGATTCCTATGTAGGTTGAACCGTTGATACCCAATAAGCAAACAATGGAAATTAAGGAAATTCTTTAATACAAAAAATGATCCCCAGACAAAAAAGGTTTTTAAAAAGTCAAGAGGAAAAAAAGCCAAGGCCAAAGTTGAGAGGATAAACCAGGCTTACTGTGATTCTAGGATTGTTTAATTCCCTGCCAACGCGAAGAACAGTTGAGGATGTGGCCTTTCATAAAAGTCCCCAGAGGCTACGAATGCCGTCACACCCTGATCCTTCTATCCCTGCTACGTGTAAGAAGAAAGTCACTTTAGGTAACATTTAAGGTTCCGTAGCCTTTTTGAGGCCGCAGGGGCATTGGGATGTTAATCTATTGATATTGTGTCTTGCAAAAGGTATTGAAAGGCAAATTAAAGCCCATCCCTTTCCTTCTACTGCCTTTTACCTCCTAAAGGTCAAGACCGATTTTACACCTGGATAGAGTGAGAAAAGTCGTGTAAAGTGCCTTTTACTTAGTATATGTGGATCAGCCTCTGTACGTGGAGACTCTGTGTTCGCCGTAATATTCGTACGGTCCAAAACTAAAGCTATTCATGGGATATAGTCGGGCATAAGTTGCAAAATGATAATTGAATGAATGAATGAAGACCTTTATTGTACAATGTCTTGTCTTAGATCGTTGTAGGAGGTTGTCAAAGCCTGCTTAAAAAATTATACGACTTGAAAATCACCTGAAAGATGGCCTGCGGCGGACGTACTTTAGTAACTTCGCCATGTGCCATCAGCCTTGACATTTCGGTAGTTCTGAAGATCGTACCCGTGTCTGTTATATAAAGTGTAGCCTAAGGTGTCTTGTTTGCTGTGGCAGTTTGATTAAGGACAAGGTCCTGTCGACTGAGACTGGTCTCAGACAAGAGATCTACGTTGTGACACCCACGATACTACCTTAAGTTTGATGATAATACCTGAATCCGCCGGTATTTCCTGTCAAGGCAAGTGGGATTAATCATGATTCCCAGTGGTTTTGTCTTAAATTGTTTCCCAAACCCTCCAGTTCCAATAAAACAACCACCGAAATCTCTACATCAAATCTCTACCAGAAACAAAGCACAAGAAACAAAGGTTACACATCCATTAGGCGTTGTGAGATCAATAGAATGTTGCCCCCTCCTGAACACAATGCAAGGACGCAACCTTTCAAATCTCTTTTACAAATCCTAACATCATCAGTAACAAATAAAAAGCTTACACAACATGGCATATCAAAAGATTGATCGAAGGTTGTATAGAGTACTTTACAAGAACATGGTTTGGACTCGCCTACACAGGAACGTTTGAAAATTGGACGGCGCAAACACAAAGCCGCAGCATGCTGCACTGAACATCCCACAATAGAGAGAACTTTATTGCACGACAATTGTACCGGGCACAACGTATGGCAAAGTTACATACATTGTGGCAATGCTACATGGGGCCCTTCCCCCAAATCTCAGTCACAAGGAGGAGAAAGGAAGAGATCATTAAATGTAGTGACGTCCTTCTCTGGGCACCTCAACATGGGCGTGCTAGTGTAGGCAGACCTTGCACGACCTACATACATCAACTGTGTGAGGATGGGGGCTGCAGACCGGAAGACCTGCCCAGGCACACGCACACACACACACACACACAGACACACAGACACACACTCAGATACACACACACACACACATACTTACACACACACACATACACACACACTGACCCACTGAGACCTTTTCACCAAGTTCTTCTCAGAACCACATCCTTAAAAAGCGAAAAGTGTTAGAAGATTGATGACAGTTTGGATCTAGTCCGTTAGACATGATAGATGAAGTCTGAAGCGGTAATGATAATGTGTATTGTGGGGGTGATGCAGCAGTGGCTAACATGTCCCTGGTCAGTAGTCAGTCATCATCTTCTACATTCTGCTGTCTTTTCCCACACAAATGGACTTAATGGATGTGTCCAGAGTTGAAAAGAATTGATTGTGTCCTTCAATTCAGCTAAGTTCAAAAATAGTTTCCGAGAAACAATGATATCATCTGAAGGTATAATATTTTTATAACTACATCGATCGCTTGTTTGAGAACCAATGCAATTGATACCGGTGTATTTTCAGTATTTGACAAAACAATATTTTTCTAACACTTTCTTTTTTGCAACTAAAGTACAGCAATGATGATAACATTAGGATCTACAATGACGTGATAACAAATGATATTTAAGACCAAAACCGAGGTATGCTTTGAGTTCTTTTTTTTACACCAACTAATGTTCAGAAACTGCACACCAGCCGTTTAAATGTTTTATCAGGTATGTGTGGCTTGCAAGCTTCTGGTGTGGAGTGCACTTTTCTGTGTTTCCGATAGGTGGAACACTTTTCTATGCTTTCGTTGACTCCAATACAAGGACCAACGTCATGTGTATCATCGTCATCATTTACTTAGTTCACGTTGTGTCATTTGTATTCACTTTTAATTTTTTTGACCATAGCACTAGCTACACTAGTCAAATTTCCATTGAAAGGGACAACAATCTTCTTTCAATGTAAGATTTTAATACAAATAAAGAAGTAATTGTACATAATTTTTTCTAACATATAGATTATAGAAGACACGTTGTACATGTGGAACAGTTTTTCAATGTTTTAATCCTTGGCGAATAAGCACCGCGGTCACATTAGTCGCGCGATCGTCGTGAATGTGTTTTGTTGCAAATCTCAGCTGTCTTGTTACAGAACAGGCTGTCTTGGATCCTTGCCAGTGGTTGGTTTTGTCTGTCACAGCCTCAATGAAAATTTGACATAAATTTGACATAAATTTAATATAAGTTCCATGTAACTTGAGTTCGACGTCATCTTGTATGTTTTTTATGTTTTTAATTAAAACACAATTGACGGCAACGATATAACCTAGGACGAATGTGACAGCACCGTGACCAGTTTATACATCCTTGGTTTATTTCAAACACAACACAATAACAGCACAATAACAGCACAATAATGCAGTACACAATGCCATCACGTAAGGTTGAATGGTGTGATTTAAAGCGTTTGTATTCAGATAATTGTCCTCACTATGTCCTTGTTATATCTACTTCCTCTAGATCTATATTTGAACTGGCCTTGGCCATCATAGTATTTATGAAAGATGTCAACAGCCTAAAGCTTATGATGTTTGAAAACTAAATAAAAGGCTAAACATGAAAACTGTGGACATGATATTGTAAAATATTTTCATAGCAGCACCATTGCAACGGAAAGTACATACAAAGAGACTAACAAAGTAGTAGTCATATATCTTATGACAAATATTCTAGCAGTCTTACCACATGCAATAGCATGTACAAGACAAACTGTACATTAAGGAAAACGTATAACATTGTCTTTGTCTAGAACAACCCTTGCTCATAGACAAAATCAATCTACGTACAATTGGGTATACCCCATCCCTAGGCAACATTACAGTAACATTTAGATACTAGCAGTACAACCTCGCCAGACAAATGATAGCGTGTGTTTTTCCTAAATATGTTTTCGGTTTGCATATGTGTCTTTATGTTTAACTTTCAGCATTGAACCCATGAACGATAAAATGCAAACATGCCAGCAAACTGCCTGCTCCATTTTTTTTTGCAGGAAAATACTGATAATCTTCTTTTTCCATATTAGATTAAGTCTAAGTTTCTTCATTTTTCTCACACTCGGTGAAGAATAACAGGCACAGCTGACTGCGTAAGGTCTTTTAGCATGTCCAAGGAGAGGTTAGGTTCAATCACCTTGCCATTTCTAAATGAGGACTGTCTGTCTGCGAGTTTTGGATCTCACTCAAGACCAGTCCGTGAGAAAGTCAGGTGCAGTGAGCACGCGATGTTCGGATTCTCCCCCACGTGAAGGTTTAGATAACCGCGCGTGGCCGACATTCCCGCATGCTACAACCGATAACACTGGGGCGGCGGTATCCTCCAAGCAGAGGTTTGGGTTTTCGGGTATTTATAGTGTGTTTTTAGGCTTTTTTTATCGGGGTATCTTTTTTGCACTGGAATTTTTCTTTTACCCAACCCAACCTCAGCCGGCAGTCGAAAGCATCAAAGCGCTATGGGTGGGGTGAAAGAAAAATTCCAGTGTAAAAAAAACCTAAAAACACCCTAAAATACCCCAAATCCTCTGATTGGAGAGTAGGGCGGCGGTGCAAATTTCCGTCTCGTAAACGGTCGTCGCCTTTCCCTGCCATGTCGCTGACTGGTCGATGCCATATCCGAGCGTACCATAACTTTTTTGAGGTCCAAAAACGTATAAGACATAATATATACTATAAAAGGCAACCTTCGAATCGTAAATGTGAGGGAGGATCGTGAAAAATAGTATTAAGCATTAAAGGTATTAGTGGAAAAAGGAAAATCACGAGCTTGGATTCGAACCCGGGTCAAAAAGCGTAGCTCTAGGCCCTATACACCAGGAAAAAGCACGTGCGGATGGACTGTGTTGATACAATTTAAGTTAGCCGTTCTGCGATATGGCATCGACCGTTTCAAAAGGCGACGACCGTTTACAAGATTTACAAAAATTGGCGGCCTGGCCTTGGCGTGCACCTTATCTTCACCAGCTGCACCACTCGGGTCAACCGCTAGGCGGCAGTGGTGAGCGTGCCCTTCAAGGCGCGACTGGGAGGTGACCTCCTTAGCGGCCTCCTCAAAGTCGCGCATTCCAGGCTCCCATCTGGCACCTGCGTCTCCAGTGTGTGATCAGAAGGGCCAGGGACGCGGTGAACGGCCAGTGACACCTTGCAGCTGATCTTAAGCTGGCTCTGAAAAACTCTGAATTTGTAGACTGCATTTCGCTCAAAAGAGACACAAAAATGTCTAAAGTTTCATTTCCAGTGAAAATGGTATTACTTGGTACAGAACAGCCTAAATATGAACATGTCTGTTCAAAGTTAAAAACTTTTTTCGCGCAATGACATATTGCAGTTGAAGCTGGATCTAGACTAAATTTGTAGACTGCGTTACGTTCAAAAGAGGTTCTACAAGTAAAGCATGTCTGAAGTTTCATTTCCAGCGAATATTGTACGTACTACCAAAAAGCCTATATATTAACAGAAATGTTTATCGATGTTTGACGAAATTGTACCTTTTTATGAGAAAACTACTGCATTTCTTACTTTTTTCTAAATCATATGGGATTGAATCTCATGATTTCACAGTGATATGTCCTTTCAACATCATATATAGCCTTATACAGAGCTGCCACTTTACATTTTACGACCTAAACTCCCTCTAATCTTATAATAACGTAGACTTAAAGTGCAAATGTAGCTGTCTTCATGGACAACCATGTCAAATACTTTACGGTGATACTTATCCTAAAACAAAACGTATATAATATGCTGTATAGTCATATACCAAAGTCTTTAAGAAATAAATAAACAAATAAATAAATTATACCTAAATAACCAAATACCATTATGATATAAAATAGATACCATTATGGCATGATAAAAAATAAATAGAGTCATAGAAAGTGTCCAAAATATGTACGGATGATAATGGGGGAAGGTAGCCTCCACCAGGCCTTCCTACGGGGGTACGGTCCTAGAATTCGTTGAAAAAAGGGAAATAGCTGACCAGGAGAGTCAGTCCGCGAGAGGGTTAATTTCCCACTCTGAAGCGAGCAAATGAATTCAAATCTGGCTGAACTCAATTATTCTCCCTATTAGCTAAATTTTTAGGTTTACCGAAGGAAAACATATTGTTTTGCTCTGTTTCTTCTTCCGTTCCAAACACTGACCTCTGACCTGGTTAGTGACCCGAACCAGACTGTCCGTTACCATGGTAACTGGTGTTGGGTTGCTATCTTATAACATGAGGGATTTAGACCCCTGTCACCATGTATGTGAATGTGTTTGAGTAAGAAGAGCAGACCATATGTGAAGGTAAACATTATGCATTTGCTTTGTTTTGTCCTTTTTTTAACCAGTTTTTTTTTGTCTGGTGGAGACTAAGGGGGGTAGGGGGTGGCTAAATAGAACGATGCCTTCATCAGAAACAGACGCTCTCCGCTATCTCAGCTATGGTGCATCCCTGGTGACAACACCGCTCCGCCAACCGGACGTTCCGCTTTGTCAGGCTGTGGGCTTCTCTCCACTTCCGCACTCCGAGTACGTCTGCCAAACCTGCAACAATGTGAAAAAAAACAAAATATTATTGTGTTTGTTTACCAAAGGAAAACATACATGTATTGTTTGTGCTACCTTTTTCTCTTCTTGTTCTTTCTCTCCAAACCAAAAAGGTCAATGGCCTGAACCAAACTGTCTGTCACCGTGGTAACTAGTGTTGGGTTACATCATGTTGCAATTTTATAGTAGGAGGGATTTAGACTTTGCTTGTGGTAAATCCTTTCTGTTGTACAAAATAAGAACTGTTTTAGTAAGAAACTTTGTACTTTGTACTTTTCATGGTTGACAAGATACGTGCATTTGGCACGTGTACAAATATGCATTTTTCTTTGGCAAGTCTGTGCGAATTTGAGTTCAACTTGTACCCTTGTAGATTTGATACACGGAATCAGGAGGTTTGATAAGCCTAACGCATATTTACAAATCTAACGATTAAGCGGAGCTCCTACTGTGTGTTTTGATGTGTTTCCCGCCAAAAGTATGTCACAAAGATGACCTCAAACATCCGTTACACATGTTTTCTTCCTCGGACGATAACATTGATACACGGGGGACAGAGTTTTGACATTTTTCCAAAACCACGAAGGGTCAAAGTCGTATACGCGTAACGACTTTATTTTCAAAACACGTTCGTTGAGAAAACGTGTTTTCTAGGAACTTGGTATGCGTTTGGAGTGACGTAACAAGCACATGTGCAAGTTGTTTTCCATAGTGGTTGTGAGTTGATAGCCTCTGTAGCAGGCTTAATAGAACTGGGGGTTTGGTGGTCTTTGGCTGTTTTCTGATTAGCCCAGTTCAAAAAACGGGGGTAATTCAACCAGGCCGGCTATGTTGTCTATATGCAATCAGAAAATAGCACATAAAAGCTCCCAAAGACCACGAAGACCCCCAAAACCCACAGTTTTGGGCATGCTATGGAGGCTAGAGAGAGGATAAGAATTGAACCGTGGATACCCCAGTCTTGCCTTGAGTTTCGGTCATTGGTGGGTTCATGGTAGGATAATTAATAGACGGAAGGACGGAACAGTTTGGGGGGGGGGGGTAGTGTAATTGTCACAGATATGTATAGTTTAGTTTTAGACATTTTCTACGTACTTAGTTCTCGTTTTAAATAGACTTAAAAAATACCCCTGAAACGATGAATAGAATCAGGGCCCCTGAATAGAATGCTACTTCTGCTTGAATATAAAACAATTACCATGTTTGCGAGTGTTACAGCAGACAGCAATGTTGTACTCCCCAAGCAGAGGTTGGTGGGGAAGATTGTAATTACCTTTCTATCATTACCCCGTTTTCTGTCCCTATCGTATGGCCCGTTTTCTGTCCCTATCGTATGGCCCGTTTTCTGTCGCTATCGTATGGCCCGTTTTCTGTCGCTATCGTATGGCCCGTTTTCTGTCGCTATCGTATGGCCCGTTTTCTGTCGCTATCGTATGGCCCGTTTTCTGTCGCTATCGTATGGCCCGTTTTCTGTCGCTATCGTATGGCCCGTTTTCTGTCGTTATCGTATAACCCGTTTTCTCTATCATATGGCCCTTTTTTGTCGCTATCATAGGGCCCGTTTTCTCTATCATATGGCCCGTTTTTGCTATCATATGGCCCGTTTTCTAGCACCAAAAAATTGGGGCATAGGATTGATAGAAATGTCACAATCTTCCCCCACCTAGCCTCCTTCGATGGGCTTGTTGGGCGGCGGCGTTATTTTTCTGTGAGCGACGCGAGTAATATGCCGCGGAGGGACGATTTGCCGCCGAGGGAGTTGAAAATCGTCCCTCCGCGGCATATTACTCGCGTCGCTCACCGAAAAAAATAACGCCGCGCCCTACAAGCCCATCGAAGGAGGCTATTTCCCACCAACCTCTGCTTGGAGAGTAGCAATGTTTCAGCCATCCGGCCATGTCCCCTGACGTTTTAAACATTTCCCTTATCTCTCCTAAGTGGCCCACGGCAGTGTTTAGAGACGTGAATGACTAGGAAAGTCTTGCCCCCACATGTTCTCAAACACGCGTGTGTTTACACTACAAACCCACACTCCTGTCACCACTGTTGTTATACGTAGCCAAAGCGAACCACGCCTATCTGCCAACGCAAACGCTAAGGTCAACCAAGACTAGCCTCCGTAGCAGGCTTATAGAACTGGGGGTTTGGTGGTCTTCGGCTGTTTTCTGATTAGCCCAGTTCTTAAACGGGGGTATTTCAACCAGGCCGGCTATGTTGTCTATATGCAATCTGAAAATAGCACATAAAAGCTCCGAAAGACCATGAAGACCCCCCCAAACCCCCAGTTTTTGGAATGCTGTGGAGGCTAAACCAAAACATGTCCCTAGAGTAAACTCAAGTACAAGAAGCAGCTATGCATCTTATACTTAGAATTGTGTTTTTGTTAGTAATAGATACTATTAGATATAGTTACAACAAGGGAAGGTTCCATAACGTAAATATTATCTGTTTTGCACCATCTTTGCCATTTTCTTAGTATTTGTTTTTACGTATTCTGACCTTCAATAGTATCAAACGCCTTGCATGTAATCAAATATTTCCTGTTTTTCTCAAAATATTTATATTTCAGTCCATACCATGGTATGGATGAAATATATTGTGTTCCCTCATGTTTCTTCTTCTCCTTCTCCTCCTTCTCCTCCTTCTCCTCCTGCCACACAGTCAAAGGGATTCAACTCTGTCATTTTTTAGTCAAATGACCTGAAATTTGGCAAGGAGGTAGAGTGGGCCAATACCCCTAGGCGTTTTTTTCATTTTTTTGATACATGCCTTTGAAAAATTTTTATGAAGGTTTTTTGGGGCATTTTTCGACAAAAAATGGATTTTTGGATCCTGAGCGCTGGTTTTACAACCAAATGATCTGAAATTCGGTATAAGGGTACCTTGAACATGTGTTTACAGAATAGCAGTCACATGTTTGGCATACACCATTTCCAAATGACTCATTTAGGGGACTTTAATGGCTATTTTCAGCCAAAAAAGGGGCCAAAAGTGCTGTACCCGTTCCACGTTCGATCTAAAGAATGCCCGTTCTATCTGCCGTTGGCCATCGAACACATCGAACATTGCGGGTTACCTGAGGTCACGTTGCACGTAAGTCGTGCACAATGACCCACACATTCAATTTTATGTAACGTTACCTAGATTTTTACGTCATCAGTCATCTACAATCACGACGAGGGAATATGCAGACCATCCTAATCCTGGGTGCCGCAAAGTTTTTCGGAAGGTATGTGTAACTTGTAAGAAAATATTCGTCACTCCCGGCGCGGCACAAGAACTCATGCCGACTAAATGGTTCGCTACCTGAAGACTTTCCACAACCATGATGATATTATACTTATATTAGAAAGGAATATGTTAATAGATCAATCATGTTGAAATGATAATTGTAATACATGGTTCTATTTAATATCGGTAGTTTTGTTTCTTATTTTGATGGGGGAAACTGTCAAAAATCGAGGGGACGCAAACCGATATCGGCGCACTTCCGGGTGCATAACGCCAAAATTTCTCGACGATTGTGTAAAAATGGCCACTCATTTGCCGCCTCCGGTAGCGTGTACATGGTAGTGCGATCATATCGTGCCGAAGTCAGCGTCAAACGTCAAAAAAGCCGCGTAAAAATATACATGTAGTTGCAAAACACATTTCCAGCCGCGCTCAGCAGAGCTTCGCTGTCACAAACAGCACGGACGGACCCTGCATGCTTCATTAACATATGCAAGTAGCAAAGCACTGCTACGCTCTGATTGGTTCACCTTTGATGACCTGCGCTCTGATTGGCTAGAACGAAGCCGGCTGCATGCCGGGGCGCGCGAAGTGAAGAGAACTCGAGCCACATGTTTACGCTGCTTTATACCTTATTTCTACGACTAATTAGCAACATCCTAGTGACGAAATGCGTACTCAAAAGAATTTTTTTCGGGAATAAATATATATGTACATGTGGGACTTGTGGTGCCTTTGGCGTAATTTTGTTGGTCACGTACAACGTAATGTAACACGGAAGTGCACGGAGTCGGACGATTATGGAGTCGCGGCACGGCTTTCCGTCCGGTCCCACTCTAAACAAAAAAGGACATAACAAAACTACAACCAAAAACTAGGCCTAGAATTAGCCATAAAATGTTTGCAGGCACGTGTAAATATGCTGCCTTTTTTCGAGTGTTATAGGCATTTTCCGCGATGTTTTTGCACATCCCTAACGTTACCTCACGCCCGCCGCCTATTACAATGTACGGCGGACCGGGGCATTTATAACTTCAGATCATCTAGGATTGCATATTCGGTGGTAAAGTAAGTAAACAAACAGAGAAAAACAGTAAAATAAAGTTGACAAACTATAGAAACGCTTGCCTGGGCAACAGTGACAAAAGAAAATATCGATCTAATTGATGCACCGGTGATCGTTAAAACGTTTTAAACGTTATACAATATAGTAAAATGCATGCGCAGGCTAGATCAACGTTCCTTCCGCTGTTCCAGCAGTGCGCCGGTAGTAAATCATGCAATACTAGCGCGTTTGTAAACGGGTTAGTAACGAAAAAGTAACCAGTTAGTAACGGAAAACTAACGAGTTAGAAATGCGATCATAGTAACGGTGGTGATTGTAACTATAACGGGAACGGCACTGTAGTAATTTCATAGTATACACAAATCATGTATAGCATATTCAACATCTGATATTTGTAGTTGCATGGTATATGTATGATATATATAATCATGTCAATCATATGTAGATTATTCAATATATGAATGTAGTGTTTTATAGTATATGTAAGTCATGTATATCTTATTCAATATTTATGTATAGTGTCATAGTGCATTTAATTAATGTATAGTTCAATATGTATGTATGTATAGTTTTATAGTTCATCCATATATATTTACAAAGTTATGTATAGTTTCCTTTTCTTTGCAATTAGACCTTCAAAATGTATCAAATCTCATCATTGTTAGTATTTACATACCTGCTATAAGATTGTGCGATATATAAGAGAGATGTGAAATTTTGTAAGTAAAGCTGTCGAGATTCAAAGTGCTGATCTTGCATCTTTGTTATCAATTACATAGCTCTAATATAATTCATTTATTTGAGAATCTTCCAGTTTTGCACTGGGGTGAGTTTGGAATAGTCCACTTTTGCGTGGGAGGGAGATGGACTGAAATATGCTGTATTTGCTCCCAAGCAAATGTCGGCCTTTCTAGTTTGCTCAAGTGTTTTGAAATATGTCGAAAACAGACACACGCTAGTGCAAAATTAAACCATGCGACTTTGTTTTGAGTAAGTATGGGACATTTTTTTAAATGCCCTTTTAAATACGGACCAGACAATTGGTAGAACATGGCGTCATATTTAAAAATACATAATATGTGACAACTCTGAATCGTTATCAAACATTTCCAATTTCTATATTATCAATAAAAAACAACCAATGCTAATGCAACCCTGTACTTACAACGTCCCTGGTTTACTGGTGTCCGTAAAAGTATCAAAATCGTAACACTGCGAATTCTGACAAAAATAGGCATCACCAAGGTAACAAGCTAAGAAACAAAATGTCAGTCTTACCTTTTGTCTTTCCTCCCGTCTTTCCTGCTTCTTGAGAAGTCTCGGATTTCGGGATCTCAAATTCTTCCAGACTTCTCCTCCTTCTCCCCTGGTCCGGGCACACTCGTACCACGGTTCGGATGAAGTCTCGCCCGCAGAGCCGTACGGGCGCCAGTCGGGGAGTGCTGTTGTTCGCTTCCGTTAGCCCCAACATCGCGACAGCTAAAACAACTGTTAGCATCAGGCTTGGCTTGCAGAACTTCATGTTTCAACTTCAGGGTACCTCTTCTTTGGAGTCACTCTTAACTTGTTGTAGAGAGATTCCGCGTGCCGATTGCTTCCCTCAATGACAGAGGGTTGAATTTATAGGGAAATGTTTTCCAAGGTTCTGTGAATCGGCCAGGAGGTTGAAGTGACCACGTTTTAGGGGAGTCCCCGCTCTTGTAGTAGAGAGATTCGGCTTGCCGATTGCTCAACGAAGGAGGGTTGAATTTATAGGGAAATGTTTTCAGACGTTCTGTGAATCGACCAGGAGGTTGATTTGACCACACGTGACGCAGGATCTAGATGACTAACTCTGCGTTGGCGTAATGCGTTCGAACGTTCGAACAGCAGTTAACACTAATGTATCATACGGATGGAAAGTTTGGTCAATTGTACTTACTGTCCGCTCTGATAGTTTTCTCTGGTTACAGCCGGATGCTTCTGAGTAAAGTTTCGCGTATAAACAAAGGCGAGTCCGTGAAAGTATCCGATCCGGACTTCCGATGGGCGTGAGCGCGGTTAAGTAGCGGTGAAGAAGATGTTTTTGTTCCGGTGCCTGAGCTCGCTTCCTTCGTAACTTCTCCTGGGACCGTAAGAAGCTTATTATTTGAAGATGTGTACAAAAACAGGAAGAGTATAGTTACCACAGAGTCGTTGTTACGTCAAGTCGAAGTCCCTGGTGTACGCTTTTTCCGTCTGACCGCTTTTAAGGTGCTGTATCTTGGAATACTGACGACAAAACACCCTCCGTTTCTTCACACAGCCGTACGAACCTGCTTTCCGTATGGCCACTTCTCTTTTGTATCTTGGACCGCTTCTAAGCTGATGTATCTTGGAAAATAGGCGACAAAACACCCTCCGTTTCTTCACACAGTGGAACGAACCTGTTTTCCGTATGGCCGCTTCTCAGTTGTATCTTGGACCGCCAAGCTGATGTATCTTGGAACGTTAGCGACAAAAGAAAACAGCGCTCTGTTTCTTCACATGAATCTGTTCGTACGGACGATGCCGGTGGAGTGTCGAGTACTACACTGGGAGACGTTTTTATACACACGCGGGTGAGTTTATCAAAGGAGAGGCCTCACCTGGTTTTGAAAAGCGGGCCACGCTTCAGTAAAAAACCTTTGTCCTTGAGTTTTCAATGCACTTCCGTGATGGCATTGAAAGGGGTGCTGGCTCTTTGATGACCGCGTGCTACGCTCGTGTTAGGTTTTTTCCCATGCATAATTCTAATGACGTGTGCCCCCGCCCTATAGCTACATTGTTGGTGTTGTTGTTTCTGATTTGGCACATGCTGACGGACACGTGTGGTGTGATGTCACCTGACACACGCCCCCAAATCACGACCTGAACTCCGCTTGTTCACGTGAACACCTCGCTAACAGGTGGCGGCTCGCGTGCAGCGGTCTGAAAATCCTCAAGGCGGACTTAATTTCAAGGAAGAAAAAATGTTATGGTTGTCAGACAGGACGTAAAGCTGGAAGTCTCACATTGGAGGAGATATAAATTTGTTGAAACTAGTAGTAGAGGTTTAGGCTTCGGTTTATCTGGCGTCTTTAAAGTGTTTTTATCGAACTTGCTCTCCTTTTTGGACCAGCATCTTTTTAACGCAAATGGTAAACGTCTGGCAGATGGTCACTGCCTGCTGGTCAATTTGGTACCGTCTTTGCAGCCACCGAAATATCTGCTTGAATATTTTCCAAAGCAGCAGCCTTGACACATGCGTAGCACGTGGAGGTCGTCAGAGTAAAAATACATCCCACGTGCGTCCACCGCCACGTGCCACAGGTGTTACCTGTTTGTACCTGACAGCTACATCCCCTAAATATATATTGTCTGTTTCCTCACGCGGCTAGCCACATGCACGTCTAGCTATTTCAGAACCTCCTACCTGTGTGGGGTCGTGTGGCGCAACGGCAGCGTGCGCGACTCGGAATCAAGAGGTCCCGGGTTCGAGTCCTGACATGCCACCGATCTTGTCCAGTATTCGTTTCTATGTGCGGGACACAACACCAGCAACAGCTGCCTCTGTTCCGCGTGTATTGCACTGTTGCAATTTCAATAAATCAAACCTCCTACCTTCTATATCCAGAACCGTGTCCATCTAGTAATATCTAAGCAGATCCTAGGGTGGCAAAAGACCCTTGGGTGGCATATTGGACCCTCTCTGGCCAATGGGCACTGCCTGGCAAATTTGATACTGTCTTTTGCCACCCTGGGATTTGCTTGGAGATTACCTAAATAGTTTGCTTGTTTGTTTGTTAGATTAAGATATCCATTCTTGTGCCAATTCACATTATTCCCAGTCATATTCGAAAGGTGTGGTGGGTTCTTTAACGTGCGTGGGGTGTGGCTGTCCCCAAACCCGGGACCTCCATTTAACGTCCTATCCGAGGGACGTTCCTAACAAAAGATAGGTACTCATTTTCACCTGAGCGAAGTGAAGAAAGTCCTTGTAAAGTGCCAAGGGCACAAGATCTGCTTAGAGACTACAATTTCTAATCTTCCTAGCCGCTTCTGAAGCTAGGTTCCCTCACGTGGCAAGCCACCTGCACTTCCCAACGTGAACTCACTGACAAGAGATTACTTTCTCACGATATTTCTACTGTATCTTCCAACTTCTGTATCACAGGAGTAATTAGCGTGAACGCCGAGGCCAACACGTGAACGGTATCAACCAGAATAGTGCTTATGAGGTGGATTCTTCAAAACCCAGTGGAATAGAAAGTTAAGGAATAGGAAAAATGTTATTATGCGACCTGGTTACCCTGCCCAAACCCTAGCAAACGCTTGTGAACATTAGCCTCTACCAGGCTTCAGAGGTGGCTAGAAAGAGTATAAATTGGCGAAAAGACAGATAACATGCCAGTGGAGTTGGTCTACTTTTATATTATAATACCATCTAACAGGACACATTCAAACAGGTGTCCATTCCCGCCCTCCCAGCATGCAACGCAGTATTCTGGATTATACGATTTATACGAAAGGAGGTGATCTTCATAATATTTGCATACCTTACATATTGCTGATATTCATAAATCAAACATATATGGAAAATTGAAAATAAAACTGTGTTAAACCATTGGTATATATATGGTTGTATCGTTTTTGGTAGATAAACTGTACTTTTCTTGTGTAAAAAAATAAAGAGTTACTCCCCCATTTCACAGTTGTGGTACATCCCACTAAAACATGGCCGCCTTTATTTTGGTCGAAGCCGTTTTTGTGCCCAGCAACGGGATTTTTACCCATTATGTAGCCAAAAGGAGCGGATAAAAATCACATGAGGGATTTTAGGTGGTGTTTCTGATATCTGGGACAATGGAGAACAGTAGCGTTGAGAACGTAGCGTCCTCTTTGGTCAGGGAATACCTGAGTCGAAAGGTAAGTTACCCGTAAGAAAATATTTATGAAGACTTCAGATCGATTGAAAGGGTTGGCAGGTGTATAATATTCTTTCCATAATAAATGTAGAAAAGTAAAAACCGCTAAGAATATAGAATAGTACAGAGAGTCTGGTTTTCTATGTTCAATATCAAAAGCTATCCATAAACTCCAAAGGTAACGGTACCTTGCGAAGTTTATACGGAGCTACACTGTGTTCGGGGGGAGGGGGGCAGTTTACAGTTACAAAGTACCTGGTGTATTATGACCAAGTGAAAGCCAACACATAGAGACTACCTCTAAGGAGAATGTAAGTAGTAAGTACAACATCAGAAAGTGTGATACCATGCAAGGGGTTTTAATCAGTTTTATTTGTGAAGAAGAAGATAGAACTACAGACAGAGGATTGGGAGAGGGGTTTCCGGAAAAGGCTGTGCTGTGCATGTGCATGTGCTGTGCCCCTCTTCAGGGCCCCAAGCCATCACATGTTAAGGGGCATTATGTGACTTTTTGACAATACAAAAAGTATATTTTCCATTCTTTTCTTTACATAGTACGTTGACTTAACCCTTTAGTGTTCCAGAATAATACGCAGCAACAAAAATACAACATTCTTGCTCCTTATGAGCTTACAAAACTGTGAATGATCTTCTTTTCAAACCTCTGGCCACACCGCACATACATGTATGGTTAGTCTCCTGCAGGTAAGCTGGACCCTCTATGGCCGGCCAACTCCTCTGGCCAATGATGTTCCCCTTAGCCAATTTCTACTATTTATTCAGCCTGCAAAGGAGTCTGGTGGAGACTAACATATGGTATTGTCCACATATGGTACATGTACCTCCCAGTGGGGCGTCAGTTGACAGCTTTGTACAAATTTCTGAAAGACCTCATAATTTACCAGATTTTTTATCTCTTTTGAAGGGATAATGGCACAGTTTATTGATACCCAATAAGATACACTAAGTTGATAATCATATTCCGCTTCATGTCAAAGATATGAGTGTTTCCAATTAAGAAGTCAATCTTGTGACATGTGCTCCTGTCTATCTATCCTGTCATGCCCGACCAATTAGCCACACTTGGGGGGCCAACCACTGCCTGTTGTTGTTGTTGTTGTCCTGAGCAAACCGGTGGCACCGGGAACTGAACAAGAACTGTTTGAACGCACAAAATATACGTCAGAAATGTGAAATAATGACACAAATGTGTTAAAAAGTGATAGTAACTGTTGATAACACCGAAATTTAGCATAATTAGAATATTTTAAAATTTTTGCGTAAAAAGTTTCATAATGTGATGGCTTGGGGCCCTGAAGAGGGGCACAGCACATGCACATGCACAGCACAGCCTTTTCCGGAAACCCTTGGGAGAGAGAGATAAGTAGAGAGATGGGTAGAGACATATACCTGTAGCTACATGGATAGGTTGGTAGAGAAACAGGCATATATAGGAGAGAGAGAGAGAGAGTGTGTGTGTGAGATTGAGTGTGTGTGTGTATGTGTGAGTGTGTGTGAGATCTCTAGAGAGGAAAGAGGAGAGAGAGAGAGAAGGAGACAGGGAGAGATGGAAATGGACATAGGGATGGGTACATAAGGGCATAGCTATAGACAGATTGACAGATAGATTAGAATACAACATATATAGCTAGGTACATGTAGATAACTTAGATAAACAGGCAGATGGAGGGTAGATACTCATTAAATACTGATACTTAGTAGTACTTCTATGAGATGCATCCATGTTGTTAGCCTCCGTAGCAGGCTTATAGAACTGGGGGTTTGGTGGTCTTCGGCTGTTTTCTGATATCAAAAATGGGGGTAATTCAACCAGGCCGGCTATGCTGTCTATATGCAATCAGAAAATAGCACATAAAAGCTCCCAAAGACTATGAAAACCCCCAAACCCCCAGTTTTTGGCATGCTATGGAGGCTACCAAGTTGTCCTGTATTCCTGTGCAGGGTCTGAAGGGTACATTACAGACCATGGACAGTGAGATGCCTCGCACAGATGGCAGCATCAGTAACCGGCTACAGCTGGCCAAGGAACTACACCTGGAATATCTCATGAAGAAAAACAAGGTACAGCATCATCATCATACTCATAGTTTACCCACATACCAAGTTCAACATCAGGGGCAAAGTAGGGGGAGTATTATAGGTTGTATCATATACATTTGTATAACAAAAATTATACAGCATTGATTCTTTTCTTCATAATTTAATTCTTTTGTGAAGTCCTGTTTTGTAAATATTGATGAAAATTGTACTCTTTGCGATAGAGCATTTGAACTCACATTCCATGTTAGTGAAGCACAATTACACAGCTGCTAGGTAATGGTAAGTTATACTTGTACATGTGACTGTGTTAACATATTAAGTCCAAATATCAAAACCTGGATAGTGAGTCTTTTAGGCACAAGGATATTGATGACTAGTTTTCTTCATGCTGACATATTTTTTATAGGAAAGAAAGATGTTTATTCTTTTATTTCAGCTATTGTCTCTTTGTTTGTAAGATATATCTAAATGGAGAACTTATTTTCCCACCTAGGAGTGTTCCCCTCCCCTGCGAGCCATGCTGGAAGTCATGACTAAGTACTTCTTACAGAAGTTAGACGCCGGCAGAGAAGACAAGAGGCCGTCTTCAAGACACTCCTCTAGAGTGACTTCAGGTACAAGTTGATTGAACATGACCGGTTCTTTTCTGTTTGTAAATATCTCATTGATAGTCATACGTAGTGAATATGAATAACTTTGATAATATTAAGACATATTGTATGAGAAGCTTTCTTGAAAGATTTAAAATACATTGTAGTTTTTTCTAAGTACATGAGGTAAATGTAGGAAACTTTTCCAATAGCTTAAGATTTCCTTGGTAGGACTCTAAATCCTGAAACTTTCCTGGTAGTTCTAATTTTACAGTTTTCACAGTTAGCACTCCACTAAAATTCATTCACCATGAATACATGTATGTCCTTTTTTTTACTTACTTCATAGGTCACCACAAAACAAGGCTCATGGGAGCCACTCAAAATGTTATGGGTGGCTTGTATAATTACTGTACTACAGAATTGTTTCAGCTGAGCCACCAGATAACATGCCCGTCGCCAGGATTTTGAATAGGGGGGATTCTTCCCACTGCTTGAGGGGACCTCGAGCGCCGAAGGCACGAGGTTCCTAGGTGGGGTTTGGGGGTATGCTCCCCTGGAAAATTTTGAAAAATGAACATTTTAAAATGACATTTCGTGCATTTGTGAGAGGATTTCAAAGAAAAAATCAGAGATAAATTTTTATTCAATGACAAAGGGAGCAGTTTTTCTACGATTCTAATCTATCTTTTCATTAGAGAAAAATCTTGGACCTTTACATAAAAAGTGGACCAAAAAGTGGACCTTTGAGCC
>NW_017804043.1:741950-755197 GCF_001625305.1 Branchiostoma belcheri
CCCCCTGGCTACGGGCATGGATAAGTATGACCTATAACCTCTGTGCTTGTTCCCCCCTCTCTTCAGACCGTCCATCCAGCAGAAGTGCCTCTCATTCCAAACCTCCGTCAGACGATTCTGGTTTCCATAGCAACCAATCCAACCATCACGCAAAAAGAACACCGAAGGTCGCAGCACATGACCTTGACATCCGTGTAGAGGACGAGGAAGGAATCGGGAGCACGGCTATCTCTGATGTCAGCAAATCTGGTGTACACAGGTTAGTGATGATGTCAGCACTTTATGTGAAGTACTCTGAACATAATGTAGTTCTTTTTTCTGATCTTAAAGCACTTGAAGTGTTCATTCTTAAGTCAGGTGCTCTTAAAGGAAGTCCTTGAAAAACAGATGAAATCTATGAAAAAGATGATGAATTTTTTTGTTATTTGCAAAAATTTTGACAGAAACAAAAGAAGTGTAAACATCAAACTTGACAGTGAATGAAAAAGTGCCCAAACTAATTATAAGCTGAATTAGTACCCAAAAAGTATCAAGATATTTCACCCTCTTCTTTTGTTTTGTCAAGTGTTTGTTCAGCTTTATGTCTCAAGTGCGATGTAGTGGTTGGTTGAAGTACTGATTAAATTACATGCAATTTTCTGACTGCAATTTTCACTGGTACATGTACTTGTAGTTAGCATTCTGTCCAAAACGTAGAAAGAATTCTTCTAAATTCATTGTAGAGCAGGGTTTAACACTTGTAATTGTTGACTTTAACATTCTGTGGTTGACTGCTTAGAAACTTGCTTACTCTTGTTTCCTAAAATGTTGTAATTTTTTTGTCTTGTTGTTAACTGTCCAAAACGTATAGCAAGACTTCCTCTGATTTGATTATGAAACAGGGCTTTACACTTAAGATCTTAGAGTTTGAAACATTCTGTGATTGACCGCTTGAAAACCTGTTTACTCTTTCTTCTCATCCGGTTGGTAAGTCACTGAGTGAAGAGGCTCTTTTTACACAACCAAGTCTCTTATTCAGCTGATGTTTCAGTGACTGTCTGTCACCTTCCTGAGGGCAATTCTGACTGACCTTTTTTTCTCATGTTTGTCTTGTTGTTTGCAGCAATGTTGAGGAGTCTCCAGTGAAATTGAAAAAGGAAACAAGTAGCAAAATGGCGACCCCAGAATCCAGGGACGTGGCAGAACCTACGCAGACAAAAAAGAGCCGCCCAAGTTCTTCGCGAGGTCTGCGTAGCGGAATGATGGCTGGACCAATCATGAGCAGCCAAGATGTGAGTTGAACAGTTATTATTACCTCCGGGGAATAAATGGTTTATTGGCCAAACATCACCTGTGCAATCGCAGCCGTATAGTGCTGAATTTATGCAGGGTTTACAATCAGATGATACAAATGGTAATGATACACATAATAATACACATACTAGTAATACACAATGTCATGATACATATTTGTTCCACATTTTTGTGGAACTGCCGCAAGGGTCTGTGCGGCTGCCATTCGGCACCACAAGGTGACCTCAATACGGCTTTCCCCAACTGAAGTTAGGTACCCATTCACACTTGGGTGGAGTGAGGAAAGTCGTGTAAAGTGCCTTTCCCAAGGACACAACGTCGGGCGCATGTTCAGACATGTCCCGGGTACGACTCGGGATCGAACCTGGGTCTCCCGGTTCACAGTCGATTAATCATAATCAATGAGTCACATTGATTTTCTGCTGTTTCCAGAAAAATAATTTCCTTTTCATCTAGAATATTGAAAATGTCTCTGCAAAATGCAGACTGCAGGTGGGCATTTCTGACCCAAATAATTAAAATGCCTGCGGCTCAGACTTATAATCAATTGTTAAACATGAAAATGTTTATTCAAGACATTATATCCGGTACACAAACATCTAATTACAAAGGCTCAGTGCATGTTGCAGCAAACAAGGAGAAATCTGTGATCACCATGGCACAAAACAAGGCACTGCTGTACTTCCTACTCCTGGTTTCCAATCAGCTACTGCTCGTGTCGGCGCCAGCTTTACGGTGCCCTGACAGCTGTCGCTCCTACTCCGTAAACCTTTTGGGAAGGAAGCGAGTGTCCTGTCGCTGCCCAGATAAAAACTGGGTGGGGTCCCCCTGCAGCTGGATTGGGTACCGAGGAACGTACAGCTTCCCCGCATGTCTCGACGCCATACCAACCGGCTTTGTCGAAGCCACGTCGTCGATCTTCATCAAGCATCTCCGTTCCTCTACCATTTTGGAGCGGTCCTTCCCCAACAGCCCAGAAGTTCAGTACCTTTGGATCCAGCAGTCCAACGTGTCCACGGTGCAGCCAGGGGCTTTCCAAGGTCTGCCGTTATTGGAAGACCTCGCCCTTAATGACAACCGTATCTCCAGTCTTGGTACGTACGTCGACAAAAATGTGTATTTTGGGATCCTGATATTTAATTTTGTTGCATTTTTGAAAATAACCTTATTTCATAAGTAGTATGAATTGATTCCTCAATAACATCACTAGTATACATGCAGGAGTATTGGTTTGTTTCCACTGAAATTCAAGAACATGAAGACTTAAAGAATACAAAAATCAGTTGAGGATTATCATCATGGCAGTTAGTGACAGTTATCAGAAAAAAGGATGTAAAAAATTTGACTTATTAGTAACTTGAAATTCTGAAGTTAGTTCAGAAGAGGAGCAGTAAGGTTGGTAATTTGGCATTGTTAATCATTTCATTTCATTTTTATGTTGTGCACCCAAAATATATTTAAGTACACCTAATTTTTTTGGTTATGTGCACATGAGTGCATCTAATTAGAAGAAAGAATTTCGACTATGTGGATCACACAAATGTGGCCAAGCCTGGTTGAACCGGATTTGGAGCATTTTCACTGGGGTTATGTTGACTGGATTGATTCAGTTGCTAATCTATTCAGCTTGATTGTGTGGTGTTTGTTTGGCACCTCAATAATCAATAATTATTACAGTAACTACAAAAAAATTCCTGCAAACTTAAAATAATTTATAATATTCTGTTTTGTTTGTCCACAGAACCCGATACCTTCCTTGGGCTTGAGAAGGTAAAAAACCTCAACCTTCAAAGGAACGCCATTTCCGTCATACCCCAGCATGCATTCCGCGGCCTGCCTCTCCTTGAGAGGTTGAGGTTGAACAAGAACCGTCTGCGTTCCGTGCCCGTCGACGCACTGCTGCCGCTTCCGGCACTGAAGTTTGCAGACCTGGTAACGAACCACATCACCACGATCGACAGCCAAGTCCTGCGTCTGAGACACAACCAGACCTTTCGGCTGATGTTGACAGACAACCAGCTGAAATGTGACGCCAATCTCACCTGGTTCATCTGTAACCTGCCAGAGTTGGGTCACATCTTTGGGCGTGACTTCCTGAGGTGTGGGTCGCCTGCCAACCTGAGCGGAATTCTGCTTGCCACTGTGAGGAAGGACATCGTCGGTCAGACCAATATGGGCTGGTCACCACAGGACATTAGATTGGGAAGATGCGACGAAACGTCCACCATTCCCACAGACATGCGGCACACAAATGCCACCCTAGGCTCAGAGTACCAGGCTACAACAAGCCAGGCTACAACCGGGACTGACATAATTGTCACTCCTCCAAGTTTTGGCCCAATCCTCCCCAAGGAAGACGACAGTTACCACGTCAGTGCCGTCATTATGGCTGTTGCTGTGCCCCTCCTCATGGTGTTGGCATGGGTGGTTGTCATCTACTTATACGAACGCTGTCAGGACACAGGTCTGGCCCCCCACAACGCCCCCGCTGAACCAGATGGAAACTCCGCCCCTTCGGACAGAGACTCAGTCACAGGCAGACAACCAAGTCCTGCTCAGGACCAGACATCAGAGGGCAACGATGACATTGAGCCGTACGCTGTGTCATACATGGATGTGTCTGGGAAGGGGAAAAATGGCAAGCTTTTTCCCTACGCAACAACTTCCTTTGCTAACATCCAGCCAAGGGAACCAGACAACGATGACATGCAGACAATTGAAGACACCGATGACATTGAGCCGTATGCTGTGTCATACATGGATGTGTCTGGGAAGGGGAAAAATGGCAAGCTTTTTCCCTACGCAACAACTTCCTTTGCTAACATCCAGCCAAGGGAACCAGACAACGATGACATGCAGACAATTGAAGACACCAATGACATTGAGCCGTATGCTGTGTCATACATGGATGTGTCAGGGAAAGGGAAAAATGGCAAGCTTTTTCCCTACGCAACAACTTCCTTTGCTAACATCCAGCCAAGGGAACCAGACAACGATGACATGCAGACAATTGAAGACACCGATGACATTGAGCCGTATGCTGTGTCATACATGGATGTGTCAGGGAAAGGAAAAAACGGCAAGCTTTTTCCATATGCAACAACCTTAATCAACAAAGATCCAGGGCCACAGCTTCAGCCATACGCAGTGACCCACGATGAAGACCCAGGGCCACAGCTTCAGCCATATTCAGTGACCCACGATGAAGACCCAGGGCCACAGCTTCAGCCATATTCAGTGACCTACGATGAAGACCCAGGGCCACAGCTTCAGCCATACGCAGTGACCCACGATGAAGACCCAGGGCCACAGCTTCAGCCATATTCAGTGACCTACGATGAAGACCCAGGACCACAGCTTCAGCCATACGCAGTGACCTACGATGAAGACCCAGGACCACAGCTTCAGCCATATTCAGTGACCCACGATGAAGACCCAGGGCCACAGCTTCAGCCGTATGCAGTGACCCACAATGAAGACCCAGGACCACAGCTTCAGCCATATTCAGTGACCTACGATGAAGACCCAGGGCCACAGCTTCAGCCATATTCAGTGACCTACGATGAAGACCCAGGACCACAGCTTCAGCCATATTCAGTGACCTACGATGAAGACCCAGGGCCACAGCTTCAGCCGTATGCAGTGACCTACGATGAAGACCCAGGACCACAGCTTCAGCCATATTCAGTGACCTACGATGAAGACCCAGGGCCACAGCTTCAGCCATATTCAGTGACCTACGATGAAGACCCAGGACCACAGCTTCAGCCATATTCAGTGACCCACGATGAAGACCCAGGGCCACAGCTTCAGCCATATTCAGTGACCCACGATGAAGACCCAGGACCACAGCTTCAGCCATACTCCGTGACCCACAATGAAGACCCCACACAAGGTACAAGATGCCATACAAGGGCAGGTTATACATCACTGACTAAAGTCACTAACCAACAGACAACAAACGGCACACAACCGGTCACCCATCCAAGGGGCCAGTCACTTCCAAGATGCAATACACTAGCAGGTTATACTTCACTGACAAATAACACTAACCAACAGACAACAAACGTCACCCAACCAGTCACCCAAACAAGGGGCCAGTCACTGCCAAGATGCAATACACTAGCAGGTTATACGTCACTGACTAATGTCACTAACCAACAGACAACAAACGGCACACAACCGGTCACCCAAACAAGGCGTCAGTCACTGCCAAGATGCCATACAAGGGAAGGTTATATGTCACTGACTAAAGTCACCGATGATGATGAAACAATCGTGAAACAACCGGTCAACCAATCTGAGGGTCAGTCACTGCCAAGATGCAATACAAGAGCAGGTTATACGTCACTGACTAAAGTCACTAACAAACAGACAACAAACGTCACACAACCAAGGGGTCAGTCACTGCCAAGATGCAATACAATGGCAGGTTATACGTCACTGACTAATGTCACTGATGATGATGATGATGAAACAATCGTGAAACAACCGGTCAACCAATTAGAGGGTCAGTCACTGCCAGAAGAAGTAAGCATCAAGCCGAACTATGAGAGAGGCTGTCCAACTACAAGAGACAGTAGGGGTCCTTATGGAATGGACGAGGGACAGGAGGTCCCAAGTGTCAGTAGGGTGCTGTACAGGAGTGGCTCACAGCACACTGGTGCAGAGGACTGTGGGTCTAAAATCTAATCATTTTGAGGTCTCATCAAGACCTACCCACCTACCAAATATCAAAACAATCCAATCCAATTCTTTCTCCATCTTGCCTTATCTACATGTAAAAAATAATAATTGAGTCTCATAAAGACGATGGAGAAATAATCTCTTTGGCATTTTTTCATAATTTAGTACATGTATGCCATGTATTCTCCTCAAGGACTGAGACTGTGAGAGCTCGAATCAAAGAGGTGCTGTTTGAAAGTGGTACAATTAATTGCTGGATTTTCTGGATATTTCACTGGAAGTGTTGAATATTAAAAGCTTACCGGGGTTAATGCCCTTACAACAAACATGTACACAATAATTTATGATTGTAAAATGTATCAAGAATTCGAAGTTGTTTTGAGATTTATTGAGTTCGTTGCATTGCTTTCCTGCAAGAAATAATATGTATTTTATGGTTTAATTTTATGGATGACATCCTCTGAAGACCCCCAAACTAGTGTGCGCGGGCGAATAAAAAAATATTCTGGCTAAAAATAAAAGTGCTACTAAACCACAGGAATACAAAGCTGGTATTGTGAATTTGTGACAGTACTTAGCAACGTATACAATATGCGGCTTTTTGCGGCATTTATGAATCGGGATTTATGAATTTTTGAGTCTCGGAGCTTCGAATTCGATAGCCTGGGTACTCAGCTCCATTTTGTCACTGACTACCATGGACTACCCAGGCCTAGAGCCAGGCCAGACAGAGCCTCGGTGGAAGTGATGTGTTTTTTTTTTTTGAGGGCGACAGGAATTAATGCACGCGCAGATGTCATCCATAAAATTAAGTCAGTGTGGCCTTACAATACAAAAAAGTATCAGTCAGACATATTAATATTCTTAGCTGCATACCAAAGGGGTATGATGAAGATTTATTACCCATCTTTTTCTTGTATCTATAACTTTTTGGTATATGGTACTATAAGTTGAATGTTTTTTGTTTAAAATTTCTACAGAACCGAACATCAAGAAGAGGCCGGGTGCCCTCAACTCGACCCAACTTGGCAATAAACCTGGGGACAGAGAACAAACTGGACTTGACCAGCGTGGACAGTTCTTCCACCAAATATTCCGAGAGCAAAGTCAGCTCTGGTACCCTAGGAAGCAGTTTAACCAGAAAAGACTCCTCCTCTGACTCCAATCTAGGAAGTGAGAAGTCACCATATGTTGCAAAAGATCCTGCCAAGAAAATACTAACTACTGAAGAAGAAACCTACCTTGATAGCAAAAGAACCACGTCATCTAGCAAACTTATCAAATCTACCAGTCTAGACGAGAGAATTGTCAGCCCAAATGGCGGGACAAGGACTAAAACTCAGGACACACGGAGAAAAAGCGCGGAGCCAGAAAGCTTGGCAGCAAAACTGGACGGGAAGATATCGCCGCCCCCTAGCAGCTTGAGTCAGAAGCACAAGTCTTCGCCAAACCCTTCGGAGATTCTTACCGACATCAGTCAAGACACCTTGACAGAACAGTTGGCAGCAAGGAGAGAGGCAAGGGCTAAGACGCGCCCCAAGACAGCTGAGAATGGCGCAAGTAGAATGGACAGACTTAAAGAAAGATTGAAAAGTGTGGAGGACAGTTTTGACGACAATGGCACCAATAATAGCAAGTCAAGGTACTAACAGCTACACAATTGGAAATTTTGTCAGAATTTTTTTTACTGTTTCTTGTGATTTAAGAATATGTGATACTATATTACTTTTTTTCTGACATTTCTTGTAGGAAGTCTACCTCCTCCACTACAAAGAAGTTTGGTGACATTGAAATGGGAGACGTGGATGACCTTGAGGATGATTTTGGTGACCTTGCCCTCTCTGCACCTGCACCAAGCATCAAGCCATTGGCCGATGCTCAACCAATCACTGCCGAGACTGCAACTGTAAGCTTCATTCAAATTTTCTACCTGTAAATTCAGTTTTCAAAATTTTAAATGCATATTTGGCTCAGATACATGTACGATTGTGTGATTTCTTCGCTAGACCAAGAATTCTGATAATGCATGCCAAAAAACAAAAACAACAACAGTTACTTATTAAGCAATTAGATATGATTTTGGAAACGGTCACTGCGTTTCAGCTAGCATCCACTACCTTTCGTCGGTGACACTGGAGAGTTGTTAGAAAGCAGGTTTATAAGACTAAGTACAAACTGCCTACCTGCCTATATGCACATGCCAGGTACTGGCCCCTTGCTCCCCTCCATCAGGTACTTCCAGCCAGCTCTATCAAGGGCAATAGTCTCTGCTTCTCTTAGGGTAAGCCCTGTGTCACTCTGAATCTGGTCTTTCCACCTCTTGGTTGGTCTTCCCCGGAGTCTAGGGTTTTTAAACACCTGGTGGTATGCCTTAGTACAAACTATTTATTGATAATGCAAATAAGTGAAGACAAATAACCTTCCCTTCATATATTATGAAATTGTGTTTTCAGGAGTTGAAAACCCTTCTGTTTGGGTCGGCCTCAGAACAGTTTAATGCAGAATGGAGAAACCAGAGTCTGGGTTTCTGTGACACTGAAGGCCTGAGGTTTGGGATTGTACAGAACAAGGTAGGCTCTCATGCAAGGCTTTAAAGTTAAACCCTTGTCCTGTGGAGCCCATATATATATATGGGTTCCACATACCAATAGAATATAGTGCCCTGTATGTGTACGATTTGGGGGTATTTCTTGTGCAACACATCACACTGCAGTGAAACGCAACAAATGCGGAAGTAACTACGCCACCGCCGGGCAAAAAAGTCAAGGGTCTGTGACCTGATTAAGACATCAAATTATTGAAATATATGCACGCCAGCAGGACAAGGGTTGAAGGATCACGTTTAGGGAGAAGGGTGTTACACGTATTTTCCAATACATGTAGGTGTGATAAAGTCCCACCAATGCTTGTACAAAAAAGAATCAGTACTAAGAACTAAGAAATGTAATTATTACGGCCTAATTTACTTTTTTTCAGCAATAATTGTGGGCACCATGTAATTTCTAAACTATATTGCAACTTTCCTTATGATCCTGAAGTGAAGATTTATTTTTTTCTTCTCTTGCTCCTGTAGGGAGGTCCGTGTGGTGCCCTAGCAGCTATCCAGGCCTGTATGCTGAAGAGACTGTTGTTTGGGGAAGCCAGGGACAAGACAGCTAACCCACACAGGTATACAAGGAACATTTATAACACATGGTTTTATACATCATTCACTTCCAAGTCTGGTCAAGCAGGCTCGGTCAAGATCTGCAAGGATGGTGCTTTGAAAAAAAAAATCTTGAGAATAGAAGTTGATGTTTTGCATGAATGATTGGTGTCATCATAGTGCATTCAGGATTCATCAGTAAGTATCATAATAGATATTTACTATTTGTTCAAGAGGCCAGGGCAAATCTGCCTTTAAAGCTAACACTTAAGAAAAAGGCATCCTTTTTCTTATGCTAAGGCAACATTAAAATTCCAAGGCAATATTTTTGTCATTGTATTAAGGACTATATCGAAATGCTGCAAGATTGTTTTTTTCCCACCCCAGACTGTTGAGCCCAGACTCCAGACTAAGATCAGAGAGTCTGGCCCTGGGACTGGCAGACTTGTTATGGAGGGCTGGCAGGAAGAAACTGGCTGTAGTGGCTATGTGAGTACAACACACATAAAACAAGGAAACCAGACTTTGCCGCCTCACCTTTACTACTTTGTAACATTTCTGAATTCCCATAGACGAAAATAGCAAGGACTGATGAGGGTGCATTGTGCACACACACAAACTTGCAAGTTACAATGTACTTATAGCATGGTTCTGAATAGCATTTTGTATACATTATCTTGTGCATGTCCTGGATCCTACAATAAGCTCCAGATTTGTGTGACTGTTAATCTTCTGGGTTTTTTTAAACCTCCCTCTCCTCTATCCACCCACAGGCCTTCAGGAAGAAAACAGTTCCATGCTGGAGCCAGATACAGACAGGACAACTTAACAGAAACTGTGAGTTCTATAATCATGGTACATTGTATATTTTGATCTGTGTGTTTTTACAAATCTTGTTTACGTGTGGAAACACTTCTTTAAAATGTAGTACATGTACATGTACTTCTAAACAGGTTGATGACAAGAACATTTTAGGTCCTAGACTGTCTCCCTGCAAATGGACACTCTACACCTTAAGTACATGTCTGTAAGTGTTAGAACATGGAATAAGAAGTAAGAATGTACGTGTCTGTAAGTGTTATAAGAAGTTTGCTGTCTCCTTGTGCATTAGCTGATGCTGAACAGAGTAGACTCCCAGGAGGACCTGGAAGCTTTCATAAAACAGAACGTCTCTCTGGTGAGTGATGTGGGAGAACCCACTCAAAGTACAGACTGAGAGCCTGCTTGTAAATTCCACAGCTGCATTCTTGCTGTTAGCCTGTGTTACACAATACAGTCTCTCACTGTCAGGCTGATTTGGCTTCCTCCCTGTGAGCTTCAGATTCAGCTTTATTATGTTAACCGAAGGAAAACCTATTGTTTTGCTCTGTTTCTTCCTCTTCTTCTTCTCCAAACAGTGACCTATGACCTGACCAATGACAATGACATGATTTGTTGACGTCTGTCACCATGGTGACTGGTGTTGGGTTACGTAATGTTGCAATTTCATGGTCTGCTCTGCTCCTGTCACCATATACTTGTAATACATGTGGGAGAATAATCTAACTCAAACTTACAGAAAGCCTGTTTGTATATTCAAAAGCTGCAGCACGTTGGCAGAACATACTGCACTTGCGTAAAACCTGTAATGTATTGTGCATAGCACTTCCGCAGAACGTCTCATATAAGTTTGTATTTGCGTGCATGTATATAAGGTTAACATCCCGTCTGTAGTTTCCAAATGTTATGTCTGAAAAGATATCGTCTGCAACAGGCAAACTTCTGATGCAACGTTGACCAAACATCCAACGAAAATCGTGAAAAATCAGGGTTTCGTGCAGGTGCAGTGCATTCTGTTACTGTTGTGTAAGGTGGTACATGTGGATAATTAGCCAAAAATGGCTACCTCTGCAAACCTTTTAAATTTATTCTTTATCAAACATATTATATAGGTCACAACTAATTTTATCTCTTGATTCTATTTCAGTTTGAGACAAATCCCTATGCCACTATTTTGGTCCTGTACTCCGCAATCCTGTCCAGGACTATTGACCAGTAAGGACATTTTTTTTTTCACATAGTAAAGTTGGATAAAATTCATGTATATACCAAACACAAAGATTCATAAATCAAAAACCAAATCGTCAAAGATTTCCTCAGTCACAATATAAACTTTTTTGTGTTTGGTTAATGTTAAGATTGGCATCGTAACTGTTGTTTTGTTGTCCTCAACAGAGGTGAAGCATGCTTTTTAAGTACTAGTAGCTGTACTTACATTTGTAGTCTAGTGCATTGTGGCATCGCTACAGCTGGTGTATTTTTTTGGTGAAGATGAAAATTACCGTGTTGCTAATACAAGACGGGGGCTCACCAGACCTCCATACAGCATTGCTTTGCTTATAATATCACAAATATGTATAGTATTTAAAATATGTATTGTACGTTTTAGTGTGATATCTGACATGGATGAACCCACCACCAAGCTGATAGGAGCACACGGCTACTGCACTCAGGTGAGGCAATGCTGGGACTGTTTAAGTGAAAGTGAAAGTGATCTCGATCCAGTTTAGCTCATTGAAGAGTTAATCTTCCACTGGTCGTGACAGAGAAGACAGACGCTATGTACAGTATTTACAGGTTCATTGTACCGGGGAAATTCCCCCTAGCTCTTTTCGACAAGCACAATGAACAGTGGACCACAGTTAACGTCCCGTCCGAAGGACTGCGACCCTAAACAGTAGCGTGCATGTCGGGTGAGCGACATCAGCCGGGATTCGAACTCCCAACCTCTTAGTCCAGAGGGCTGGCAGGATCGCTCACCACTGGACTACACACGCTGTTTAAAAGAGACACCTAGTGATATCCACACAAACTGCATGCAAGTTGGGCTCTGTCCTTGGTGCTGAAATACACTTACACTGTCCCCTTAGTACTTTGCCATGTATTTGAAGCATAGAATATTCTTTCTTTTTTTCAACACATTTCTGTAGCCTTGTCAACTTCATGTGGTATATTCTAAAAAGTTATTGTTTATTGATTAAAGTTGTTTTCCTTATTTTTAATGAGAAGTAAATATTCACATATCTCTTATTATGATACTAAATGATATTGGTATCATGGAACAAACTACATGTATCTTTTTTTTAGTGTTAAACAACATGTACTATCCTGTTAATACAATTATTTTATCAAAGGCACTTACTTTTTTACCTTTTTTTTAGATACATGTAGATTCTTTTCGTGATGTTGATTGAAATGAAAAGAGACGTCTACACTGACATTCCTCATGTAATTGAATGCCCAATACACTAACCTTTCTGCCTTAACTGCCTAACGACATTACATTCTCCACCAATAAGCTTGACCCTAATGCTAAGTGACATTTCCTTCAACATTTGACTTGTAGATTGGCTGATAAGTATGACATTTCTGCCAGTAGTGATGAACTCAATCTACACTGGGTCTGTCCCTGGTGCTGAACGGCATTTCTAGAAAATGATTTTCCATAATACTGAATGACATTTAAATCTAGCTTGCCCATGGTGATAAAATTTACTCTGATGTTATGGCTCTGCCTGCCAATAACATTCCCAGAACACAGCAACCCACTGCCCCTTTGGCCTAAAAAAACATAGCCCTCAAAGGCTATGAGATCCGTACTTATATAAAGATGCTATTGTAGAACCTTTATCTTTTATAATCATCTTTTATAATTATCTTTTTTAATTATCTTTTTACCTTTGATCATTATACTTATGTTCACCTTCACAGAGGGAAACATACTGTTCTTGCTCTTTTTCTGTTCTTCTTCAAACAAATAAGGTCAATGACCTGGACCGGATGTCTGTCACCATGGTAACTGGTGCTGTAGCAGGCACCCTGTGATGCTGGATTATGTTATGTAGCAAGTGGCAGGACAGGGTTAGAGGGGCTGTTTTAGTGTTTTTGAGTTAATGATTGTGTTGAGTAAGAATAAACAGCAGTATACCGGTAATTATTATAATAGTTTATTAGGTTATGTGAAGGTAAACATAATGCATTTAAAACTTTTTTTGTTGAACTTTTCTAGGAAATGGTGAACCTGTTCCTGACAGGCAAGGCCGTGTCTAACGTGTTTAATGACACAGTGGAGCTGGACTCGGGG
>NW_017804043.1:755263-810802 GCF_001625305.1 Branchiostoma belcheri
CGGGGGGTGGGGAGACCATGATCCTCAGGGGGGTGGGGACCAGGAGCGAGATCGGACTGCTCTCACTGTTCGAGCACTACGGATCCTGCCAGGTAGGTTCTATCTGTATCTGTATAGCCAGTATAACTGCTCTTTGGCGTAACACACCAGCTTCTGTATCTGTATAGCCGGTATAACCCCCCCTTCAGCGTAACACACCAGCTTCTGTATCTGTATAGCCGGTATAACCGCTCTTTGGCGCAACACACCAGCTTCTGTATCTGTATAGCCGGTATAACCACCCTTCAGCGTAACACACCAGCTTCTGTATCAGTATAGCCGGTATAACCGCCCTTTGGCAAAACACTCCAGATTGCAGGCACATGGCACAACATCAGTGGCTATATTACACTGAAGGACCTGTTACACCTTAACTTTGCACTGTAAATGTTGTTTTAGTGATATCAAACAATGCAAATCATAAACAATAGAAATGGACAATATCATATGACATTTAGGCCCTATTTTCTTGGGACCACTGTTCACACAATCATGTAGAAACAAATATGGTCAACCAAATATCTTTCAAATAAATTATTTTACATTTCTCTTTCTCTCATGCCATTTTCTTATGTAAAATGTTTTAAAGAATATTGCAAATTTCAAATGTACCAAAAGGAAGTTTTAACCCTCCCCAGGTTGGTACGTACATGAAGACCCCCCGGTTCCCTATCTGGGTGGTGTGCAGCGAGAGCCACTTCTCTGTTCTCTTCTGTCTGCGGAAGGAACTGGTGAATGACTGGAAGTACGAGCGGCGGTTTGACCTGTACTACTACGACGGTCTGGCCAGGCAGGACGAGCAAATACGACTCACTGTCGGTAAGGCCTTTTTGCGACATCTGTGTCAAGTTTGTTTCTTTGACATCAACTGAAAAGTTAAGATTCAGGTTGGGAGTCCATAGCATCCAGGACATGGAAAGATATATATAAGTCAATTAAAATGTATGGCCACTTCCAAAGAATGGACAGTAAAAAGTGGCCTAGAAAGATTGTTACACTAGAAGTAGAAGGCCAAAACCCACAGGGGCATCTAAGAAAGAGATTGATGCACAACGTACGGAAGGATTTCCACCATCTAAATCTTTATAATCCTTTTCCCTTCTTTGTTCATTACTATCTTTTAAATCCATTAAAACTGATAGAGGCATTTTTACCTTTAGAAAACTGCAGCACATTTCTTAAAAATGCATGGGTCCATTTTGCTGTAAAGTGGATGAAAAAGGGAAAATATGGGGCAATCGCTCATTTCCTGTCATATTTGGGTCACCTGAGTTAGTACCAAATTGCACCACTCTAGGCCATTATGGCACAGGTCCATCTGTTGAAAGCTTCCATGATTCAGATTCTTGCTGTAAGGCAGAAAATCTCATCCACAGTTCATAGTACACCAAATTGTGAAATTTGCAGTTTTTCTCTTCAATGCAAATTTATGGCACTGCAAATGTGTCTTCATCATCTTAAGTCAAGTTTAAAATGCAAGCAACAACTTTTCTGATGTTAGCATGAAAGTTCGTCTGAGTTGGTCAAATACATTAATGAAAATTAAACTGTTCTCGAACTCAAGAAAAATGACTCACGAGGAATTTTCATCCAAATTATTCGATCTTCATCAGCTTTCTGACCCGAGTGCTACGTAGACACAATTTTTCTTGAGTTGAAAACAGTTTAATTTTCATTATAAACTTTTCTGAGTTACAGCAATCTTTACACTGAATCTAACAGTTACGTGACAAGCCTTTGCTAATCTACTGACATGTACATGTACAAATGTATGTCTTGATTAACTTATGACCTTACAAGCTGCTACATGTCATTCATTTAACGTGGAAATTTGACACCTTTTTCCGAAGGCCAATAAAAAATCAGGCATCCCCCATCTGTGAAACTGTGATAAGCCTCATTCAGCAAGACCTACAGATGTGCTAAGGCCTAGAAAATAAATGTTGTGTTTCCTGTTTCAGTCTTGAAAAAATTAGGTTTGGTAGGGATTATCTTTTTCTTTTCACTTTTTTTTTAGACTGTTGATCTCTAGTTATCCAGGTTAACAAAGTAAAACTTGCAGGAGGACACTATGTTTTACGTATATATTCAATGTCAATGTTGGAAAACTGATTGTACAACATTTCATCACTCAGGTGTCAGATCATGGAGCTAGAAAAGATTGATCAGCTCGAAACATGCATGTCCCTTGCAGGGGTCCACAAAAGAAGTCTAGGGTCGGCAGTTTTTTCTAGGGTCGGTCAGGAAACATGAAACACAATCTTTTTATTCCTAGGCCTAATGTTAAAGCCATTTAATGGATGGGTTCCTCCAGGAAAAAGGTCAGGGTTTCAAAATTAACTTACATACATGCAGAAGACTCAATTTCCAGCTGTGAGGCTTTTATCGAGTCTTGGAAGCTCAAAGGACATTTTTGGCTGGAATTTTTCCAGTTTTTCTCACTGATTTTTGGGGATTGGCCAAGATTTGCAGACGACTGACCCTGTCTAAATTAGAAAAAAAAAGTTGACTCTCTGGTGACGTTGAAATTCTTTATCCTTTTTGCCATCAACAAACCTACATTTTAAGTGATTGGCTGATGTTTGAGGGGGGCCTTAATTATGAAAAAATGCAGTTGACTCCCTGGAAATTTTGAAATTCATCAACCTTTAAGGCATGCATATGCATCAGCAAATTTGTTCAAAGGTGACTGACCGTGTGACACCAGCATAATTTATTATACATTATGTAACTACAGGTCATCAACCCTTTTGAAAGCACATTTTTGTGATGGGATATTCGTGATTTGGGCTTTTAAGCTATACTCAGTCTGTAATAGATTCAGTAAAGTAAATCTGTTCGCCCTAAGTGCTTTTTCCTTGATAACAGCCATTCAACCTTAATCAGCATGCCTTCAGTACACACCTGCAAAAACTGTACTTTGCTGAAAAATATGCATGGATTATATAACATTAGCTCTCAGCACTACATGTATATATGTAGCTGGTGTGTTACGCCGAAAGGCGGTTATACCGGGTATACAGATACAGATATAGATCTATTGGGGTAAAAGACTGGCACATAAAAAAATCAAGGCCTTCTCTCTCTCAAGAATATTTATTTTGAACATCCCGATATTTGAAAATTATAGACTGACTCTATAATCCATGTTATGTAATAACTGAAGAGGGTCCCTTTATGATGTGTTTTATGTTTATGGTCGCACCTGCATCCATATATTGTCGTCAAGGATAGCATTTCTTGGAATTTCAAACTGAATTGTCAAAGGAGCGTGTCAATACCACACATAAGACATTTTCATCATGGCTCCTTTGACAATAAGCTGAAGTTAAAAGCATATAATATATTTCTGAGAAAAATAAGACAGTGATGTATTATTTATCAATCGAGGGAATGTCCTAGCTCCAAGTGTGTATCATGGAAACTTCCTTGTATATTTTAATGAATCCTTGGAATTAAAAGATTAAATCTGGACAATCTGCACAATCCCAGGAAATTCTGAGCAGAGCCCATAGACATAGATACACGTGACAAAGACGACAGCATAATATACAGAAATCTAAAATTTTGTGTTTGACTTGAGTCAGAGAACCATTTAATTTTCCTTATGGAATCATTCAGGTTTATCTTTCGGTGATTAATTATTATTTTTTCCCTTTTTTGTTTGACTGTAGACAACTTGCATCCGTATGAGCCACCAGGAGAGGGTGAGCTGGTCCCACCATTAGAGCACTGCATCAGGACCAAGTAAGTACTGTCAAAGGATCAATCAATTAATCAATAACCAATAATCAATCAATCAAACAAACAACCAAACAAACAATCAATCAATCAACAGCATATTATTAAGTTCATTTGTAAGACTTACAATAAAATGTAGTTTAAACTTTGTAATGCTTGGTATTCGTTTGTTGGAAAAACTTACAGGACACAAAATCAATCAATCAATCAATCAGGTAATTTAAGATTGATCAACAGTATGTACTAAATTCATTTGTGTTTGTATTACCAGTCCTACCTTCCACTTAGTGATGTACTGGTCTATTCTTTCTTGATCATATCGTCCCATCTTTTCCATTGCCAATACTACATATAGTTAATTCCTCTTTCTTTCTCCCTGTACCGTTCCTTGTATTATAATTTGGCTACTCCCGATGATTGTGACACATGACATTGACAATATACCACTTTTAAATTAGTTTCTGTGTCTTCACTCAGTTGTTACAGGAGGTCTCCATTTGGACCCAAGTTTTGCTTCACTCCATTCTGTACCTACATTTTTTTATTATTACTAACCATCTGATTCATTATTATAGCAGAATTCTAGCACTTTATACTAATAACAGAGAACCATCACACATAACAAGCAGTGATATACAACACTGACAATGACTTTGACATGCCTTTCAGTACAACTGTAATAATACGCAGCTTGTAAAATGGAATCAAATGTCAACTTAACAATTCACCATAACTTCATAAAGCAATGCAATCTAACTGGTTGTTTCATTGCTGGCTCCAGGCTGTCTGAAAGGCCTTTTATAAGTGGCTAATAATTCTGTATACAGGCTAATACGTTACATACTTACCAGTGTTTTAATACTCAGGGGTTTTGTGAGTGTTATTTGAAATGATTTCCATCTCTTTTGCACAATGGAAAAGTCAGAAGTTGTCTGCCAGGATACTTTTTGATTGAATTAGAAGGTCAGGATCTTTTTTCTAGAGGAGATTTATTCTGTTTTTTATGGTATCATACCATAAACCTTTTTGGTACTGGTATCTTTTCTTATGCCAGCCAGGTGGCAAATGGTAACTGTCTGGCCAATTTGATTTTGATCCTTTTTAGAGGAGAATTGTTTCATGTTATATAGTATTATAAAGTTTTTATTGTATTACAAAATTTTAAAATATTTTGCTCTCTAAGCGAAGGTTTAGGCTTTGGCTTGTTTTTGACATTTTAGACATTTTATCAGTTTTTTTTTGTACTGTTTTTTTTTTGCCAGCTGGGTGGCAAATGATAACTGTCTTGCCAATTTGATGTTGTCTTACAGCTACATGTAGAAAAAGATTTGCTCCTAGATTAGAAATTAGTTTGTTATTTCTGGCCTGTCTACCATGAAATCATCATATCCCCAACACATGATTATATGGAGTACATATAATTTGTGCATTCATGCACAAAATGAATAATATTATAAAGAAGTCCAATTATCACTCGTGATAGATAATTTGAGAAGCATTGATTTTCTTAGTGCCAAGAATTAGACACAAAAAAACACCAGATTCTTGTCACAATCACATAGTAATAAATAAGATTCACAAATTTTGTAATTAAGACCAATAGACATCATATTAAGATTTGTTAAGACAGAAAGTCACTTGTAATTACAGTACAATTTGGTCACTAATGCAAGGTTTTATAACAGTGTTAGATCCTAATGCTGAATGATACTTACTGGATATATTGCTTCTGTGGTAGCTGCCTTTGATCTATAAGTGAGAAAACAAGATCCTGGATGCGTGACAAATTTTGTTTCAATGACTCATGAAACTCATTTTTGGATATAGTAGCCTTATTCTATGGTCGACTTTGATACTGACTGTTCATTTTACAGATTCTAAAGTATTGTTCTCGGTGACTGAGTTAGTTGTGGGTTTGTCTCTCTGTCTGTCTTATATAATTCTAGGAGCATTTTGGAGGTATTGTCAGAACCTGAATATTGTACATGAGACTATTCACTGATGTGCACAATATGTTGTTTGCTTTTTTCAAATAAAAAGACTGGAGCAGGCAAATTTAGGAAACAAGAAACTAAATGGCCAATCAGTATTACATGTATGATAGGATAGAAGCTCTGAGGAAGGTAAGAGTCAATACACAAAGCCAGTTTGAGAGTGTGGCCTAAATCCATTCTAAATTAACTTGACTCACGACTTCAAGGCTTTCCGATTGAGTTTTAACCAGAGTTATTATGGCTTCACCACAAAGTGGTGAAGACATATTGTGTTCCCTCATGTTTCTCCTTCTCCTCCTCCTGCCATTTCTTTAAAGGGATTCAACTCAGCCGTTTTTCAGCCAAATGACCTGAAATTTGGCATGGACGTAGAGTGGGCCAATACCCAGACGCCTTTTTTTCATTTTTTTGAAAAATTGTTTTATTTGGGTTTTTTGGCCATTTTCAGGCAAAAAATATACATTTTGGGATCTGGAGCCCTGGTACTAAAACCAAATGACCTGAAATTTGGTATGGGGATACGTTGGACATATGTCTGCAAAACCTAATTCAAGCTTTTGACATACACCACTTTAAAATTGTGAAAAATAGGGCTTTTTGGCTATTTTTGGACCAAAAATGTACATTTTTGGCTCCTGTGCCCTAATATTAAATCGGAATGACCTGAAATTCGGTATGGGGATACCTTGGACACATGTCCAAAGAATGTCATTCACGCTTTTGACATACACCACTTTAAAATTATGTAAAATAGGGCTTTTTGGCTATTTCCGGCATTGGAAGATTCCATTGCTGCATGGGGGTATAGACTATTGGCAGCCATCGTGGGATAGATCCATTTTCGGTATGGGGGATGTGGTGAAGCCATCTGCTGCATTTGCTCCTAAGCAAATGTCGGCCTTTCTAGTTATATAAGAGTTCTTACTCAGTACTTCAATGGATTATGCTGTACGTTGTTGGTACTTGATCAAGAGGGTTTGCTTTCCGGCATTACAGCAGACACAAGCTTGTTATTATGTATTTAGGTCACTTGAAGTAAACTTAAGCATAGTTTCCAATGTCAAGCACTTTTAGAAGTTCCAGCTTTAGGCTCTTCAACTGAGAGTCAGTAGGAAAATGCATGAATGCAATCATGAATATTAAAATCAATAATGAATACAACAAGAAGTTCACAAAAATTCTAAATATTTCCTCTATTATATTCTCACTGTTAAATATGTCAGATCTCATACCTACATGTAGAGTGTTATTATAATTATATAAATGACTTTAAACTTCTCCTTTTCATCAGGGTGACTGATGAAGTCACTAGCAACAGTTTTTACAGTAATAAGATATAGCACAGATTCTGATCAGAAGCAAATTGTTTTCAGACACTCTAAATTACAAAATAATCTAGTTTTTCCCTTCAGGATGGTTCTTTAGAGAAGAATTAATCCAGTTTTTGCGTGCGAGAGCCTGATTTGAATGATACCCAGTCCCAAATGCTCCTCCTTCTCGGAAAACTTAATTGGACGCTCAGTTTTACTTCGAAAAGCAATTTTCTAAAATTGCCCCCACCAGCGCATGGCTGAGTGTCCATCCTAGCTTAACAACAGATGAGCAACACAGTTGACCTACATAAAACGTGAGGCCTAGGAAAAAAAACGGTAGTGTTTCCTGTTTCAGTCCGGAAAAAATTATTAGGGTCCGTAGGTAGGGATTATCTTTTTTTGTTCTTTTTTAAACAATTTTTTTAGACTTCAGTGATATCTATATAGGGGTCCAACTTATACAATACAGTTTAACATTATTATAGTAAAACTTGCATGAGGACACTTTTATTTTCGATGTCAGAAAGAAAATGAATGGTACAATGTTTTATAATTCAGGTGTCAGATCATGGAGCTAGAAAAGGTTGATCAGTTCGAAAAATGTCCCTTGCAGGGGTCTACACCCAAAAAAAGGCTAGTGTCGGCGGATTTTTCTAGAGTCGGTTGGGAAACAGAAAACACAACATTTTTTTTCCTAGGCCTGACCAACTCATCACTACCTGTTACATGTACCAATTTATTACCAAATGATACCTTAAAGCAGTACCCTCTAGGGCTGTACTTAAGAAAAATTATTGCATTTCCAAAATTGCTGCCTCTAGAAAAGAGTGACTATCCTTGTCACATTAAATGCCACCAACCTATCACTACTTGTTCTCTTACTAGATGAAGCCCCAAATAAGTACCCTCTAAGCTCAAACTAATGAAAGAAATGATTGTGTTGACGTCATGATTTAATGACTAACCCTGTATAATCTATATGCCGCTAGTCCTGTCATTTGTGACTGTCAGACTTCATAAATTCTGTTAATCGTGAAATTATGTGGTTTTATGTTTGCCATTTTCACAGTTACTTATTACAGGTGAGCTTCTGCCATATTCATTGCATTACTGTATCACAGCAGTTAATTCAAATGCAAGCTTAAAACACCATCAAACCTCTCCACCTCCTACTATATGAAATTTAGCCCTTGCAAACGTAATTGATTTAAGGTAAACAGGTTTTCTAGGTTGCCAGGCAATAAGAATACTTAGGAAGCATGTAAGCTTGTAAACTTATGAAACTTATTAGAAATGAATCTGCACTGTCTGGAAGATCTGATTTATCACATTTAACATTATAGCAGGTACTATTGGTGCGCCAGCCTTTTTCATTTTATGTCTAATAAAGGTTTTGTATTTGTTAGTAGTACCTGTATTAACTTTACGTTTTTGTTTCATTAGCAAAGGATCCTTGTAATTTACATGCTTTCTGTCCAATGCTCACAAATCTATGTAAATAAAAAAAATGAATCTGTTTTTAAACCTGAGAGCAATACATAGTTCGGTTCATGAACTCTCATTCGAAGTAGCTAGGAGCTTGCATGTTTTGGCACAGTACCAATTGTTTGGTCTCGCATAATGTGCCTTACAATTTGTGTAATGTGTTGTAAGTAGCACCCATGCTGGCATTCAAGTTTTCCCCCAGCTAGCATGAACTTTAGCGTGTCGCATTGTACATGTCTCACTAGTATTGCCGGTAATTACAAGTTCTGTGTACAATCGCGAACTCTGCACAGACCTAACAGTCTTTAAGAGTCAACAGGGTTACCTTATAACTTCTGAATCTCAACCCAGGAGTCACAGTCCTTCACCTGTATTTGTTCAGAGTTAGTGATTTTTAATGTGTCTCACCCTACTTGTCTCACTTGTATTACCGCTAGTTATTTTCGTGTACATTTGCGAACTCTGGTCAGACCTAGCAGTCTTTATACTATGAAAGGGTCATAAAATGTCAGCCAACAGAGTAGGTGTCTACTAATTTACTTTGGTTCTCAACCTAGTAGTTAAAGTCCTTCACCCTTCAAGTTATTTGTTCAGAGTTCAGAGTTATAGCTAATTTGTGTTAGGGTCACATCTCTGTACAATATTATTGTAGACTCTGCATAGACCTAACAGTCTTTAAGAGCCAACAGGGTTACCTTATAATTTACTTCGAATGTCAACCCAGTAGTCAAAGTCCTTCACCCTTATTTGTTCAGAGTTCATGAACAGTGGTGTCACACCCTATACATGTCTCCCTTGTATTACCGCTAATTAGTTTACTAATTAGTGTACAATCGCGAACTCTGGTCAGACCTAGCAGTCTTTATACTATGAAAGGGTCATAAAATGTCAGCCAACAGAGTAGTTGTCATCTTCCAATTTACTTTGAATCTCAACTCAGTCCTTCACCCTTATTTGTTCAGAGTTCAGAGTTATAGCTAATTTGTGTTAGGGTTACGTCTCTGTACAAATGTAAGCTCTGGCCAGACCTAGCAGTCTTTAAGAGCCAACAGGGTCACCTAATTTACTATAAATCTCAACCCAGGAGTCAAAGCCCTTCAGCCTTATTTGTTGAGAGTTCATAAACAGTGGTGTCACACCCTACTTGTCTCACTTGTGTACTGCTAAGAAGTTCTGTGTACAATCGCGAACTCTGCACAGACCTAACAGTCTTTATACTATGAAAGGGTCATAAAATGTCAGCCAACAGAGTAGTTGTCTACTAATAAATTTACTTTGAATCTCAACCCAGTAGTTAAAGTTGACACCCTACATGTCTCACTTGTATTACCGGTAATTATTTCAGTGTACAATTGCAAACTCTGGTCAGACCTAACAGTCTTTATACTATGAGAAGGTCATAAGTTTTAGCGAACAGGTTGTTTTAACTTGCTTTGAATCTCAACCCAGTAGTTATACCAAGTAAGTCCTTCACCTTTATCGGTTGGGAGTTCAGAGTCTCAGAATCTCTCTTAGTGAACATTGACGGCATTTTGAAAATCAGCACAGTAGCAATATGTAAGCCCTGGATAACTGGAATAAATGGAAAATTTAATGGGTTTACCATCAGTTAATCAAGTCGCAGCTTAAAATGTAGCGAACTGCAGGTTATTTCAAACGCTACATGCACCAATGGAGGTATGAAAATAAGTACTACTAGATGCATCAATCCTTGACTTGTTAAGTTTTTTTTTTATACCAACATTTCATGACTAGAAATGGTGACGGCACACTCAAGTTATATCAAGTTATTTTGTTATGCCGCCACCAACACAGGGTACAAGTACAGGACAGGGCAATACTCATTTTCACTTAAGTTAAGTGAGAAAAGTCGTGTAAAGTACCTTTCCCGAGGGCACAAGATCGTTGGCATGTCAGGACTCGAACCCGGGACCTCTTGCTTCCAAGTCGAGCACTCTGCCGGTACACCACACGACCCCATGGTACATGTAAACTTGAAAAGTTGAAATGGTATTCAGCTGTTGATCTCCGAAAATAACGTATCCAATCTATGGACGATAAATTTTGTATGTGATCAGAAAATCAATGCATAATTGCAGCCATAACCTGCCTGATCCATTATGGTAAAAAGCTCGTCAGAAGTCATAAAGACGTAATTTTAAAGTATTTATGGCTGCCAAATGGAGCATTCATCAGAACTTATTTCAGCATGCATTTTTCTGCTCAGTATATGCACTTTGACCCACTTTTCGATTGTAGTTAACAGGAAAACTTGCAAGGTCTGCAAAATATTGAATTTAGTTACAATCTACTACTACTATGGCCACTGTCAACAAAAGTCTTGAAGGATGATGATTTTTTTCTCTCCGTGATTATTATTGTATGTGGTTATGTCCATGGTGCTGAATATGTGGCTGTTACGATATTGGATGTTTCTTACTTCTATTACATCAAAAGTAGCTCAATACTGATCAGGCAGTGTCCATGGACAGAACGTATCAACTATACAAACACATGGTCGCAGCTGTCAATATATAAAGAAAACAAAGTTCTCACGATGCATAATATTGCAGCTATAACCTGCCTGGTCCATTATGGTAAAAAACTCATCAGAAATCATAAAGACGTCATTTTAAAGTATTTATGGGAGCCAAATGGAGCATCCATCAGAATTATTTTCAGCATGCATTTTACTGCTCAGGATGCACTTTGACCCACTTTTCAATTATAGTTTACAGGAAAACTTGTGAGGTCTGCAAAATACTGGCATGGTGGCCTTGAAAAGGTGTACTTAGGTCCGCCTGTTTCACCATGCCTTCCATGTACATGTGTATGTGGTGAATTGTAAAAAATAAATAAATAAATTGAATTTAGTGATAGTCTCCTACTACTACTACCACATGATTGTGTGGTTGTGCCCACATCACTGATTGTGTGGCTGTGTCCCTGGTGCTGATTTTGTGGCTGTCATAAAGTTGGATATGTTTTGTTTGGATGATGTTTGGATATGTTGTATAACTGTGGGGTCGTGTGGCACAATGGCAGCGTGCGCAACTCGGAATCAAGAGGTCCCGGGTTTGAGTCCTGACATGCCACCGATCTTGTACCCTTGGGAAAGGCACTTCACACAACTTTCCCCACTAGACTCAAGTGAAAATGAGTATTGTCTGTCCAGTATTCGTTTATATGTGTGGGACACAACACCAGCAACAGCTGCCTCTGCTCCACGTGTATTGCATTGTTGCAATTTCAATAAAATCAAATCAAATCAAACTGTCTTCTAGATGCGACAATAATTACATTGAGAATAGTTCGCTACTTCAAGTGGTGTCCATTGACAGAACACACCAGCCATACAAACACATGGCGGCAGCTGTCAAACCTTAAAAGAAAACAAAGAACTCATACAAGCACTGGACATCATGAAAAGGCTCCTGATGTCTTTGATGATAATGAGTTTAATATACACTTGTAGAGAAAGAATACTTGAGACCTTTTTCTAGTTTGATAACACTGAAACTTGTAACAGCTGTTTCTTCTTATTTTCTGGGCTGGTACATTCATAATCTTGTGTGCCATTTCTAATAACATTTGTAGGGATTCGAAAAAAGGATGGGCAGAATTCTATACCTCATTGCACATTTAATTTTGCCACCGTTGCCTCGAATTCACAGAAGAAGGGAAAAGATGTAGTTCTTTTACGTTATTGGGTGAGACAACTGTTTTGAATGCAATACATTGTACATAATATATTAGATGGCTACCACAAAACTACAAACATGAAACAGTCACAAATATTTCACAACTTACTGTAGTTAATCTACTAAACCTCTTATTTCCGCCACCTTCCTACCATGGTAACTCTATAATACCACTTTAAGAGAATTGTGACGCTAGCAGACTTTCATCAATTCCTCTAATACCCCTAAACACACTATTTCATTAAAACAAAGCCTACAGCAGCTAATACAGTTTTCAGGCAGAGCAATGACCAAGGATTTGAAACCTGAGACCTCTTAGTCACAATTGCCTATCCCTTGTATAACAGAATTGTGACGCTAGCAGATTTTTCTCAATTCTTCTAATACTCCTAAACACACTATTTCATTAAAACAAAGCCCACTGCAGCTAATACAGTTTTCAGGCTGAGCAATGACCGAGGATTTGAACCCTGAGACCTCCTAGTCGCAATTGCCAAGCCAACAAATGAACTCTGTTGTGTCGTGATCCCGATCTTTGCTACTTCATTGTACTTGAACGACTCCGAAGCTGGCTTCATTTTCACAATCGACCCGCTCTTATTCTCCAGTCAAAACCAATTTTGCGGACTGTGCCTGAGTCTATTTCAGCTCGCAAACAAGTTTGATCTGAGCCACTGAACACAATTAGATCTCCATACTCAGTTAGGAAGTTGACTTGTTGGACCTGACTTCTTGCCGTGTGTGTCAACTTGATCATGGAAACTGCTTAAGTTTGTAATCAGTGTTTTTGCACTTAGGAACATGACTTCTTGCCGTGTGCATCAACTTTTGTCCAACGGTTTGATTTAAGGGAAATTCTCCACAATTTGCAATGTAGGGTCATGGAAAGTGCTGTCTCCAATCAGTGTTTTAGCTAGCATAGGGGCCCTTATGCTGTGATTTGGACTCCCTAGTGAACACAATTAGATCTCTGTGCTCACTTAGGAACTTGAGTTCTTGGACCTGACTTCTTGCCGTGTGCGTCAACTCGAATTTTCAACATTTCCGAGAAGTCGAACGGTTTGATTTAATGGAAATTCTCCACAATTTGCAATGTAGGGTCATGGAAAGTTCTTTGTTATCAGTTGTATAGCTGGCATAAGGGCCCTTGCACTTAGGATCTTCAATTCTTGGACCTGACTTCTTGCCGTGTGTGTCAACTTGAATTTTCAACATTTCCAAGAAGTCCAGTGGTTTGATTTAATGGAAATTCTCCACAATTTGCAATTTAGGGTCATGGAAAGTTCTTTGTTATCAGTATTCTAGCTAGCATAGGGGCCCTTGCACTTAGGGTCTTCAATTCTTGGACCTGACTTTTTGCTGTGTGTGTCAACTTGAATTTTCAACATTCTGAGAAGTCCAACGGTTTGATTTAATGGAAATTCTCCACAATTTGCAACGTAGGGTCATGGAAAGTGCTGTCTCTAATCAGTGTTTTAGCTAGCATAGGGGCCCTTATGCTGTGATTTGGACTCCCTAGTGAACACAATTAGATCTCTGTGCTCACTTAGGAACTTGAGTTCTTGGACCTGACTTCTTGCCGTGTGTGTTAACTTGAATTTTCAACATTTCCAAGAAGTCCAACGGTTTGATTTAATGGAAATTCTCCACAATTTGCAATGTAGGGTCATGGAAAGTTCTTTGTTATCAGTATTCTACCAAGCATAGGGGCCCTTGGACTTAGGATATTCAATTCTTGGACCTGACTTCTTGCAGTTTGCGTCAATTTGAATTTCCAACATTTCCAATTAAGAAGTCCAACGGTTTGATTTAATGGAAATTCTCCACAATTTGCAATGTAGGGTCATGGAAAGTTCTTTGTTATCAGTATTCTAGCTGGCATAGGGGCCCTTACACTTACTAGGATCCTCAATTCTTGGACCTGACTTCTTGCCGTGTGCGTCGACTTGAATTTTCAACATTTTTCAGAAGTCCAACGGTTTGATTTAATGGAAATTCTCCACAACTTTCAATGTAGGGTCATGGAAAGTTCTTTGTTATCAGACGATGAGTATTCTAGCTAGCATATATAGGGGCCCTTGCACTTAGGATCTTCAATTCTTGTACCTGACTTCTTGCCGTGTGCATCAACTTGAATTTTCAACATTTCTGATAAATCTGACTCCAAGGGTTTGTTTTCAATGGAAATTCTCCATTTTTTGCAATGTAGGGTCATGGAAAATGCCATTTCTAATCAGTGTTCTAGCTAGCATAGGGGCCCTTATGCTGTGATTTGGACTCCCTATGCTGTGATTCTGGTCCCAACACTGTCTTTCAACCATCGTAGGGATTTTATTTTTCTGTGGGGAACCCGTGACCCTTCATAAATCTTTAAAAAGATACATTTGGTGAGAACTCTGGTTACAATTAGAATTAAGTTTGTTTTAAATTTAAGTGTAAGTGACGAGATACAACACATACATTGCAATGCACTGGTAAAATTTTGGCCATTGCTAAACACTTAAAATGTGGTTAGCAGACTTACGTTACAAAATGTATTATCATAATGAGAATAACAAAAAACACATTTCTATACCTGGTCCAGAAATATTTTTTTGAAATTATGTTTTTAAAATTTAGACTAAGTATACTAGCTGTTGTTGTTGATTTTTTAAATGTCTGCCTTCATAGAGTGTTTAGGCCACACCAATTTAATTTCTTGGTTAACGGATTCGTCCGCTTCATTTTTTTCTGATTTGTAAATAAAAATAAAAATTCAGAATCAACTGCAAAATGCTCATATTTTGCCCTGAACAGTTGAAAACAGTCCTTTTCATCCTAGTTGTTACTGTAACAGTTATTCCATCTTTCAATGCAGTGGTATCATTAAAAGTTCAAAGTTCATTGTTTAAATTTTGAACTAGCCCGGTATGTTGACTTCATGGCTCCTATCGTACCATTTTGGGCCATAATAGGATGCCTAGGCCTGTTTTTATTTTTTTTATTTTTTTGCCCGCCCGCTCCATTATTTTTCTAGAAAAATCCGTTAACCAAGAAATTAAATTGGTGTGGCCTTACCATAATCTTGGTGTTTTCGTGTCGGACTCCCTAATTCAAAAAGCTGTTAATCCTTATTTAGTTCCACTCATGGTTTGCGACGCAAAGTCCAGAGATCTTAACGTGTTGTGATGGGAAGATTATGAATGCGTACACGAGTTGATCCTAGTCTAGCCGCCATCTGTCACACTACGATGGCTTATTACACAGATGACTGCATGTTGTGATGCTGAGGCCTTGGGAAAAAATGTTGTGTTTCCTGTTTCCCAACCGACCCTAGAAAAAAATGCTGACCCCAGCCTTTTTTGTGGGGAAGGGATATTTTTTGTTGGGAAGTTTTCAAGCTGATCGGCCATTTCTAGGTGATGCTGTGGCCTAGGGAAATAAAGTGTTGTGTTTCCCGACTTACCCTAGAAAAAAATGCTGACCTAGTCTTTTTTGGGGTTGGACCCTTGCAAGCGACATAAATTTTTAAAGCTGATGGACCTTAAATTCTAGCTCCATGACCTGACACCTGAGTGATGAAACATTGTACAATCGGTTTTCCAACATTGAAAATGTCTTCAAGCAAGTTATACATGTACTTGGATCACTAGAGATCACCAAAGTCAAAATAAAAAAAATAAAAAAGATAATCCCTACCTACTGACCATAATTTTTTTCAGGACTGAAACAGGAAACACAACATTTTTAAATCTTAGGCCTGGTTTATTACACAGATGACTGCATGTTGTGATACTGTGGGAAGGTCTCTGACCTGTTTCTCTGCAGCTGCTATGATAAGGCCAGCCTAATCTGATTTCTCTGTTCTTGGATTTTCAGCTTCATATTTTTTCATTAAAAAACAAGAAATGGAAGATCTCGTACCGATATAGATACAGGTGGTTGCATGTAATATATCTAGCTGCCGCCACGCTGCATGCCTACAAAGCTGGTGTTGTGCTGAAGGGCAGTTATGTACAAAAATGTATATACCGGCTATACCAAAACAGATACAGATACCTATGTGGTATATTTCATGTTTTATTCATTATGTAATGTTGTAATTTTTTTTGCTCCCAGTTTCTAGTGCAATTTTCACTGGCTCCTATAACTTACCAAGTAGAATAAGGCAACAGACATGCATATACATGTAGGAAGACTTTGACTTTATTATGGACTTTATGTAGGATATTTCACTGTTACAGTTTAAGTCTTCTAGCAGTGCTATGAATACCAACAACTCTAATTGCTGTGGCTTAACCAGTCTTTTGTTACATCAATAAGTCAATAGAGCAGGTGAAATCTCAGCTATACACATTGAAGTTAATTGCATACAGTGCCGTAACTCACTTAATACATCTAAAGCTCAATACGTAATACTGGCACAATTGATCTACATTCCCTCTATGTGGGATTTGCAATTAGGAAGGGCAGCTGAGGTTGTTGTACTGCAATATACATACATAATTATGCACACAACAGGTGAAATCTCAGCTTAACACATTGCGCTCAGTTCTATACAGTGTCATTATTTACTTACATCTAAAGCCTAATACGTAATACTGACACAATTGATCTATGTTCCCTCTATGTGGGATTTGCAGTGAAAAGGGCAGCTGAGGTTGTTGTACTGCTATATACATTGATTGTACACACAGTAGGTGAAATCTCAGCTAAACACATTGTATGTATACTTACTTTTTTACAGTGTTGTAACTCACATACTATATCTAAAGCCCAATACGTAATACTGACACAATTGATCTACATTCTCTCTATGTAGGATTTGCAGTTAAAAGGGCAGAGAGGTTGTTGTACTGCAATATACATATTATTAATTATGCACACATGCAGCAGGTGAAATCTCAGCTTAACACAGTTCTATACAGTGTCGTAACTCATTCAATACATCTAAAGCCCAATACATAATACTGACAAAGTACTAGTTGATCTACATTCACTCTTTGTTGGATTTGCAGTGAAAAGGGCAGGGAGGCTGTTGTACTGTGATGTTTTCTGTGACCTGTTTCCCCTTCAGCTGCTTTATCAAGCTTTAGTCCTGGCAGGAAGTCCACAGAACAGGTGTAAAGTCAGATATGGATTAGGCCACACCAAGTAAATTTTATGGATGACGTCCTTTGGAGACCCTAAATTTAATGCGAGAGGGCAAAAAAAAACAAGAAGTGCCCTAAAAAACAAGATGCCTAGATTAGAAAATATACTAAAAGACGACAAATGTTAGGACACAAATTGAATGAGGTCACACAGTGTAACAAGCAAGAACTTAAAGTCTTTTATTCATCATCAAAACAGCAATAAATCAGGTGGAATAGCAGTTGTTGGCCTGTCCTGTTTTCGTGTTACAGGTTTCAAGTCAATCTGACGATTTGCGGCACTGTCGTGACTCTTTGGTCATAGTTATGTAGGAAGCGGAATTTCTTGTTTTTTTTTTCTAGGAACGGGCCAAAATCAATGCGCGCGCGGACGTCATCCATAAAATTTACTTGGTGTGGCCTTACTCGTAAATGGCTGAGATAGCATAGAAGAACCTGATAAATTTACAAGGAGGAGATCATACATACACTGTCAGGCTTTTTGAATCCAAATTTTTTAAAGTAACCCTTGTCCTGCTGAGCCCATATGATTTGATATGGGTTACACACACAGTACCATCTTATAGCATATGATATAGTGCCCTAAGCTTATTATGTACAAAAATGGGGTATTTCTCATGCAACGCATCACAACACAGCGTAATGCAATGAATGCGGAAGTATCTACGCCACCGCAGGGCAAAAAGTGTCAAGAGTCTTTAATACATGCATTTACCATAATCTTTGAATGTCTTTATATCTTCATATAATTCATTTCATTTAGTATTTCTTGACAATGTATAATGACTGTATTTAGAGGTCTGTCATGTCATTTATTTAGTTCCTGCAATATCCATTACAACTGGATTGTAGTTATTATAAGATTTACAACTTATAGTCTGTTGCAGTTGCATTTCAATAAATAAAGATTGAACTTCATTGTGGCCACCCCAAAGAAGTGACATAATGACGTACGACCAACAAACTGTTTTATAAAGTTTAGTCATCATTTCTGAGCCCTGTATCAATTTTACAGACAGTTTTAGAAGTTACGGGTATGTTAGCAAGACGCAATAATCCTGTATGATTTATACAGTGCTGCTGATGTCTTTGTAGCCACACTGGCAGACGTAAATTTTGTATTCAAGGCTAATCTGGGATATGTACAAGAAATTATCTCAATCTTCCTTGCTGTATGGCAGGGTTGCCTTCAAGTTTTGTACTGCCTACACACTCACACACCCAAACTGATTGAATTTAACAGAACATGTAGGGTGCAAAATGTATTCTGGCATTCTCAATTTAAAAGCTTTTCAACCATAACTTATATAGGACATTGACACAAAGAGTTAGTGACACAAAGAGCAAATTTTGTAAATGTGACATATATGTTTTGTAAAGCTCAAAATTAAGCTGGCATCACACTGTGAATTCCTGCTAGCTGAATTTGGTCACTAATATTCACAATCTGGTCAAAGGATCAAGCAATATTTTTATTGCCCGGAAATCTACCATGTTATATTGGAAGGGGCTTAAGCTTGGTAACCAGCGGACATGGGTGAATCCCTAAAGATTGTGTAATGATCGAGAGGACATCAACCTTCTTCTGGTCTTGCAAACTCTGTTTTTGGTTCCACTTTTTGAGTTTTGAAGAGATGTAACAAACTTAAGGTTTGAGAAATATCTGCTTCTTTTTATTGGCCACCACAAGACCCAAAAGAGATAAAAACTACAACTGATCTACCGAATGTTCTTATTATATTTTCCTTCAAAAGACACATCAAGAATTGTACATGTTGACAGAAAGAGTAAATTTAGCCTTACATTTTACTCTCAAAGTCATCTCTAAGTTGATATACACTATGTAGATGTAGCGACATCATTCAGCGTCCACTCAAAGCCATTTTTACGAGGAGGAAACAATAAAATTACGACATGATGTATCACAATGGCAGTAGAGCAGACAAGGGTCAGACCACAGGCCAGCAAGTTTGCTCCATTATGGCCCAAAATAAAACTTTTATGTTGTCATCTGTATTGCTCCAGCTTTTATATCATCAATTACCTTCTCTAGTAGTGCTGTAAGGTAATATTTCATTCCTTGTTACATTCATCGACTTTAAAACTGGATGCAACAAAGCTGAAAGGTACAAGGAATATTAGAAATTTTTATGTAACATCAACTCATAAATTTTCCAGTTACCTTCGGATCAGCTAGATTGCCAAGTCATGATCAAGGCCTTTACAAGAAATTTAATGTCTTGAACACAAATTTATCACTGTAATGATATCTTATAAGTGTGCATACCTCAGGGATTACAGATTCTGTATTATTGTACTAGTCTCTTTAGATTTAGATTTACTGTTTTGTGATGGTATTTGTGGTAGAAACCAACGGAATTAAGAAAGTTTAGTTTATGCAATATACAATCACCAATTAAAAGTCCTGGTAGTAAGAATTTTAGGGATTTTGTGCCACCGTAACCATATGATTGCCAAGTTGAGGCCTTTTCAAGAATGTCTTGAACACTGAGATATCATAAGTGTGCATACATGGGAATTAGTCACTGAATGCTGTATTATTGTAGGTCTCTTTAGATTCAGATTTCCCATTTTTTAAAACATATTTGTGGTGTTTAATGGCAGTCTTAGGGTAGTATTTAGTAAGCAATGGAATTATGAAAGTTTAGGTTATGTGGCAGTACACAAATTACGATCACCAAAGTCCCAGTATAGTAGGGATTTTAGGGATTTCATGCCACCGTAGCCTGTATATTCAAGATACCATTCTTTTCATTCAACAATATTTGTATATAGGAGCCTTCAGATGAAATAAAGTAAAATCCATAAAAAGGGTATAATATTTTCATTGTACATGATTGTACAGAGAAAATTTTGTCAGTGATTTAGTGCTACTAAAGCGTATCCTCTAGCAGAGTGTAGTTTGAAGCTGTGAAATTACCAGATATATTCAAAATACCATCATTCTTTTCATGTAAGGCTCCTATTCTAAAAATATTTAGCTGAAACCCATAAAAACTACAGATATCGTCATAATAATCCAGGCAAAATTGTGTCCAGGATTTGACATTATTACATTCTGGATGTTTTGTCTGAGGGTAGATCATTTTTATGCCTTTGGTTATAAGAAGTCTCTTGGTACTAAAAGTGTTGCCGTTGTAGGCCTAACCAAGCCAAAAACCATAAAAAAGGTTATCACAATTTTGCAATAAACGCCAGAAAAATGATGTTCAGGATTTGTTGTTATCGTGTGTATTCAGCTTGAGGCTGTGTATATAGTAGTACAGTGTAAATTCAGGGATTATTTTTATGCGTTGTGAAAATCTGCATGAGCAAAACTAGTTCCAGAGAGCACGTAGGCAGAAAGTACTGTGCCTGCGCGAAACAAAGATTTTTCCATTAGGCCACACCAAGTAAATTTTATGGATGACGTCCGTGCGCGCATTGATTTTAGCCTGTTCCTAGAGAGAAAAAAACAATAAATTCCGCTTCCTGTAACTATGACCAAAGAGTCACGACAGTGCCGCAAATCGTGATTGACGTGAAACCCGTAACGCGAAAACAGGACAGGACGACAACTGCTATTCCACCTGATTTATTGCTGTTTTGATGATGAATAAAAGACTTCTTGCTTGTTACACTGTGTCCCCTCATTCAATTTATGTCCTTAGCTAACATTTGTCGTCTCTTAGTATATTTCTAATCTAGGCTTCTTGTTTTTTAGGGCCCTTCTTATTTTTTTTTTGCCCTCATGCATTAGATTTAGGGTCTCCATCCATAAAATTTACTTGGTGTGGCCTTATGGTTTTCGTTGGATTTTTGGTCAACGTTGTTTTATAATTTTGCCTGTTAGAGATTGTATCTATTCCAACACAACACTTGTAAACTATAAGAGGGATGTCATCCTTAAATATGTAAATACAACAATATACCTAAAACAAGATATTCTGCCTGAAGTGTTTGAAACACAGATTTTTGATAGATTTCGTAAGATTTTTGGTCAACATTGCATCACAATTTTGCCTGTTAGTGATGTCATCTTTTCCAACGCAACTTTTTTTGTAAACTATAGAGGGGATGTCATCCTCAAATACGTACATACAACGATATATACCTTAAACAAGATGTCCTGCCAAAGTGCTATGCACGGTACAATTTAATAGATTTCCACAGGCGCAGTACGTTCTGCCAATGTGCTGTTTTAGAAAAAGCAATGAGGCTGAAAACCACAAGTCTGTTGGGAATTGAACGCAAGCCCCCCAAAAAACGAGGTCAGCTAAAATTGGTTTCATCACAGAGGCTATATTGGGGTACATGTAGCTTAATGTTCCGGCCATCCAAATGTTTTCCATAAGTGGCAATCAATTGAACCAAAATTGGGTTGCAAAATGGAGCCAGGTACCAAATAGGGTTCATGTAATGGGTGGACTGGAAAGAGCTGTTAAGGGAGGGGTGTGAAAACTTTAAGTTGTTGATCTGTTCCAGGCAGGGGCAATACATGTAGTTCACGTGTGACTGTGTGTTTGTGTGTGTGTGTGTATGTGTGTGTGTGTGTGTGTGTGTGTGTGTGTGTGTGTGTGTGTGTGTGTGTGTGTGTGAGTGCTTAGTCATTAGCTTTGACAAAGTCTGGATCAAAAATTCTTTACCATTGCATGCGAGATAGAGTCAGGCTGAACTTTGTACTCTCCAGTTTGTAACTGAACAATTCTAAGAACCCTGCGCCATAATAAGAGACATAGGTGACAGCTCCTTTAATGATGAATAGTGTGGCTGTGAGAGGGATTCTGAGGATTTCGATTTTAATATATACTGTCTGATAAAAATCCAGGTGGGTTGAATTCATGTTAAATCTCTTTAATCAATAAATATCATTAGTCATCTACACTTATTGATTGATTCTTAAAATTCATTTTTGGAACATATTATTAGGTGCACCAGGTAGAATTTAGGTGCAAAGAAAGTTAAACTCATCAGAAACATTTTGGGGTCCAAAGTTGTCAAGTTCCATTTCTATTTATCGAATTGCACAGAAATAATAAAACTTAAATTATGTCAAATTCTGAGGTACACACTTTGAAAATCAATCATAATTATATCAGAGAGTCAAAGTTTGAAAGATTTACTGCTTTTTCTATAGGAATACTACTGCTGTCAGTCAACCTCAAATACATATAGGCAGAAAGTAACTTTTTAATTATAATAAATGGTAAAATCAACATTTCAAATTAATATTTGGCATTGTATCTGTATCAGTATAGCCAGACCGTCATTCGGCGTAACACACCAGCTTCGCAGGCACGCGGCGCAGCGGCAGCTGGCTATATTACACCAAACGGCATGTTATTGTCCTGAACTCATTCTAACTTAACTTTGTTCTATATATAGCTACTACTGTTCATCAATAATGACTGAAAATCCAGCAGGTCTATTAAGGGTTTCCCCTGGCATTTCACTTCATTAGTGTTTTTCACAGATATGGGTTATGGTTGGCCTAGTTGTTAGGAATAGCAACATCAATACCACCCCTGATATACACACTACGAGAATCAATCGTATAGAGAGTCAAAGTTTGTAACTTACAACTGTTACAGTTACTGTATCTTTCTAATATAGTATATGAATTATCGTCAAATTAGGCAAAACGAACATATAATCAACCTTTCAGATTAAGACACGAAAGCTGTTGTGTTACCCTGAAGGGCAGTTTTAGTCCGGCTAACACAGATACAGATACATGACATTGTCCTGAACTCATTCTAACTTAAATATAGCTACAACAACTGTTCATCAATAATGACTGAAAATCCAGCAGAGCTATAAAGGGTTTCCCCTGGCATTTCACTTCATTAGTGTTTTTCACAGATATGGGTTATGGTTGGCCTAGTTGTTAGGAATGGCAACACCAATACCACCCCTGATATACACACTACGAGAATCAATCGTATAGAGAGTCAAAGTTTGTAATTTACAACAGTAACAGTTGTATTTTTCCAATATAGTATTATGAAATAATTCGTCAAATTAGGCAGAAAGTTACAACAAAACGAACATATAATCAACCTTTCAGATTAAGACACGAAAGCTGTTGTGTTACCCTGAAGGGCAGTTTTAGTCTGGTTATACCGATACAGATAAATGACATTGTCCTGAACTCATTCTTTGTTCTATATATAGCTACATTTTGTACAACAACTGTTCATCAATAATGACTGAAAATCCAGCAGGGCTATAAAGGGTTTCCCCTGGCATTTGATTTCATTAGTGTTTTTTACAGATATGGGTTATGGTTGGCCTAGTTGTTAGGAATAGCAACATCAATACCACCCCTGATATACACACTACGAGAATCAATCGTATAGAGGGTCAAAGTTTGTAACTTACAACTGTTACAGTTACTGTATCTTTCTAATATAGTATTATGAATTATCGTCAAATTAGGCAGAAAGTTACAACAAAACGAACATATAATCAACCTTTCAGATTAAGACACGAAAGCTGTTGTGTTACCCTGAAGGGCAGTTTTAGTCCGGCTAATACAGATACAGATACATGACACTGTCCTGAACTCATTCTCACTCAAGTCCGTTCTTTATATATTAGCTACTACTGTTCAATAATGACTAAAAATCCAGCAGGGTTTTCCCCTGGCACTTCTATTCATTAGTGTTTTTCACAGATATGGGTTATGGTTGGCCTAGTTGTTAGGAATGGCAACATCAATACCACCCCAGGGCTCTGTAAACTGTGCCCAGGAGGGGGTGTATATCCCCTCATCTGTCAGAATCACTGCAGACCATCTGTTTGGACTGTAACAAGTTACAACTAGTAGGTTTTTCTAGGTCAGTCCATATTGCATTCATGTAGAAGTAACGGCCCAGAGAAGTGAAAATGGCTTTGAAAAAGTTTTGGAGTGTCTTTTGAGGTTTTGCAGTGAGAACAAGGAAAGGAAACGAAAGGAAAAGAAAGGAAAGGAAAGGAAAGGAAAGGAAAGGAAGTGATCTTGATCCAGACGCTTACATACAGTCTGTAAACTGTGCCCAGGAGGGGGTTATATCCCCTCATCTGTCAGAATCACTCAGGAAACCATCTGTTTGGACTGTAACAAGAACTAGGTTTTTCTAGGTCAGTCCATATTGCATACATTTAAAGGAAAGGTAAGGAACAGAAAGGAAAGGATAGGAAAGGAAAGAAAGTGATCTTGATCCAGACGCTATGTACAGTCTGTATTAAAACTGTGCCCAGGAGGGGGACCCGGTGTATATCCCCTCATCTGTCAGAATCACTGCAGACCATCTGTTTGGACTGTAACAACTAGGTTTTTCTAGGTCAGTCCATATTGCATACATTTAGAAGTAACAGCCCAGAGAAGTGAAAATGGCTTTGAAAAAGTTTTGGAGTGTCTTTTGAGGTTTTGCAGTAAAAACAAGGGAAAAAAAAGAAATGAAAGGAATTCAAAAGAATGGAAAAAATGAAAGAAGGTGATCTTGATCCAGTTTTAGCTCACCGAAGAGCTAATCTCCCACTGGTCGTGACAAAGAAGACAGACACTATGTACAGTATTTACAGGTTCATTGTACTGGGGAAATTCCCCTAACTCTTTTCAACAAGTACATGTACAATGAACAGCAGACCACAACTTAACGTCCTGTCCTACAGACTGCAGCTCTTTCCTAGTGCTCTTCCTTCTAATACCATGCCCAAGCCAAAATGGACTTCATAACAACTCACTGACCCTGCAGCTCCAAAAGCCCTTATATATGGCAATGAGATTCTTACCTTCAATCATTCAAGTTTTAAATTTAGCATGTCTCTAAGCCCATTAACATTTCAAATAAACTCTTGACAAGGCCCTTTTCCAGCTAAAGGAAGAGCAACTACATGTATCTGTATCTTTATTGGTATAGCCAGTATAACCGTCCTTTGGCGTAACACACCTGTCCAGCTTAAACAGCAACTGTTTACAACTAGCTATAGCTAAGATGCCCCACAAGTTTTTGATGATAATTGAGTTTGATATCTAGCTGGTGGGATTTTCTGACACGATCATCAATATATTCACTGAAGAAGAACACATAATGAAGCATGTCCACTTCAGGCGGTGGTCTTTGGAATTGATTTTTACAACGTTGGCCTAGATCTGTCCAGCAGTGAGTCTTATACACCCATAACTTTGTTGGCCTTTGCTGTATTGTTTATGGGTATCCTCTCTTGTCTGATGAACCATAGTGGCCCCGTTTTGAAATTTATTTTTCACTGACTCAAATAACAAGGTCGGCCTGAATCTGTCAGTCAAATGAAAGACTTTGATGCTACAAGCAATATATTCTCGTATAGTTGTCATCAAAGCATGTGTGAAGCCAATGCAATAGTTATTGATTATTGGTGTCAAATAATCTGGACAATGAAATTCAAGGCAAGCTACCAAAAGGTGCTTCTTAAAATAGGGTGGTAGTTGGTGGTGGAATCTACAGGTTTAGCATTTGAATCTTAGAACCTGTGGATGGACCATCATGATATTTTGGTATGCATGGGGGGAGGTGTTGGCAAAACAAAGTACAAGTTTCACTATGGCAATCCGACTCGCGGGAGGGCCGGGACCGAGGGCGATGCGGAATACACCGTGTTGTATTTTATTTATGTCATACCCACCCAAGAAAACACGCCTTTCAATGCAAGATGAGCTTTCTGTGAGCTAGCAGCTTTCTGGAGTACTGCAGCAGGACTTCCAGTTTTGATATACATGTAAAAATAATAATAACTTAAATAATAACTTTATTGCACAATTGTACAGGGTACAAAGTGTGGCATCTACTGGTACATAACTAAAATAAGGCTGACCTACTAATAAGGGCACCTCATGCATGGTCTGAGAATTTGGACATTCTAATAATTGCTTTGAGTTTGACTCTTCATTTTTTGACTTAGCTCATGTTTCATATAACTTTGTTAATAGACATTATAGACTGTGGTAGCAATCACAGCAGTTGATTTATAGGCACAGCAATATCTAAAGTCACCTGCCAATGAAGACTGTCAGATGAGAGTTTCTCACAATCATTCAATGTCCCACCACCCCCTCTAGGGAGTATTGATCTGAAGAGTGGCAAAGTCCTTGCGAAGACAGGTGATCGATTGATGATCCCACTGAAAATAGCTGTTATCCACTTCACTGGTCCTTAATGTATATTCATTGCTATCAAATTGAAGGGGAAACTTCAGTCTGTGAGCCTCAGCAACTTTGCAGCTTACACAGGACAGAGATTGTGGCAACTGTTCCTGCATCAGATGCTTCACATCTCAAAAAGGTTATCAAGTTCTATCTGTCAAATAATTATTGTTCTTTACATCCTTGTTTATCGACTCAGTATTGTGACTTAACTCTGACTTTCTATTGGTACATGTTTCGTACATTAGCATACCTTCTCAACAAATTATTATGCAGTAAGACAAGTGCAATCAATAGTATTTCAAATTGACAGAAATAATACCATACATTGGCACCAAAATGTACTAGACTATCATAGTCTAGTACTATGATCATGATTATAGTACTATCATAGTAACGCAATGCAAGACGGAGCTTGACTGTGTTCATTGCATTATGAATTTACAGTAACTGTTACAGTGTCAAAAAGCCTTGAATTTCTGCCCTTTCAATTTGACTCAGTTGATTTCTCCAGTTCTTTACTGTCAGACCATTAAAACATACATGTAAGTCTAAACAGGTTCTAATACCATCTTCAACACTAGTGCTAAAGGTCTGTCTTAGCTTCCAAATCCCCCGGACTCAGGCTAATTACCGACCCCATTGTTGCTTCAGCAGTGCATCAGTAATAATCACTTCAACAAGGTTCGTTATAGCTTCTCATTAACCTTTACCCTGTGATTAATGAGCTCATTAGCTGAAATAGAAGTGTTCAGCTGGGCTCATTTTGGCCCACACCAGTTGCATGACGTAAGGTGTCAGGACATATGGGATGGTTAATTAGTCAATGGATGGTTGCCGCTTTATAGGCATCCAATACAATTTTCAGGGCAGCAAAAAATATCCTGAATAAGGCAATCCTTGTGATGTTGACAAATACTGCTTCACATTAGCACATTTGAGTCAGCATTTCATGCTTTGGGCATTTGAAACTGCAGAAACAAGCCCCAAGATGAGTCCTTTATTTTCTGGGTGGTACCCTAAAAATCAGTCCAGGGCCCTTCCAGTAACCATTTTCCATCAGAATTTCTGCTTTTTTTTATAAGATCATTAGCTGAAATAGAAGTGTTCAGCTGGGCTCATTGTGGCCCACACTAGTTGCATGCATATGGTGTAAGGTGTCAGGACACATGGGATGGTTAATTAGTTGATGGACGGATGCCATGTAACCCCCATATTCAAAAAGTCTGGCCGGGGTTTTAAGCTGCTTAGTCAACCTTAGTGCCAACTAAATGTTTAAGACATGTGCCAAGTATTATAAAATGCATAGTTTTAACTGTGTGATGCATGGTGGATGATAATTCAAAGGTGAAGTCCTCTCAGACGGGAATAAAACACGTCTGTAAAAGTCCTGTTGTAGACAAGAACTATATGGCTTTAACATTTGATCTCAAGTAGGCACCTTGACTGTGCTTGTCATTTTTTGTTTAAATGATGTACATCATTCAGTAGCTTATTTCTCCTTCAAAAGGAGCTTTCTGGATTTGTTTTCAGTTAGTAACTAGTATATTGTATGGTCATACATACATGTATAACATAAAAGAGAGAAGGCCATGTTACTTCCTCTTGAAAATGAGCCCCCATACTGGGCTAACTCTACTCTAGATGAAAAGGGTCAGACATATTACTTTTATCTGAAAGTTTCTGAAGTATAATTGGCCTCTTGGGAACCTCAGCCCAATGCAGCGGATGCAAAGTTTGGCTTTTAAACACACATGAAGATTATTACAAGATTGTACATCAAAGCCAGTATGAATGGTTCATTTTTCAAACTGGGTACTTACAGAGCTGGTATTTGCCATTAATAAGATACAGCATCAAAGGTATATTTTCTGCAATTCAAAATGTTTTCTGCGTTTTTGATCTTCAATGCTGTGGACATCCACAGGCTTTGAGGTGGTATGGATACAGAATTTCTGCATTTGAATTCTTGGGCTTGAAAGTTTGTAATCCGTGTTCAAGTTATTTTTACTACAAATAAAAACAGGAAAGATGAACATATATTATAATTACTTATAATACATCCTTCAATGTTTTTTGAAGATATTAATTAGAAATCAATTTTACAGTACTTCAACAATTCTAGTGAGTGATACATTTTGCAGTTAAAAATATGTATGCTTAAGCTAGTTGTAATCATGTCAATATAGTGTTGAAATATGTATGTTTGTATCACAGTTTTAATTCAATCTTAGTGTAGTTGAGAGAAATATCTTGCATTTTGATATTCAAATAATCATCATAGAAGCACTGAATTACCTTGTTGTGGCCTACATTTTTCATGTTTGACCAAAGAGCTTTACAAAATAAATCCTCTTATAATTCCAGATTATGCTACACATACACATGTATATAGGTCACAGTCAGGAGTTGTAAGCCTGATTCTAATCAGATTGTATCAGGTACAGCTTTTCAAAACACACATAACTCAATAGTTCATAACTAGGTCAACATTTAGAGACTGAATACTTTAAATCTACTTTGTTTCTTCTGGATACACAAGTAAAAATGTATTGCTTTAGATGGATTTATCTGTTGGTTTTTGTGTATACTTGTTTGACAATGTGCTACGTGTAGGTTGACAGCGCATGGGTGGGAAAGATTGTCAGATAGAATGACAGGTGGTTAAAAAGGTCAGACACAGGAAATGGGGTGAACTTGAATGTCCCAAAAAGTTACCAAGCTGCAAGAGCCAACAGGAATTAAAGGTTGACATGGGGGGATTCAGGGAGCTCAGGATTGTATGAGATACCAACCCAACCCTGCATCCAATTTTTGTCTTCTGTCATAAATAAATTACTTGTATGTCATACAGCTCCTCCTTTTTATAATTGATTCATGCATGAAAACCGTAAATTCTTTCCAGAAGTTTGAAATCTCAATTCTTTGTCTGCAGGTGGAATGATGCTACCGTGGACTGGAATGGAACAGACCCAATTCTCTAGAAATGGTCAAGAAACAACATCTAAAAACACTCACAAAGGTTGTTGCTGTCTGTCTGTCTGTCTGTTTGTTTGTTTGTTTGTTCATTTTGTTTGTTACAAGTCTGTTGATCTTTAAAGTTATGCAAATCTTTTGAATCTCATTGATGACTTATACCTCTTAAAAAGACAAAATATTGATGTTATTTTTGGTGCTGAATTTTATTTTTTGCACTTATTATTAAAATATGAGTTGTCAAAATGTGCAAAACAAATGATACTGCAAAGTACATACAAGTAGACAAATTAATATATGATAGACACATTGTAATTGTGACAAGAAAACCATGTGATGTTTTTTCTTAACTTTGATGTTAGTTTGTCTTTCTGAAAAGTAGTGATGCTACAAAATAATATTTTCTTAATCTATTGTTTTTGTTTTTTTCTATTCAACGGACATGTATATTAATACATCAAGAGTGTTACATGATATCGACCGATGTAAGATATTGCATACTATTGTAATTAAAAGTTCTATATGTTTACTTGACTTTTAAATATGATAAAAAGATGTGACAAACTTAAACAACTTTGACCACCTGAATTCTTACCTTTCTCTTTAAATCACTAGATTTAACTCTGTTTAATCATTAAATAACAAATTGTTGAATATTATTAGCAAGTTATTTTTTTGCAATAGTGTTACACTATATGTCATGAATGCCAGTGTCGTACTGTACAGTATTTGGACCACAAAACGCATGTTATGACGACTTAAATCATACTCAGTCATAATTACCCTGATGAAGATGACTGACGGTCATAGAAACGTTGGCTCCTATTCAAAATACATAAACATTTATAAAATCATAACTGTCAGTGTCGTACTGCACACTATTTGGACCACATCCGCGAAGAGTTTCATCAGGTTGGTAAGTTACTGAGTAAATAGACTCTTTCAACACAACCAAGTGTTTTATTCACAGCCGACGTTTCGGTGACCGTCTGTCACCTTCCTCGGGGCAATTCTGTCTGGTTCACTTGGTCATTTGGACCACAAAACACATGCTTTGACGGCTAAAGTAAAACACTCAATTTGATTTATGCCGAAGAGTTCCCTGATTGATGTTCCCATCGTTAAGCCCGGAAGTGAACATGCCTTGCTGATCCGTGTTATCAGGGAGCTTAAAGATTCTGCTGCGTCTTGTTTTTTACACCCTATTGAGGACGATTCCCCGTAACTATCACTTATGATCGATGACGGAAAGCTGCCACTAAGCCCTCCAACACCTCCAGCGACATGTTTAAACTTTTACCTGTCTCCAAGATCTCTCCCTGGAGGTATGAGATGTAGATTATCGTCAAGAATATCCCTGCGCGTCGTAATTTACTTTTAGGCGGTGTGATGTCTTCAGGCAGCAAGTGTAAAAGGTATAAACCTGGATGTACCTGTTGTGGCATGAAGCTTCAACAAGCTCACTTAGGCCATGTTGATTTGATTACATGGATGACATCTACGCGCGCTTTGATTTTCGCCTGTTTAAAAACAAAAAACTTACGAAAGATCACGTCCTCAGAGGCTCTGGTCTGGCTCTAGGCCTTGGTAGTCCATGGTAGTTACCGACAATGCAGAGCCGGTGGTAACTCTGGAGGATGGCATTCAGGCTACCGAAGCTTCACGACTCAAGAACTCAGCACATGCATTGTACGTGCAGTGCTGATTCATGAATTCCGCAAACGGCCAGCCTGTGTCATACATACGTCGCTGTGTACTGCCGCAAATTCACAATACGAGGTTTGTATTCCTGTGGTTCAACAAGTAGTAGCAGTTTAATTTTTGGCCGGATTTTTTTTTTATTCGCCCGAACGCACTAGTTTGGGGTTCCCAGAGGATGTCATCCATATAATCAAATCAACATGGCCTTACCAAAGCCGTCACCTTCCAGAGGAAGTTTAAAAGAACAGCCTCGAGTGCAGAAGAGGTCGTTCCTTTTGGATTGTCAATGGATCTGGGGAATAGACATTAAATCACTAGCCTCCTAAAGACGTGACAGGTAAATTACACGTCTGAATTCGCCGGAAACATGCCAAATCCCTGTGGGATATTTTCGTTCAATCTTCACCCGTGTCTGTGGCTTTAAGATCAAGAGGGGATTCTAGCTGTCTCTACCTTAGATGAACCTGAGAAGGGTGAATGTATCTTCGTCAACGTTTGATGAAAATTTGCTTGTAGTCTACAGAGTTTACTTTGCTCTTTTATCATTGTTTTCTTGATTGGACATTTCTGTGTTATAACGTTATAGTTGCTGTTATCATCGTAACAGTGTATACAAGATCAAGAGGGGATTCTAGCTGTCTTAGATGAAACGTGGAAGGGTGAATGTTTCTTTGTCAACGTTTGATGAAAATTGACTTGCCGTCTACAAAGTTTATTTTGCTCTTTTATCACTGTTTTCTTGCTTAGACATTTCTGTGTTACAACGTTATGGTAGTTATTATTATCGTAATAGTGTACAGAATTCGTGACAGCCAATATATAGATAAAAAAACGAACTTCTAAAGTCACCACATTGACAGCACTCTCAATATCACGGAGTCTTTCATTTCTAGCGTTGAAGGTCGTATTCAACAGCGCATTTCTTGCATTACATCGATACAAGAACTTTCATCAACGAACTTGAACTCGGTCCAAAGCACGGCTCAGCAAACGTCCCGGGAACAGAGATACAGATCACATTACGAATGTATCAGGGTGGAACACGTTCTTCAGCATTACATCTCAACAGGAGCATAACAAAGAAATTTTTCTGCTATTTCCAGGTTGGGCCAGACGCCGTTACTTGGTAATGCGTTCCTATATGGTACCGTGCCAAGTTAGTTCCATGTTCTTAAAGGATCTGCAGACATACTTTGAGGGAGAGAGGTAGCCCAATGGCATTTCCTTCCCTGCTATCAGGATATACATTAGAAGTGGAAGTGTGCCCTGCAGTGTATGGTATCCTGTGATAGGTTCAAAGCGAACATGTATAGAAATGTTCCGTTGATACTAATGGGTCCTTAATCATTACAGTACACTAATCATAAATCAAGAATGGTGTACAAGCAACTTTTAGAGTGATACACGATACTTCGATGGTTTAAAATTGTTGACAAATGTCGCTTTTAAATTTTTGAAATATTTATTCGTCTTTTATGTGCTTGAAGGTCGCGCCATTTCAAAGAGCCTAGCTCACGCGGAGCTCAAGAGTCGCCGATCACTTTTGTCTTACTGCCAAAGGCGTGGTTTTACTATATGTTGATTTATATGCATGCATGTGTATTATAGAGGGTAGGAAAGCGCATTTTTCTAAAGACGACGCTAAAAGCCGTTTATTCCATGTTTACCAGGGCTTGCGATGGCCTAGAACGTAATGATGTTATATAGACAGTGTGCCTTAAGGAAAGGCACTTCTTCCAACTCACTGACTGACTGACTGACAAGTGATGGGTATCTGACATCGGTTGGGGAGGTAAAAGGCTGTGGAAGGAGAGGGATGGGGTCCACTCTGCTCCTTTCATGATACGTTTTAGCTAGTCCCACTGACCGTGAACGTGGCCATATGGTGACCGTATGCCATACACCTTCAGTTTTCGTTTATGTGGTTAGGATGTCTTCTTCTTCTCCTTGATGCCCAACATCATAGTAATGATGGCTCTGGCATGTTGGAGTGCGCTGGTGCCGTCAACGTTCGTGCTCCCGCCCTGCACATTGTTACAAAATTAATCCAGTATATAAAACGAAGTCCAAGTCCATAATCCAGTCTCAGTCGTTTTCCGTAGCCTGGGTCCAAGTTCCGTATACGTAAGGGGGCCGTAGTGTAGTGCTAAGACTCAGATATTGGCGGAGGCACGTGACACAAACGTGTCGGCTGTAGGTGCCTCCACCACTATCAAGGCTGTTCCAGTCCCTTACGGTCTTTGGCAGAAAAGACCCTCCCCTGCATTGCGTACGGGTAGTCGGGTCTTCATATGGACCCATGTTTTTTTCCTGACGCTGATCTGTACGTATACTTCACTATTTGAGATGCGGTTTCTCAAAGTAGAGCTACGCGTATATATACGCTCCTACGTGTGACGACTGATATACTACTAGTATTCAATTCCCTGTGCGTCGTGTACTTGCCAACAGATTCAGATTCCCATACACACTTTCCGGGCTATTTGGTATGGGGGTCGCTGCGGTTAGTGTGAAGTGGGACCTCCCCTGACATGTACTTTTCCCACTGGGGCTGAGTGGATAAGGTACTGTAAGCGTGAAGAGAATTGCATCTGCACGCACCAAACTGCCATATGCGTTAGCCTCTACCAGGCTTCCGGAGACGGCTATAGAGAGTAGAAATTGGCCCAAAAGAGAGATAACATGCCAGGGGAGTTGGGCCGCTAATCTCCAAGCAGATCCTAGGGTGGCAAAAAATGGCCAGTGTCCATTCGCCAGAGAGGGTTCAATACACCACCGTTGGACTCTGCCTGGCCAATTTGATACTGTCTTTTGCCACCCTAGGATCTGCTTGGACGTACTCCTTTAGCGGACCAACCCCCCTGGCATATTACTAGTATCTCTTTATTGGGCCAATTTCTACTCTTTCCAGCCACCTCCCGAAGCCTGGTAGAGGCTACAAATGCGTGGCATTGTAGCCAGACCATTGCAGGCTCGTCCGTATCTCTACGGTGCTGAGGATATTGCCCGTCTGCCTAGTCTCATAACCGCAGGCCGTCTGTATTTCAGCTGTAGGGATCACTGACCCCAGGAACACGAAAACATCTCCATCAAATTGCCGGCATGTACGCGTAAAATTGATCGTGGACAAAATCAAACTGTACTCCCATTCTTTAAACGCTAAAAGATCCATGCGTCAATGTCTATATACCCGCAGGCGCCGCTTCAGTTCAGCAAGAGTCGGTCTGTACATCACTTGGCGAGGCGCCACGATACTAGGAGCGAGCGAGGATGAGTGAATGATTTGTACGTCGGTGAAGGCTAGACATCCAGGTAATAAGAAACGCAAAAAATAGTTTGATTGAAATTGTAACAGTACAATACATGTGGGTCACAGGCAGCTGTTGCTATTGTTGTGTACCAAATATAGAAACAATAATACATGACAGGCAATACTCATTTTCACTTAAGTGAGGAAAGTCGTGTAAAGTGCCGTTCCCAAGGGTACAAGATCGGTGACATGTCAGGACTCGAACCCAAGACCTCTTGGATTAAACTAATATAAATCTTGTATTTAAAGCCTTGCATTTGACCGACCGAGGTGTATTTTTACTTAAAAGTAATACCTTGTGATCTTGTTCAATTTAGCGATGTTAAATCAAAGCCACAGCCAGGTACTTATTTACAGAGAAATGCCTTAGGGGAATTAACAGAAAATCATTTCGGAAATTGATCGTGAGATGGATCCAAATGCTCTCTTTGCTCTGCAGTTTAATTGTTGATATATTGATGTTTTAATATACTCAGGGTTAGAGGTGCGCTAGTACGGTTCAACTGGCTACACCTCTGGTGATGTGACTACATCTAGTCTAGACATTTAGAAGCCATAACTCGATGCAAGGTAGAATTTACATTCATATCGTGGCACATGTACAATAAATAAAACTCAAGGCAAATCGAAGCATCAAAATCGTTCCTTACCGGGAAAATTGACGCACCCAGGTCGAAAAGTAGGTGGGCATGTACATAGTACTTAGATTGTACGTGTTATTTAATGAGATAAACCTTGAAATAAGCATGAATAGAACAATTGATAGTATTATGTCGAGAAAATGAACGCTTAGAACATGCTGACACTTGAGCATGTATATACTATTAGTCAAAATATACCATCTCGTCTTTACAAGTCAACTTCAATTTCCAACAATTTTTTCAAACGCCATTTTAACGGTTGAGTAAACAAGCTTTGGAAATTAGATTATGAATATTTAACGATAGAAATTATATATAATTATATAAGATACTATTAATTAAAAAGGAATTAAACAGAGAACCTAGAAAATTTTAATGTTTGAACAAAAATTACTTTTCCAAAAACTGCCTGTCAGAAACCCGTTACCATGGCAACAAAAAAAATCAGGAACTTGTGTAATTTATATGAAATTGTTTCCGGATATTTTTTTTAGGAAAAGTCACCAAATTTGACGGTTCTAGCTCAAGCCGTTCATGTGCTATCCGAGATAAAAGTGGGCGCGGGCCTCAAAAGCCCCCCCCCCCCCGGCTGAATAGGGTTAAAATCTTATTAAACGATATCGACAGGATCTGCGAATACTTTTGACCACTTTTCTAATGCCTATTTTACTACGTGCTCATTTTACTACTCTTTACATGCAAAATGCTCATTTCACTACTCTTTATATGCAAAATAAGACAAATAAATAACAACGCTCACGCCACCATTCTTAACAACGGTGCAAAGTTTATTGACAAAAACGTCACGAGAAAAATGCTGTCACGATACAAGGCACAGAGAACGAGGTTTCACAAGTGTCCGTTCTTCTCTCGTCTGCTCACAGCGGCCATATTCTTGCCAACATTTGCTACATTCAAAAGACGAGCGAATATTATAATTTCGTCGGTGAAGAATACATATCCAGGTATTAACATGCACCGCAAAACAGTTACTCAAACAACGTCCAAAAGCATATCCAGTTGCTTGAGTAACTGTTTTTTGGCGAATCTAGATGTTGATTACATATGCTCAAGGTTCGCAGTGTGGCCACCACTGAATTGATGGCTGTAGACTATGTTTCTGTAAAGAAACGATGCTTTTTGTTTAAAAGACATGCAAACATGCCATATTTCCTTTAAAAGATACCTTGTTAATAATAAGATCGGTTCACTTAAAAAGACTTCATTTCAATATGTGGCTAACCTACTGTTGCCTCTATGGGTTACTCTTGGAGTTTTCTTTAGAAAACTAAAACTGTATCCTATTATTTACCAACCTGATGAACTATTTTCGGAAATGCTTGCCTGCTGTGAACTCAGGTACTGAATATGTACCTGCCGTAATACACGAAAACGTGCGGGCTTAGAAAGCACAGGTTGGCACTGATATCGCCACTGCCAGGCCCTGACCTGAGAGGAATACAGTCTTTACATGTCACTGCGTCCGCTCAGCTTGTACAATGACTGGCTCTTATCGTACCTGTACAACTGTTGCTTCTATAAGGCATACAATCCTTTCAACCACATCAACTGCCAGGGCTCGAAATTTATTTTTGGGAATAGGTGCACTGGTGTACCCAACCTAAAAATTTAGGTGCACAAAAAAGTTTTTGGGTGCACCATGTAAAACAAAACCTAATTACAGATCTTACTGCTCCTCTTCTGAGCTTGAATCTGAAATGGGAGCTTCAAAATCTTGTACTTTAAACAAGTACTACAACGAAGATTTTCTGACACTTATTACAGGCTAAGAATGTCCAGTATATGTTTAATATGTACAAAAATACCTACAAAAATATTTGGGTGCACCAGTGCACCCACAGAAAAAAAATGGGTGCACAGCTCCAATTTTAGGTGCACTAAGGTGCACATACACCCAGTATTTCGAGCCCTGACTGCATTGGGTCTATGTACAGTGTACGTTGTAGGGCATATTAATGGCAACATCGGATGGCCTCGACCTTTCCAGTTGTGATTTTTTTGCTTCCTTTAGGCCATGTTGATTTGATTAATATATGGATGACATCCGCGCGCGCATGAATTTTCGGCCGTTTCCAAAAAAAAAAGTTTTCAACCATACTGTAAATCGTACAAAACAGTTGCAAAATGAGCAAAAATATACCATAAGTTACAAAAAAATTAATAAAAACTATACCAATGTCGTAGAATGCCAAAATCAAACGAAAAAAAAAACGAAATTGCAAAGAAATGAACTTGAATACTAGATTATTCGCCAAACCATATTCTGTGCCATTTGCTCAACCCTCATGACCACGTAGATTTCATAATGAAAAGAACTTTTTTTTTTTGCAAAACTTTTTTTTTATTCGCACGCGCGCATCAGTTTTGGGGCTCCCGGAGGATGTCATTCTTATCATCAAATCAACATGGCTTTACACATGGTGTAAAAACAAGTCTCCTTGTATACAGTCACTGCACGAAATGCGATACTGAACATACCGAAAAGTATGCGGAAAGGTTCTGTTTTTTTAAGTTTAAAATATTAATGAACCTTTACACATACGCAAAACAACAGTGACTCAAGCAACTGGATATGATTTTGGAAACGGTCAGACGTTTCAGGTAGCATCCACTACCTTTGGTGAGTGACACTAAGAGACTGCAGGAGAATTGCAAGGTTTATAAGCACGCAGTATTGATTGGTGTGCAAATAAGTGAAAACAAACCTTTACACATATTTTAAGGTATACTTAAGTATCGGATATCAGGAAGTCTTTACATATTCATATCTTATTCATAAACATATTCAAACCACCATAATATATACCTCAACAAATATATTAACCGTTTGGCACAATATCACATAGTAAATATGACAGTACAAATAGCTAATATACAACTCACAATCCAAAAGTGCGTGTATAACTGACAAAAGCGTTACGGATACAAATTTATCCATCCTCTCATTAAGACAGAGTGATTGTGCCGTTTGATTGAATGTGTCGTCTTTACATTGGTCAAAACATACGTACATTTACTCTTAATAATATAAGGCCTTTATAGCCGGTGGCTAGTTGGCCATGTAGTAGCTACTTTTCAGTCCAATAGATAAAAAGAAAGAAATACATTTTGAGCAAGTTCGTGACCCCGGCTCAAAAGCGTTATCACGTTTCAAATAACACAGACGCTACTTCATTTAACCCGTAGAAATCGAGAAAACAGTCACGTTCACAATTCAAATGCGCAACAGATGGTCCTGATACGAACATATGGTATTTCCGAACCCAGTGCAAGCCTAGCATATGGTGAGAAGATCTTGCTAAAGTCAAGCGTTTTTAGCATAATCTTCTCGGAATCCTGTTAAAACTCCACAACATATGGTCGATAATTCTTCATCGTACCAAATATTTTGTTTTTATACAGAATGGATATGATTTCGCTACAGTAAACGCTTTTTATCGTCAGTTGTGAAAATCCCTCTAACCCCACCACATATGGTCAATAAGTTTTCATGTTTTGTAGGCAGGAGACATAAATTGGATACTACATTTGCCATGTGGTTTAAACTTTGAATTATTTTATTTTGGCGTGTTTTATGCGTTTTTGAATAGTTGGGCTCTTTTTTGTATTGGTACCTTTTCTTCGCCAGCCTAACTCGGGTACAAATAATAACTGTATGGCAAATTGTTACTGCCAGCAGCTGGCCAATTTAAATTGTCTTTGCAGCGACCAAAAGATCTGCTTGGAGATCATAATATGGGGCCGGCTACCATCATGATGTTACTGTCCTACTGAATATACATGTAAATATGCCATTGCCACATGAGTATATATATAATCAGAGCACGCTCAGTACTGTCGCTGGAGCACGTTCAGGTAAGATAATGCCACGCCAGCGGCTGTTATCAACATCGCACGCCACCATCAATTGTGGAGGATGTATCTAAATTAGAGTGTGGCCTTGAATCATTCCCCTCAGTGCCTGTTGGTATCTGATTTTGCACTTCTGACTGCGGTGCTATGGTTTACATGATAAGACACCCGTCCACCTTTCATAACACACTGATCTCCAAGCGGATCTTTTGGTGGCTGCAAAGACAGACTGACATTGGCCAGGCTGTGTGCATTTGCCAGACAGTTACCTTCTCGTCACCCACTGCCTGCCAAATGCATACTGCCTGATTAATTAGATTCTGTCTTTTCAGCCACCAAAAGATCTGCTTGAAGATTAATAAAACACGGCGTGGGACGAAAACCGTAATATGGTAAGACCGATATATCCGGGTGGTCGGTGTGATTATAATCCCTGGCGGCAAAAGCGTTATTGTAAGAACTGGCTAGCTAGAGAGAGTTAAGCCACCGCTTATGATTGGATATTTCCTTGTACATTTGAGGTGTGATTTTGTATAAAGCGATGTTAGCATAATCTGTCATCAGCGAATTGCCCAGGCACTGATAACATTACATTTAGAAAAAAAGTTGAAAAGTTAAAGTCCTTCCCCTTGGACCGCAATGTTGGAAAACTTTGCGAGAAAAAATATGTGTCCTGACCTGGCAATTGAACCCACTCAACAGTTGGATCTAGTCCAAAAACAAACTTGTTCTTAGATTAGCTCCAGATATTACAAAACGCCTCTAGTTTCCATGTCTATCCAATATAGTCAAAGAGTCAAACCCAATTTCTTTCATATTTGCCAACATCTTCCGTAGACCCGTACTTAGGTGACACCATGACATGGTCGATTGCTGCGTCACAAACTCATACGACAAAAAGACAGGATTACTTGGTGAAATTCCAGTCACCAACAAATCGAAATTGCCAACATCTTCCGTAGCCCCGTACTTAGGTGACACCATGGCATGCTCGGTTACTGCGTTACAATCTCATACGACAAAAAGACAAGATGAATTGGCGAGGTTCCAGCCACCAGCAAATCGAAATTGCCAGGATCTTCCGCAGTTCCATATACTGGGGTGACACCATGGCATGGTCGGTTACTGCGTTACAAACTCACACGACAAAAAGAAAAGATTGATTGGAGAAGTTCCAGCTACCAACAAATCAAAATTTCCGTAGCTCCATACTGGGGTTACACTATGATATGGTCGTTTGCTGCGATAAAAACGCACACGACAAAAAGACACGATTGATGGGCGAAGTTCCAGCTAGCAGTAAATCGATTTTGCCAAGCCGAAGTCGAGAAAAATCGCACGTCCTTTTCATGCACGTTAAACGGCCTCCGTGACATGCCTATCTATTTTTACCCACACACGATATAATTCTCCTTAATAGACGGTCGAAACAGGGCATTAGTGGGAGACTAAGAGGCGGTGTCGGAAAGGTTTCGGAAGGTACATTCGTTCCCGCGTCCCGTGGAATAAAGCAATCTTCTACACAATCGATCTTTTGAAGAAGGATGCGGGCAGACTTAGTATGTACCGCCAGGCTGGATGCACGGAAAGTTTTTAGACGTGATTTGACTCACTTGTTGATAGCTTGAGACTGATAAAGTCACGGGAGACACTGCATGAAAAGTGGGATTTACCAATGATCATCTACAGAAAAGGCTGGTAATGGTTTCTTTATGTGATAATTTCAAACGGCGCCGGTATAGATTCGCCGCATGCATGTATTTATCGCACTTTTGGTATTCCCACTTTTTTGTGTGGAATGTGCTGTGCATATCTAACTCTGTGTGTAGCTGTTTCACTGCATGTAATGCTCAAGTATTGGCCTTTTTCCTGGCATGCGCTTATTGATCTAGCCTGGGTGCCAGACTGTTTCCAAGGCCTACACAGGCCAGTTCCTCAGCTTCAGTGCCAACATGCTAGCTTGAATGCCAGACTGTTTCCAAGGCATACACGGGCCAGTTCCTCGGCTCAATGGCCAATATGCTAGCCTGGATGCCAGACTGTTTTCAGGGCCTACACAGGCCAGTTCCTCGGCTCAATTGCCAACATGCTAGCCTGGATGCCAGACTGTCTCTATGGTCTACACAAGCCAGTTCCTTGACTCCAGGGCCAACATGTGCCCAAGGAAATTATACCACAGCCCTCCTCAGTTAGACCCAGCCAAGCAACCCTGTCTAACTGCCTAGCGTATTATAGGTCTGGCAACCAGGATAGAATTGGAACAGATCTCGACGGGATTGTTACTACCCGACCACAATTGCAACAACAAGTCCGGTACATCGACCCTGCGCTTACAATAACGCCCCAGCCATGCTCCTACTTATCTACTCATCAAGGACAGACCGACTCCGCGAAACTCATTCCACCTTTTCATGATGAAGTGGAAAAAGCCATCCCGACGGAAAGAAAAATCAATGGGCTTGGGGTTGACCAGGAGTAATGGACACCGAAGGGTCGGGGTTTCGGTCTCGGGCTAATTTCCGTGGGTCAAGGAAAATGTGTGACACTCTTAGTGAGAGGCAGCTACAGTTGGGGTTTGGTCGACGGTTTGGCCATCCATCAAATGTTTTTTCTCGTGGTGGCAAGAGAAGTGGCTAGCTTGGACGTTTTATTTTAGAACCGTAGTCGAGGGCACTTTGGACCATGGCGCCAAGGCGTCGGAACTAGTAGGATGAATAATTGTGGTGACCAGCACTTTAGTAAAGGGGACATGAAACCGCAATTTGCGCCGTGGGGTCAGGTCAAAGAAATGGGCACAAGTGAATTTTTTCGCCACTTCTAGCTATAGCATTAACACTTTAGCTTTCTTTACCTAATCAACATTAGCTCAATGTTGACGCAATCTTGACTCCATGTTCATTTTTCACGATGTCTAAAAGCACAATAAGTCAATCGAATTTGAAATTTTGGACAGGAAGTTTGTAAAAGTTACTCATAATGTAGTCAGAAATGCAAATACACAGAGGGCTCTCCTTGTGAAGAAATGCAGATAGAAAACCTACAATTTCACAGAAATGCACAAATCTTACTTCTTAACTTTTGGGTGCAGAGTAGTACAGTAAGCTCAGGCGGGGTTTCAAAGGTCCATTATGTAATTTTAGGAAAATACAAAAAGTCATATCTTTACACAGTAAGTTGACTTAACCCCTTAGTACTTTAGAACAATATTCAGTGAGCGGAAATGCAACATCGTCGGTGTAGATATAAGACATCCAGGTAATAAGATACGCCAAAGAAACAGTCACTAAAGCAACTGGATATGATTTTTATCGTCTGGTTGCTTGAGTAACTTTTTTTTGGCGTAAAATGCAACATCGTTGCTCCATACAAACATTTGTAGAAACTGTGAATCTTCACTTAGAATCTTCTTTTGGCGTCATCTTCTTCTCTTTGGTTTTCAAGTCAAATGACGTGACATTTTAGCGCGATGATGACTTAAGCTTCGTAGGATGGTCTCTTAAAGTAAAGAATAGCCATCCGGTCAGTTGGAATCTTCTTTTGTCGTCATCTGCTTGTCTTTGGGTTTCAAGTCGAACGCTTGACGTTTAGGTCGATTCTAACTTCGCACGCCGTTCTCTAAAAGTAAAGAACAGCAGTCCTTTTTAATCAGTTTGAATCTCAGTTCGCCGCCATCTGTTTCTCTTTGGTTTTCAAGTCGAACGACGTGACGTTTAGCTAGATTCTAACTTCGTACGGCGGTCTCCAAACCCTTGTCCTGCTGGCGATTTTTTACCATATGCGCTCCCTGTGCTGGGCTATTTAGACCCTATAGAATCGAGGGGTACTATTTTGAATCAGTTTGAATCTTCGTTCGGCGTCATCTGCTTCTCTTTGGTCTTCAAGTCGAACGGCGTGACGTTGAGCTCGATGCTGACTTCGTAAGACGGTCGACGCCCGACGCTGCATCTCCGGGCGAAGTCGCTGATGTACCCCGGCGGCCTCTGTTCGGCGTTGTTCAGCCTCCCGCCCGCGTGCCGGTGAAAGTACGGCACACCCACGGAGAAGCGGTGCGGCTTCCTCGGTCCCCGGCGGCTCCGGGTTGGCTTGTCGGTGGCCGGAGCGGTTGGCACTTCGACGCCGCTGTTGGAGGTCTCGGAGATGCGGTGCAGGGCCCGGTGCCCGTTACGGTCGTTCCGGAAACTGTCGCAGCTGCTGTCGAAACTGGTGGGGTCGTCCTCGTCTATTCGTTCACCTGGAGATGTCACACATAGGGGTTAGTGGTTAGTTAGTCAAAGTTTGTTTAAGTCATCCTCGCAATCAGCATCTATGAGGAAGAGTATGGGAAGGTAAACACACAACACTACCAGCGGGCTAGCCGCCTGTTGTAGTGCTTGCACAATTGTGTGGCCCAAGGGCTACAGAAATGTCTATCGGAGCTATCCTTATGCTCTGCACAGAGTGGAACGTTTTCGTAAGCCCCTTTTGGCGGTGTCGAATCGAAACTGGTCGGGTCGTTCTCGTCTATTCGCTCACCTGGGGATGTCACACATAGGGGGTTAATACCTTGAAGTACCAGAGGATTGAAGTGTTCAAAAACTTTCCTGGAACTATCGCAGAGTGGAACTCGCTGTCACCGAGTACAGTAGGGGCATTATCACTAGATAGCTTTAAACAATGTTAAGAGATAGATGTTCAAAGGTTATGTGTAACATGTCCTTCGGTGTAATGTAGCCAGATGCCGCCGCGCCGCGTGCTCTGGACCGACCGTACAAGTATATATATAGACCAGGTTTTAGTGAATAAGACTCAAGCATAGGAACTTACTGAAGTAAGCCGTCGCACGTTTTCCCCTCTTAACTCATCATTCGGTCGATTTTTCGCCAGCATACGAAACTCAACTACCTTCTGCTGTCATCATCCATAAGCATGATAAATACTAGCTATAATGCTGGACCATTACCCGATAAATATCTTTCTCCACGCAACATCATCATCTACTTTCAGTTTCACCATCCATCGATCGCTATCAGAGATTTCTAAGTAAGGCGGATTCAAAAGTTGAAAGGTTATAAATCAAAGAGGAACGGTTCATCCGTTCGAATTAATTTTAGATCTTCCCTTCAGAAAGTTGATGAATAACATCTGATAGTAAAGTGACTGCCCTTTTCCAGTCAGCGTCTACAGAAGTCTATTTCCAAGGCCCATCCGGGAGTGAATAACGCATTGTTAAGTACATGTATGGAGCGTTGTGTTCTCCAAATGTCAAATGCTCCCACGCTCTACATAACCATTACCAGTAGAAAGGCCTGACCTTTTGTGTACGACTCTTTATGTTCTATAGACAGGAAAACTCGCTCAGAAACGTCACTTCGCGTTCTTTGATGAAGTGAAAGGTGGCAGGTGCAGGTGGTTTTGAAGTGATTCCAGGAAGGCTGTGTTTTCGTTTTTAACGTAAACAGGTTTGATTTCAAGCGTGTATAGGGAACGTTTGTTCGTCTGTCTAGTTCTGTGTGCGAATGCCCTTGTTTGTTGTGTGTGTGTGCATGTGTGTTATGTGTGCGCGCGTCAGTATGTATACGTGTGTGTGTGTGTGTGTGTGTGCGTGTGTGTGTGTATGTGTGTGTGTGCGCGCGTGTGTGTACGTGTGTGTGTGTGTATGTGTGTGCGTGAACGATATTGTATGTGTCTGTGTAGGTTTTTTGTGCGTGTTTGTGTGTGTTTGTGTGTTTGCTTCAATATTAACCAGTACAACCCTTACCCAAGATAACGACAGACAGGCGCCGCGTGCTCCACCTGCGTCTCTGTATCTCCGCGAACAGTTCGGGCTCCTTCACCGGGTCCACCGGCGGCAGCGACCCCTTCCTGCCCCACGAGTCCGCCCTCGCTAACCCCGCGGCCTTACCGTCGGTCTCATCCTTCAGTTCCGTCGGCTCCTCCACGGTAAACGCCGGTGGGAGACCTTTCGTGATGGGGTGTTCTCCCGGAGGGTAGCGTCGCCTGCGGTTGGACGTGTTCGTGGTGGTAGTAAAAGGACCCGCGACTGTTTTATTCGCTGCAGTCTCTATCCTAAGATACGCTTTATCGTTAACGGGGCCCTTGAACAGGACGATGTTCTTCACGCACAGCCGGAAGAGCTGGTTCTGGAACACGTAGACCAGAGGGTCGCAGACCGTCGCCAGGGCGCTCAACAGGCAGGTGGACAGCAGGAACTCTGTCCGGTGTGTCTCTACCAAAGACGCGGAGAAGGTTAGAACACCAGACGTTAGCCACGTTAGAGAGAAGGTGATCACCACCATACACATTAAGACGCACGTCTTTCCCTCCACACGGGCGTACTTGTTCTTCTTCTTCTTCCCCATCTTGATGTTCTTATCCAGCTTCTTCCCGTGCATGAGCACGGCCCAGTAGATCAGGAAGTAGAACACCAGCATGGCGACGAACGGCACGAAGAGCGCGACGATCGCCACGTAAACGGCGTACGCGAACCCCCGCGGGACAGTCGTGACCGAGCACACCGGCAGGCTGTACTCGTCAACGGAAAAGATCTGAAATTGCACAAAAACACACATAAAAACACTAGAAAGGTAGCATTCGCAAAGAAAATGTTAATTCTTTCTCAAACACATTAGACTCCTGTCTGACCATATACACACACACTCGTCAACGGAAAAGATCTATATATATATATATGTATGTATGTATGTGAGCTCTTATAGTCACTTTAGTCTTTATTTCATAATGACTTGTACCAACACAGATAAACTTTAATTTCATGCGAAACAACAAACATACAAACAAACCGAGTTGCTCACCGCCATGCTCCACGCTGCCAGAGGTGGGATGGCGCACACCAGCCCGAAGACCCGTATCCCTAACACTAGTTACCATGGTGATAGACTGTATGGCCCAGGTCATTGACCTTTTGTGTTTAGTTGGAGAAGAGGAAACTGAGCAAAAACACGTTTCTTACCGCCATGTTCCACGCTGCCAGAGGCAGCAGCCCAAAGACCCAGATACCCAACACTAGTTACCATGGTGATAGACTGTCTGGCCCAGGTCATTGAACTTTTGTGTTTGGTTGGAGAAGAGGAAACTGAGCAAACACAAGTTTCTTACCGCCATGTTCCATGCTGCCAGCGGCGGGATGGCGCACAGTAGCCCGTAGAGCCAAATCCCCTAACACTAGTTACCATGGTGATAGGCTGTCTGGCCCAGGTCATTAACCTTCAATGTTTGGAGAAGAGGAAACTGAGCAAAAACAAGTTTCTTACCGCCATGTTCCACGCTGCCAGCGGCGGGATGGCGCACAGCAGCCCGAAGACCCAGACCCCCAACACTAGTTACCATGGTGATAGACTGTCTGGCCCAGGTCATTGACCTTTTGTGTTTGGAGAAGAGGAAACTGAGCAAAAACAAGTTTCTTACCGCCATGTTCCACGCTGCCAGAGGAGGGATGGCGCACAGCAGCCCGAAGACCCATATCCCTGGGATGGCGATGAAGGCGCGCTTGATGCTGTTGAGGCAGTTGTCCTTGGGTCGCACGATGCTGTTGTAGCGCTGGTAGGCGATCATTCCCATGGTGCAGATCGACACACTGGTGAAGAGAGTCGAGAAGAACGAGAACCATCTACGGGAAAAAATAATAAGACGAACGTTGAGTGGTCTAATCTCCAAGCAGATCCTAGGGTGCCAAAAAGACAGTATCACATTGGCCAGGCATTATCCCATCAACCTCTGCTTGGAGAGTAAAGTGTACCAAAACACACAGTAATTGCCGAAAATAATTTCATCAGGTTGGTGGAATATAGGATTTAGATTTCGTCTGACACAATCGGTGATGTTTCTTTTACGTTTCAATGTCTGTCAGACATCTTTCTCAGAGCTTCTGACTGGAACGTAATCAGGTGAGAAACACTACCTGCTGTGTAAGAAGAAATGTCTATATCCAACACTCAGTATCGTTTGATAAAGTAAGAATCTTGGACACTGAACTTGATTCTTTTTACAAAAGACATCAAGGAGTCCATTTACATTAGTGTCTATCAACATGAACAGGGGAGGTGCAGGTACAAACTTCCAGTCACCTATGACCCGCTCTTGAGGTCATACTTGACCCGCTCTTGAGGTCATACTTCCCAAACATCAGTGCGGTTTAGGGGTCCAATTCCTAATGAAGAGCAATGGACATGGTCATATAAACTCGGTGATAAATTTCTTAGCGCAGCGAGAAGTATAAATGGCAAGCCAGTACGCCAGAGTCATTGCTTCATACATACAAACTGCGTAATCTCCTCTTGACTTTGCCGTGGAACTACCTCCCCGAGGCCGGACTCCCTGGCCCATTTGATTCTCTTTTTTGCCGAATTCTACGATCCGTATTCCCGTAGAAAGGCCTGATGGAGGCTACAAACCGCGCGCCTAGCATGAGACACATTGTAAAATATGGATACTGCCGTAATATCCATCCCATCTGTTGTCTGTAATACAAATGTCTACATATCAAAGGCCTCCTGCAGTGCGACCATGCCGTTCCGGCTTGTTTACTGCCTGTTTACGACTTTCTACTCCCGGAGGGGGGCAAGTAAATTGACTCTTGCGGATTGATCAAAGTAAAAACGCACCACGAAATGAAAATATACTAAGGCCGCAACAAGTAAATTTTATGGATAACATCCTCCGCAGCCTCCAAATCTAATGCGATAGGGCGAATAAAAGGTGGGCAAAAAGCAAGTTTCCTACATTTTCAAATTTTGACATTATAAACCTTGTTAAGCAAACACGATATACCCCTTTTGTGCTACGTTTACAACATCCACTTCCCACTTGTCACTGAAAAATAAAACTTTTCAATCATATTATTGCATTGTACACAAAGTTTTGATTCGGTGGAAACATCACATATAAAAGAATAAAATGCACCACTGCATCAAAGTAAAAGACAAAACAATATGTCAGAGTCTTGCTTTTCATATTCATCTGCCATCCACGTTCCAGCATAGCAACAGACATCTTTGTCCAATTTCGGCATGTCGACCACTGTCAGAGGGCAACAAAATTGCTTGTTTTTATTCCAAAATCAGGCGCAAATTAATGAGCGCGTTGATGTTATCCATAAAAATCACTTTCTGTGGCCTAAAGTAAGAGCGAAATCGTGCTCCCCGCCAACCAGACTGAAAAAGTACACATTTTACCAGACCGCAGGGCGCGCGAAGATGATTCAAAACAAGATTCAGTCCCCCGGGACGACATCCAATCATCCCAGTGCGACGAAATCTCTTTAACGCCGTACGAAAAGGTTTTCTGTCAAGCTAGGATCAAAGCGAAAACAAAAGAAAACTAATTTGTACTGGCGCAGTACGATAAAAATAGAGCCTCAAGGCCAAACAAGATGCATAGACATAAAGAGATGTGTTAAAACGCGGACTCACTCTGAAAATGGCCTTTTTGCTTCTCATGAAATAGATGGCTAACGTCTCAAATTCTGAACGTTGATGGCTGAAACTTATGCCTTTGACACTGCTACAGACCAGAAATTTCCTGCAAGAGGACTTAAATAAGGGCATTTACCTTTAATTGGAAACAGTCATGCTAAAAACTTTAACTATAAACTGCAACTTATGAACCACTGCTCACGGAGTCATGTTTCTATTCGCATAAAGTGACATGACATAGAATTGATGAATTCCCTATTTTCATTTTACCATTGTGTTGAAACGTATACTTAAATCCAACTTCAGTCTTTCTTTATCATTTATTTCCCTAGTTAGTAATTATACCAGCACAACATATTTCATGAGTAGCACAATAGAGTTTATGTCATTCTTGTAACAAGATATTTTACGATTCATCGTAGATCTTACATATACGACTACCATGATGATCAAGCGTTGTCCCTTCTTGCATTGAAAACCCATTTCAGCCTAAACAAGTAAAATCTGAGATTTTATACCTCCGGGCTTTTCATTGTATATTTTTATATAGGATTTTAAACAAAGAATTTATCGAGACCGGACACCCCTCTGTGTGAAGGGTCATATACGTGGACCAGACCGAGAATAGCTTAAACACGCCAAAGGTCAACGGTCGCGACCATTTTCACGCTCAAAGGGGTGTTTTGGGGCCACCAAAAGGCACAATTCTCACGCCCGAAAACACATATACAATAAAAACCAAAGAACGTGCATCATCTTCAGCCCAATAGCAAAACATATACCGAGTCTAAAAAGAATCTGTCCACCCAAACGCGAGAAACAGCTGCGAACATGAAAATCTAAATCTCTCACAAAACCCTTCCGCGGAAGGATGTCTCCTCCCCCGGAGGTAATAACCGGGCCCTGAGGTAAAGAACGATGCAATTAACGCTGGGCGATGGATGGAGCAGACAAAAAATGGATCAGGGACAAGTGGTTCTAGAGCCGACATTATTGCAAATCTTTTCCTGTGTTTGGCCTTTATCGAACCCGATATCATTACTTCTCTTTACAATCTCACAAAATAAGTAGATTTTATCTTCTTCTTGCAAATAAATGCTGTTTGAGTGCTCTCGGGGCAACAGGTTGCAATAAAGTGAACCGTAAGTGGTCTTTCTTGTAATGTATCAAAACTGATTTAAAAGTATTTTGTCGTCGGAGGGGTGCGATAACATGTCTGATGGCTGATTTTACTGCAATTTTATGCTAATAGTAACGAAAAGAGAAAATAAATCACATAAAAAGCACCAGGAAGCAATTTCGACACACAATGCATAGTATATAGTTTATAGTTTTATATTATACGCCTTCGCATGTAATCTTTACGTATTAGCTTTGATAGGAGGGCACCTCGCAGTAGCAGTTTTTCCCTTGATACTGATTCATCCAATATGCTAGTATGTCATGGTTTAGTTTTTTTATTGTCGCCATATTCATCTTACCTGTACATGGTCAACTATGAATATTTTATCATTTAGCTATAGCTAGCGAGGTACAAGACACCCTAGAGACTGGTACAGAGGTATTGTTTTGGGTGGCTGATTTTTGGGCTTGTTTGTTCAAGTAACGACGTTTATTTGTAGGATGGGAGGTGATTTTGACAGTTGATTGATACGGGAGAGACCCTGACCAAAAATCCTTCTCGGAAGTCTGAAATCTTATAATTTGTTGCTTTCTGTTGGATTCAGTATCTGCAAAGACCACCCTAAGACTACTAAGCAACTGTGATCTAGATGTAGCAGTTTGTCCCATTTGTAAAGGAGATACCTGGTCCAGTGAGACACGAGTGCAGACCCAGACAAATAAAACACAGACAGGAACGACATCCATTTTTGAGAACCTTCTTACATCCAGGGCCAGACCGTAAGGAAGACAAAACGTTAACCTCGTTCTTTTGGCAGCGTGACAAAGAGGAGAGAAAGCCATCTGCGATGCACACCCGTGCAAGGATGCATATTCGTTCTTTGATGTCCTAGGTCCGTGCTTTTACGTCTGCACTCCGGTACAAAGCGTACATAAAAACGTTTGATCCCGGATAAGCTAATGGGGTTTTGTACTCTCCAACTGCAGCTGCTGCGACCTAAATCTCTAATCAGAGCCGGAGAAGGCGCTCTTTAGCTGTACAAATACGCTTGCTAACGACATCCTTCAGTCGATGCTTGTTACGTAGATTGGGCAAACGGAGCGGCCTGGTAGAATGTGCATATGCACAGACGACACAGCAGTTTGGAATGACATTAAGTTTCAAACTATGTAAAGAGAACACGACTACATCGTTAAGAAGACAATTTGCCATAGCCACAATCATAAGGACGGACAGCTACCTTTGTATCCACAAGCAGTGCTCACATATCAAACACAGAAAATGTTCATATGTAGCTTTTTCATTGTTTTTGAGTATCATAAGGGTGAGATTGTAACGTCTTTTATTGTGCATTCAGAAGAATGTGGTACCCCTGATAACGTGTTAGAAGGTTCAAGACATCAGAGAACTGAAAACATAGGCTATTTCAACGGTGACTCTACATCGTAAGGAGGCCATTCGCCATAACTACAACCATAAGGAAAACAACTACCTTTGTATTAGCACAAACTGCTCACGAAAATGTAGCTTTTGCACTGATTTCTAGTATCATAAGGTTTAAATTAAGATCGTAGCGTGTTTCGTTGGTTATTAAGAAGAATGCGGTACCCCTGATTACCTGTTAGATGGTTCAAGATATCAGAAAACTACAAACCCCGTGTATTTCCTCTGGAACGTACGACTGGTCGCTAATCCGGATTTCATAGTGTAGATTATTACGAAAACATTAGACTGGCAATTTAGCAGAATGGGAAGCTGTACACAAGCATTACGTTCAATACATCAGAGCACTAAAACGTAGCATCTTGCCTTTTGCAATTGCGTGCAGTAAAGGATAATCCAATTTTTGTAGTGTAGATCATTTAGTCAACCATATGAATTACTCATGTCGTTTTAGGGGTTTATATACGGAACTGCATGTTTGTTCTAACGGCCATTTCAAGCCGGGTTTTCTGTTTGACATATGCATGTATGGCGAGTTTTAGGGTCAGAGGATTCCGAATTGATTGCCAGTATACACTAGAGAGTTATCGGACTTAAAATCTCATTCGAGGAAAGTAGAATTTATTTGAATACATTGTTTTAAGATGGTTATCTCGACACAATCATCTATATAAGGGATCGGATGAATACTTAATTGTTATGTTCAGAATCCTATAAAGAATGTTGCATTGCTCGTAAACTCTTTTATTGTCTCTGCATATTTCATGAACAGGCTAAATTTAATCAGATTGTGCAACATATGACTCTATCAATTAGTAATAGGCAAAAGCTTTCTAGCATAGAGAAAGTCACCTAGGGCTAAAGGTATTTGAGTTCGCGTTTAGAGCAATGACCGCAACGCAGTTAAGGAATATATGTTTACAAATTGGAAAAGATAACACGGCGAAAGTGCCCTAATGTACAGTGATGTACAATGACAGCGTTCCCATAACGTTATGTGTAGAGACGTTATCCAATGATGTACGCTTGAGTGGTGCAGTCGGGAAGATCTGGGATCCTTTCCAAAAAATCACCTGCATTTCAACTCTAATCGACCTCAAATGTCCTTCCTGATAGAAGCAAAGTCACACAGATTAGCCTGGATACAAGGCTTTTGGGCTCTCTAGGGTGCTGCTTCCAGTCTTTTTGTTTGTGAAGCGACAGAGAGATTGTACTAATACTACTAAACCTAGCATCCAGGCTATTGAAGATACCAAAAGATCATATTTTGCCTCATTACTTCGAGGTTTAAGGGAATTTGAAAAGTTTGACTAGGTAAACAATAGCTGTTGGGATACGTCTTTCGTAAAGAATTTTGTAGTATTCTGCATGTATATACGGGTACGTTAATCTTCAGAGAAAGGGAGCTGACACAGAGAGAGAGAGAGAAAGGCAGAGAGAAAGGCAGAGAGAGACAGAGAGAGGCAGAGAAAGAGAGTAAATGAGGGATAGAGAGGGAGAGAGACAAAAAGTAGACGTGGGTAGAAGTAGGAGTGGCTACAATTCTCCGAAGTAAATACATTTTAAAAAACAGCTTTTAAACGCATATGGAGAGCGTCATTCGGTAACCTAGACAGACAGACACAGTAAGGCATGGTGTTTGTAATAGGCTGGGTTCAGCGTAACCGATCCACTCAGTTCAGTCCATGGAAACGACGTGTGCGTGTATAGAATTGGAAACCGTTACCACAGTCTACATGGAGTGGTATATATATATATATATATATAGGCATGGTCTAGGCCACTATTGCTATAATAATGAAATAAACGCGGTGCTCAAAAGGTTCATTGGTGAATGTTTGTCAGAATACGTCTCTTAAATCACTGCTTTTTAAAATAGTATCTGTACGTATGTACGATAGGTAGTTTGAAGTACTTTGCTCAGAGAAGAGAGGTTTCTTGTAATCATGGATATAGGTGTTCTAGAATATAGAACATAGTTATTGTTATACAGTCAATTGTTGTATGGAATTAATTAAAAATCAAAGACGTTTTGTTCATATTGGCATTACAAAGGACTACCAAATGATAGATCGCATAATCCATAATTTACAACTAGAAAGGTAACATTTGCAAAGCAAATGCATAATGTTTACCTTCGCATATGGTCCGCTCTGTTAATTCTTGCTCAAACACATTCATATTTCATATACAATGTATATGGTGACAAGAGTCTAAATCCCACCTGCTACAAAATTGCAACATGATGTAACCCAACACTAATTACCATGGTGACAGATGTCTGGTTTTGGTCTTTGAACTTATGGATTCCAAGAAGAATTTTTTTTTATATTCCAACATGTAACCACAAGACGTGGTGGGGACAGACTCAATTTTTTCAACTTATATTAATGCCGCCACCAACACAGGGGACAATACAATACTAATTTTTACCTGAGCCAAGTGAGGAAAGTCGTGTAAAGTGCCTTTCCCAAGGGCACAAGATCGGTGGCATGTCAGGACTCGAACCCGGGACCTCTTGGTTCCGAGTCGAACACTCTGTCGTTACGCCACACGGCCCAATTTGTATTAGTTAGATTAGCCTTATGAAATTGTAGTCATGTACCAGTAGATGCCATACTTTGTACCATGTACAATTGTTGTACAAGGTTATTATAGACAAATCTGTTCGGCTAGGCTTTATATCATCATAAAAAAATAATGTTGTACTCACTCGCACACCACCATCCTGTCGTACCGACCACCGAGCGCTTACACCACCACATAAGTTAGCAATTTGCTTGAGTTGTACACCTCTGTGTTTTTTTTACTCTTTATGTTGCTTATTGACTCGACAAATGTACAGGGACTTGTATGGAACCAAGCAAAATACATGTATGGACAAAGCCATAAATGTATGCGGCAACCTACGTACAGAATATATGTCAGTGGCAACAACTATAAACAAAATAATGCTGTACTCACTCGCACACCACCATCCTGTCATACCGCCCACAGAGCGCTTACACCACCACATAAGTTAGTAATTTGCTTGAGTTGTCCACCTCTGTTTTTTTTACTCTTTATGTTGCTTATTGACTCGACAAATGTACAGGGACTTTCGTACGGTCTACAACTAAGATCGAACCAAGCTAAATACATGTATGAACAAAGCCATAAATGTATGCGGCAACCTACGTACAAAATATATGTCAGTGGCGACAACTATAAACAAAATAATGCTGTACTCACTCGCACACGACCATCCTGTCGTACCGCCCACCGAGCGCATAGACTACGACATCAGCCGGGCCTCTGGACAGGGCCACCAGACAGTCACTCACCGCGAGGTGACCGATAAACACGTTATTGGCGCGGTGCAGGACCTTACACCGCACAAACGTAGTCACCAACACGATGTTCAGTCCGATAGAGAAGGCGTTTAGCAGCCCGGTGAAGACGCTGAATGTCGAGAGCAGTGCCCAGTCGACTTTGTAGTCTTCTTGCCGGGTGTAGTTAAAGTCCTGTCCGTAGTTTCCTGACATCATTGCGGCTTCTCTCTATCTATCTCTCACTCACTCTCTCACTCTCTCTAGCTCAGCTAGTGAGGCGGATCCAGGCAGTTGTCAGACGAAACGATCTCTAGATAGATTCTGAGTCCGATAGAAAAATAATGTCTAGTTCACTTCGTAGTCCTGCCGTCCGTAGTTGCCAGGCATCATCGCTGCGGCTTTTTCTCTCTTTTTGTGCGTACGAGCTCGGCTAGTGAGGCGGAACGCCAAAGTAGTCAGACGAAACGATCGCTAGATCCTGTAACTGATAGAAAATAATGTCTAGTTCAAGAACACGCCTCGTAAGTAAGATCTAGATGGACGAAGTACGATCTAGACGGACGACAATCCGACCTCCGCAGTGTCACACTTCATCAGTTATACGAGCGTTCGGAAGGGAAATCGAATATTCAGGAGCCGAACGTCGGCCGGGCTGTCACCCGGCACGGTTCAACATGCAGTGTGAAGCTTGTCTCTACTTAGCGCGGCTATACGTGCCGCTATGGGACCCTTACATACAGTCTGGGGAGCTCAGAGAGGAGGGTTTGATACAGTGGAGCAAAGGTACAGCCTCCAAGGCATGCATCATATAATGGACAACTAGAGAGGAATACAAACACAACGTTCGTAGTCCCCTTTTTTTCTGTTCGTACGTCTTGAATTTTGACAATGTTTTGCCGTGTTATTGGCAAGCAATAGCTCCACATTCGAGAATCACTCAATAACATATCGGAAAACTAGAGAGAAAAGCAAAGGCAACGTCAGTTCCTTTTTCCTCGCCTTGATTTTGGCGATGTTTTGCAGTGTCATTGGCAAGCAATAGTCCCATCGATGGAGACAGTGACTGTACACATTTGTTCTGGTTATTTAATAAGCACTGTCCTTGGTGCTGAAATACGGCTGCTTTGTCATCATTACTGTAGCTGTGGCAATGGTTTCACCTCCCCCCCCCTCTCTCTCT
>NW_017804043.1:810822-837184 GCF_001625305.1 Branchiostoma belcheri
CCCTCCTCCTCTCTCTCTCTCTCTCTCTCTCTCTCTCTCTCTCTATATATATATATATATATATATATATATATATATATGTGTGTGTGTGTGTGTGTGTCTACCTCATTTGTGCTTACTTTTCATAGCATATTAGTGCACGTTTTCTAAGTATTCTTTCCTCGTACCCAGTAAGCAGTACTCTATCCTCTTCATTTACCCCTAAGCCGTTTCGAAATATCTTCTGATCCCACAAAAAGAGCCAGGTGCACCTTACCTTCTTGCATGCATGTCGAGGGGAGACTGTCGCGATGTTGACGGTAACAAGTCTGGGCGTACCGCACCGAGTCCATTACAGGCTTAACCCAGGGTCCAGGCACAGCGTTTCCTGCTCAACTTGCAGTTCCGAAAGTGATACTAGATCAGCGTTCCCGGCATGAGAGATACAGTCAGCAGCGAAGCAACCGGTCGCCGTACATTTCTCAAAAATGGGATTCCGATATCCAGGGGCAGAGGAGGGCGACAGGTACACCTAAATCTTCCGCTATCGATGTCTGTACGCTCTCTGTGTCTCTAAAACAGCTGGTTGTTGTGCACGTAGCTTAGTCCGAGTTGTGAAACCGGCGACGTCGCACGCGAAGCCGCCCGACTGACTCAAATCGACGACAAAACTGAAACGCAGAATAGAGGCAGCTGCTAGACTTTCCTGCCATTTAAGGATATGTGGATGAGCTCGCTGATTGGCTGTTACCATAGTGATCAGTCATCGAATGATGCCCGGGCCTCAGAGTTGTTAAGATGGAACAACTCTGATGTGTAATTTATGAGACTAATCGCAGATTTATGAAATTGAAACAGCTTTTTTTCAACATCGCGAAAGGTTGAATAAATTTTCTACTAAATGCATTCATTCAAGAAATGACTGAAAAGGGAAGATAAGAAAAGCTGAAGCTTTAATCCTATAAAATACAGCATTTTTCTGAACGTTTCATTCCAAGAGTACCAAATTACATTACAATTCATACATTTCATAGTAAATTGCCTCAGAGATTATGTCTATGTTAGGAATCCAATATCGTGCCACACGTAGCTTTAAGGAGATTAATAGTTCTTATCATAATTAGCATTAGAAATATGACATTACGAATTTCGTCTTATATTGAGCTGTCCGGTTTAATTATGACATAATCTTATTACAATAATCTTCTTATTTCTATGATAGCTCAAAAATATATGGTTTTTTTTTGTACGTCCATTCTAATTAATTACGGCTATAATGCTTGTTCAATATATATGAAGAGAAGCAAAACATGAATAATCTTCTTATTTCTATGATAGCTCAAAAATACATGTATATATTTGTTTTTTGGTACGTCCATTCTAATTAATTACGACTAGTATGCCTGTTCAATATATATGAAGAGAAGTAAAACATGATTAAACGCATTGATATATGTCTGGCTAGGCTACAGAAGTAATGATTGCTCCTGTGTTCATTTGATGTCATCGATTGACGAAGTAACGGTCTCCGACTCAACATTAGCCTGCTGTGGTTTAGGGCACGTCTCAAAGTCTGTTACGGTGACACCAACCGAAGTTATTTTCTTTTTTTATTTTATTTATTTAAGGTTTACCTTATTCGTAGAAGGGTTGACATAACATGTCTCTATCACCTTTTCAAGATGTCAAACCTGAGACCAGACTGTAAGGTTGAACCACCCACATCGGGAAGGACCCCTACTCTTTTCAACAAGTGTGGTGGGATCTTTAACGTGCGTGGGGTGTGGCTCTCCCCAAACATGGGACCTCCATTTAACATCCTATCCGAGGGACGTCCCTAACCGAAGCTAGGTACCTGAGTGAAGCTAGGTACCTGAGTGAAGTGAGGGAAGTCGGTGCCTTTCCCAAGGGAAACAAAGGATTCGAACCCTGGACCTCTTGGTCTGAACTGAACATGTTTCGACGTTGGTTTTCTATAGAGGCAACGTTAAAAGTAAAATGTGAGTGTACTACTAATTGTGCTTTATGAGAAATCTTAGTCTACTACCCAATGACTCGTCTCAGCGATACATCACCTATAATTAGTTATCCACCTTATGTGTTTTGATTAAATTGAAATGACACGTAAGATGTACCATGGGCCCAATTTTTCATGGTAAATTTAATTACATATGGTTCTATATATAGACTGCGGAGAATTGAATTAGATTTCCAACATACGAGCTTGATAAATTATACATCAGGGACATAATAATTTGTACTTGGTCTCTTTCAAGGTTGTGATGCGCCTATTTTTGTGATTGTAATGAAATTAAGACCAATCAATGAGGAATATTATATTTACATCTTAATGCATAATGAACAACGCTACCTGGAACGCGGAGAACTAGTAGTAATACTTGAAGCTAGTTATTGCCATGTAGCTAGCGACAAGCCCCAATCCTTGCCATGCCCCCACCCTAATGTTACTGTGAACTTTATCATGTGTGATAGTATTAATAAATCAGTTACTGAGGGAAATCAAATTACGCTTTGCAAAGAAGAGCATACACTAATTACATTGATGATAGAGGAAAGAAAATTAATTTTTGAGCCTACTTGTTGTTTCCAGGGTCTAGTCATGGTCACGGAAAGATTCTACGGCGCGTTGGTCAAAGTACTTAACGTGGGACAGACGAAATAAAATGTACTTAATGTATACTACTAGATCTTTAGTTTTTTCAACTGAAATATTAATACTACAACGTCTAGTTGTAATCTGTTGCATGGTATATAATAAAGATAAATGGTTTTGACACAGAGAATAATGAAACACTTCACAGATTGAATTCACTACTCTACTGCCTGGCTACGATTGAATAAGTTTCTACCATTAGAGCTATTTATAACTGGTGCAGGGGAATAGTAGATAGAGTGCCTGCTCCGCTTCCGGGAGGTCACAGGTTCAAATAAAATAACTATAACATGCTATATCCTGCTTCCTAGTCATAGTACTGGGCCACTATTGAATACGATTCTACCATTAGAGCTATTCTATTTCTAACCAGTGCAGGGGAATAGTAGGTAGCCGTGAGTTTTTGCCTTGCTTTCGGGATGTCATTGGTTCAAACAAAAATAGCTATAACATGCTACATCCTGCTTCTCAGTCATAGTACGTACCGCTTATGATAAAGACTATGGTACATGTAGTTGCGTCGATGAAGGTTAGACATCCAGGTAATACGATACGCCAAAAAGCAGTTACTCAAGCAACTGGATATGATTTGACTGACTTTTGTTCCCTTTTCGACTTCCCAAAAATTGTCTTCACTTTATTAGCATATCAATCAATAGGTTTCGCTTATAAACCTGCATTTCCCCTCTGGTCTCTCAGTCACTGACGAAAGCTAGTGGATAGTGATACTACCTGAAACGTCTGACCGTTTCCAAAATCATATCAAGTTGCTTGAGTTTTAACTGTTTTTGACTATGGTAGTTGAACACACGCCACCACCAATGGACTAGCTGCATAACTAGACTTAACTGTATGACTCAAAGGAATTGTAACCCTGAATCGGCGCCGCCCTATACACGTACACCTAACTTTGTGTAAACGTTGTGAAGTGATTGGTCATTAATTATCCTGATGAAGGCGACAGTGGTCGCTGAAAATTTGATCCCTGTACAATTGTGTGTTAGAATAAAGCTCAACCTTTTACCACAATTACTACCAACACAGATGAACTTTCATGACAATTTGTGTAAACATTATAACTACAGGTGAACTAGAAGTGATCAACGCCGGTTCTCTTAAATGCATGATGCATATTGAAGCTGATATAGTAGACGCAGCAGGAAATACATTAGGGTATCCAAGCACGTTGTCAAGCAACCAACAGTCGTCTTTACGCTTTATCACACCGGATCAACCCCACACCCATATAATACAGTCACACTATAGGTGACAACAAAAAGATTAATATTGTTTTCCAAATGATCATGTTAAAAGGTTTTAGTCCCAGGACATTAGCTAATGAAGAGTAGGTGTAGTGAAACACATGGTACCACCACCTGCTCACGCAACTACATAAATGTATAAGATTGCCGGTCACAGGTCTCGAAATACAACCTACATAATTATTATATACATATACATGTACCTTAGTGCAGGTAGAATTGGGTCTGTGCAGGAATTTCTGATGCCTACCTGCACCTAATTAATAAGGCGCACTGGTCCATATACATGTACTGTGCTAATCATACAATTGTTATTTGGATTTGCTGCATTCACTGTTACCATCTATGCAGTATAAACGAAATAGTAGCAATGGTTTCTGAACAGTTTTTAGTGCGAGTCATACTTCTCAAAGTCTGAGTGGTGCAGGTAAAATTTGTCTGATGCAGCTAATGTTCAATGTTACCTCCACCAATGACACCTGGAGAGTCCACCATGCCAACATAAGCCTCTAAAAACAACTGTCTACAGCCGCAACGCTTCTGCCATGAAGCCTTCGGACGATTGATTGATTGTACCATTGCAGTTATGTAGGAAAAGAAGTATTTCGAGTCCCGAGGTCGAATCTCGTGTGTACCGCAGCACCAAGTAAATGAAGATATATTCCCGCCCGTTCTCTCTCCTCACACCCGTGCTGATATCTATCTCCAACCCTCCCTGATAGTCCCCATTAGTAATACTTTAAAACGAGATGAAATGGCGCTCGGCGATCATAGGTGTCAACTGCGGAATTACATGTTCTCCATCTTTCTAAATAGAGCACTATAAGGTGTCCATAATACACTACACAGCGCTGGAACGTATCTGGGTGTGTAAGGTTGTATATAATAGAGGGGATTCATTCCTCAAGCTACCGACATCTTGCACACACAGTCGTCCCTCAGTAAGACATCTGGAGCCGCATAGTTCCCGTTTCTACTCAAAGTGACAGGCTGAATAAAAGTTCTAAACAGGAACTATGCGGCTCCAGATGTCTTACTGAGGGACGACTGCGTGTGCAAGATGTCGGTTATCTTGAGGAATGAATCCCCTCTACTATATACTGAGTGTGTAAGGTTGCATCCCTGTAAATATTCTCCACATAGTTTTGTCCAAAGAAAGATCGTATAAGAATCACGGAATTTCAGTGCAACCTTGATAAAATATCTTCAAGATACGATAAATTTCTACCTCCGTTTAAATATAATAGAACATTTTTAATGTAAAAAAATATTGTTAAGGTTTTTTTTAAGAAGATAAAGGTAGCATATGTGTCATGCCTAAAAAGCACCTCTTTAGTTACTGTCCATTAGTAAACCCTTGAGAAAGGGTCACCAATCTTGTGCCCTTGAGAAAGGCACTTTACATGACTTTCCTGGATGGAGGCCTGCTGGCGAACCCCATCTCGTATTAGCCACAAAAAGGCAGCAGAATTTTCAGCTAGTTGCAGGCGGCTGCCTCAAAATGAAAGAAGAAGAAAATATCGATCGAGATCATTTAGAAATGATCTAGTAGCGACCTATCGCCAGCGATCTGTCACTGTATAAAAGTTGGGGTTTATCAACGGTGATAAATGCCTGTTAAGTCTGGTAACGATTGCTTTAAGTGATAAACAACTCCAGTATAGATTTCCGTTGTCTCTAAATCACTATGATTGTCGTAAATTACACTTTTTTGTGGAGTGAGCCCTGAATGTCTTGATGCAGGTGTTATTTTAGCTATTACGTGATTATGTCCCTGGTAAGTATATGCCTGGGAATGGTTGCATAAACAACTAGCGATACATTTCAGGTATCTGTATCGGTATAGCCGATATAACCACCCTTCGGCGTAACACACCAGCTTCGCAGGTACGCGGCGCGGCGGCAGCTAGCTATATCACAACAATTACGGACTTGCCTTACATGTAAACTCACTGTTACATCACTCTTTTCGCTACATTGTTGAGACGCATAGGTCTTCTCTAGATCTTAAGCTTTGCGTTTTTTTCTGGCTAGAAACGGTCATTTTTCTGTGTATAATCTCGCTTTCTATCTGTGTAGTTTCCCCCATTCTTCTGAATAGATTGCCGACGACAATATCGCAGTAGCATATCGATCATGCTGTAGGCATTTAAGATAAGGGGTCAGATACGAACATCCTGTAACATATGTTTTCCTTTCAGTATGGCAATCACTCGGTGTATTTATTTGCATGCAGATACAGATTCATGTACAGATAGGGCCTGACAGATACATATCCATGTACAGAAACAGATTCATGTAAGATACAGATTTATATACAGATACAAATTCATGTACTGATACAGATAGGGATTTTCCGTAGGATGACCGTGTCAGTCCCTACACCTGAGTGAGGAGGGTTGACACGGTGGCCTTCCCGTGGATTTGTTTAAAGTGGATAACAGGTTGCGAATTCCTTTAAATAGGACATCTCTAGATCTCAGGGATGTTCGTTTCTGTTGACAGAGACCCAGGTCGGGACCTGATTGGAGTCTCTTCCCTGACATATATAACTACGTTCTATCTATAGTATGATAGATAGATATCATCTACTGAACTTTTCACATTAGATAAAGAAAAGTAATTCCTGTGCGTGTCCATGTACCCAAAGAGATTCCGTGTAAGATAGGGCTTATCTAAATGTACGTTACAACTCAAGACAATAGATCAAAAGGACGATCTAAAGACTGACAACAAGGAGCCGATATTTTACATTTTCTAACGACCCAGACACAAGTTCTCGAGTTACGCTGTCCACTAAACCCAATCACGAAGGCACTAAAACATGCTTATCTGGTAGAACTGCAAACGGAGGGCATTCTTGAGAGAGAGTCGTGCTTATCTCGTACAACATTTCAACTGTCTTGTAACGTTCTGGAAAAGGTTGGCTCATCAGACCCTTGCTGCTTGAAAACACTGCGATATCAAAATTGTACTACCGAACTACGACGAATGCAACAGCTCAGAAAACAGGGTGCACAGGAGCAAACAGGCCAAGCGCCTATATAACAAGTCTATTCAGTAAAACGGTTCTAGGACGTTCTTGTTTACTTTACATATGATTGTACAACTCAGTGCGGTTCAGATTGTTGTACCTCATGCTGCGAGACTGATTTTCTTAATAAAAATGTAAAACATATCTGCACAGGAATTCCGGCGAGCATTAGTAGACTGTTCGTGTCGACACGTGTGAGAATTACTGTAATTACGGTGGCATCAAACCGTCCGGGGGCGGCCGTTAACAACGGACCAGAGAGCCATTTAAATCTGGCTTCTAACGGCTCACGTCACTTAACCTACATCTTACATCAAGGCAGCGCCGACGGGATATTTCTTCATGGCTTGGAGGGCGCGCGCTTCGGGGGATTCTTTTACGTAAGGCTGCACATTAAGAACAAGAACTCGGAGATTTAAGACTTTTGGGAGGTATTAAACCATAAAACCTTTCATAGGTCTGCCTGTCAATCTTCCCCCATCCCTACCCACGTGCAGTCAACCTACACTGTTCGGGCAAACAGATACACAAAACCACGTCGCAGTCATCGAAAATAATACTCCCGTACCCAGAAATACAATAGAAAAGTAGCATTTGCAAAGGAAATTCATAAATGTTTACCTTCGCATATGGTCTGCTCTGTTAATTCTTACTCAAACACATTCACATTCATGGTGACAGGAGTCTAAAACATTGCTGTAGTATGTAACCCAACACCAGTTACCATGGTGAGAGACAGTCTGGTTCAGTCAGAGGTCACTGTTTGTAGAAGAACAATATGCTCTCATTCGGTAAACATAAAAAAGAGATCTGTTAATGCAGCACCAGCATTCCACAAGGTCTGCAAACCTGAGATATCTTAGTATTTTAGACAGACAAAGAGCCTTTTTTGAGAAAGCCTCCATTACTCCATTTGGGTAACCGATAAAATTACCATATATGGCGTTACGTTTACGCTTTTATGCCTCTACTACTATATACGTGTATCAAACAGATAGATGCTTTTATTAAACACGTTTTGTTTTAAAACCGCGCTGTCGTGACTACGTGGACTTCTCACAACCATTTCACGATATCATCTTTCTTGTAGCGACCGTGTTGGTGATATATTCAGTACAGATAACACTTATCTGTTACAGACACATGGTTGGGCAGAGTGGAGTAGGCTTTGGGCTGTTACCAACCGTTTCTGAAGCGCTATAGTTGATGACGGTAGACCTACATACATAATTCACAAAGCTTAAAAGGGTCTTAATATACATCGGAGAAACTTTGCTATTTATGAAACAACGTAAGTGAAGTAATTTCCGCCGGGGGCAATAAATACGAGTGCTATAAAAGTGGACATAGGTTAGAAATGACTAATGTTGCCACGCAATTGGCATACAGACAATTAATATTCCGCCCCAGCTTCAATAGACAGTTTATTGCAAGTTCTTGTCCGTAGGCTAATTGCAAGTACATGTAACATGAAAGTAAAAGATGGACAATGGATAACAATAATATTTTTATGGCTTCTGTGTTTTGTACATTGTCTTCTTTTGCTGCTTTTTTGAATGTAGATTCAAGTAGAAACTTGTACCTTGAATAATAATTATCTTTGAATTTACCGACGTAAATGCTATACATTAAAACGTTTGAACTACAAGTAAAGCCTTTTAGAATATATCTTACACGCTAGTGTAGTATAAGAATGTCATAATGGTTTCCATTTTGGGCTATATTTTCTTCAAAAGATGCAACTCTAACCACAGTCCTTGGTACTGACTGTACTATCCATAACACTAACCAAAATTGTCCTTGGTACTGAATGTACCATCCATAACACCATAAAAAGGGCCCTAGAACTGACTGTACCATTCATATCAATAACCAAACTATCGTTGGTACTGACTGTAATATCCACAAATAGACCATGTAGTAATATCAATTTCAGAATGCGATATTCTTGACATTGTAGTAACCAAAATACTAGTCATGAACAGGCGCTTTGTGTTATCATCAAAACAGCGCAAAGCAACAGGCGTTTTATTACGTACAAAGCCGGCGTACTGTTCTTCCATATCCCTTGTTTTAAATCCTTTCCATTGAAGGGAGGATTTAAAAACACTTGGCGCTCGAAATCCCACCTGGTTTTACCGAAACCCTTAGGAACAGTGTCGGGAGTGCTTCACAAAGAAAGGCGGTTTGAGTGAAGAAATCGCGTGTAGGAATATGAATAAGCACCGTGTCCCTGCGCACACGCCAGTTTCCGCACTCAACCCGCCGGTGGTGGTAGGCCTAGGGAAAAATGTTGTGTTTTATGTCCCAGTTCTGAAAAATTAGGGTCGGTAGGTAGGATTATCTTTTTTTAATCTCTTTGTAGACTTTGACGATCTCTATAAAGTGATCTAACTTAAACAAAGAAAAACTTGCATGAGGACACTAATATTTTCAATGTCAATGTTGGAAAACGGATTGTTTTATCACTGAGGTGTCAGATCATGGAGCTAGAAAAGGCTGATCAGCTTGGAAAATTTCTGTCCCTTGCTATCTAGGTTCTGCAGTGTTTTCTATGGTCGGTCGGGAAATAGGAAACATAATATTTGAAACCCGCCTTTGGAATAAAAACGAGCACCATAACTTCACCGTAAAACTGAGTCCATTAAAGACACTGCTTAGAATCAGAACGCCTCCCGCAATCAGTGTGTGTTCACTCCTAATGGGGAGTCCCGATTGCATGTATAAACTCTTGGCTAGTGTAAACCCACCGCACGCTTTTACCATCCCAACCATCAAAGGAATGAAGACAACCTTTTAATGTTCCAGCGGTAGCTTTAAACTCGGCTTTCATGGCGGTTTCGTCTCGTCTTTCCATTTCATAGCCGGACCGCGGTTTTTATGGTCTGTGTGTGTTCGACTGTAATGCGGAGCCCTGATGAGATGAAACGTGTTATTTGAAGGGCGGTGCAAGTCCCGTATGGGCCGCTTCGATAATGCACGCGAGCTCGGAACCAACTCACAAAGGAAGTAAAAATCTCCCTCGACGCAAAGTTCCTCTCAGAATCTTTTTTTCGGTGGCTTCTTAGAAAACCGGAACTTTGAAACATTAGGTTGAAAAGAGCTTTTAGTTTAGCGGCAAGAGAATCACGATCTCCAGAGAGATTGTGGACTATAATTGTGTAAAGTAATACTCTTTTTATGATGCTTTAGGTATAAAAGAAATCTGTACTATAAGCGAGTTCGGAACAAAATCTTTCTCTCTCTGGTTTCTTAGAGAATCGGAACTTTGAAATATCAGGCTGAAAAGAGCTTTTAGCTTAGCCGCAAGAGAATCACGATCTCCAGAGAGATTGTGTACTATAATTGTGTAAAGAAATTCTCTTTTTATGACGCAATGCTTTAGGTATAAAGGTACTATAAGCGAGTTCGAAACAAACTCACAAGATCTTTTTTTTTTCTATGGCTTCTTAGAAAGTCGGAAGTTTGAAACATTAGGTTGTAAGGGGCTTTTAGTTTGGCGGCAAGAGATTCAACTTGTCTAGTGGGATTCTGTAAAGGAATGATAGTTTTGTGACGTAAAATGACGTAAAACAAAATTTGTACTAAAAGAGGGAAGACGTTTCTTGGAAAGTGGGAAAAAACTACGGAGGATGGCATCCAGGCTAGTCATAGCTAAAAGCGGAAACATGCAATAATTAGTTTAGGTCTTTTAGGTCTTGCGCCAAGAAGGGTCCAGAGATTATAATGAAATCCTGACAGCACGTTTCAGGCGGTCTAAATCCGGACACTTTCTGAACAACATTAATTGGCCTTAATTTGGAATCAAATTAATCCTGATTCTATCTTATCTATTTTGTCTTTCAAGGATTCTTCTTACTTGAACGAAGGGAATGAAATTATATCCATGACGCGAGCGGAAAATTTGATTTTAACACAGCGTGCAAAATGTCATTACATGCACAGTAGGACAGTCTGGCATAACAGGTCTTTTTAATCTAATATAATTGATTGAGCATCGCATGATAAAAAGCAGCTACAAGAAAGAGCATGATAATAGCGGTAAGATACTACCCTTATTGTGTGTATGTTCGTAAAATAGATTGGAAACATAGTTCTCTTTAGAGCTTCCGAATTGAGTGTTGTTGACCATCATAAATCATTTAGATTACGATCTTTACGGTCTATCATTGTTGACTTATATTGTACCGGATACAATACATTGTGATTGTTTAACGTTGGTAATGTCTTGCTTATTTGATAGATTACTGTCTGTTTGTTTGTTTGTTTGTTTGTTTGTTTGTTTGTTTCATTAACTGCTAGATTGATTTATTTTGTACCTAATACAACACATCCAAACTGGTAGATCATTTGTTGTTGTTTGACTGATTGGTTGTTTTGCTGATCGTCTGTTTTGTTGATTGTTTATTTGTTTTCTTGTTTACTTTGCTTTGTATCTAACACAATGTAATTTCAACTAGAAAGGGAACATTTGCAAAGCAAATGCATAGTGTTTACCTTGAGTTCACATTTGGTCTGCTCTGTTAAATTTTACTCAAATTTTTACTCAATTTTACAGGAATCCCTTCTGCTATAAAATTGCGACATGATGTAACCCAACACTACTCACCATGGTGACAGACGACTGGTTTAGGTCATTGACCTTATTTGTTTGGAGAAGAAGAGGAAACAGAGCAAAAACAACATGTTTTCCTTCGTTAAACATAACAAAGAATCAATGATTTTCTTTTAAGTTGCTGTATTTCCTATATAAAATCTTCTGTGTACTATGTACAATAATAGGTCTTATTCATTCATTATTCACTATATGAGTCAGCAGCACAAGTTGGAAGTAAATATACAATTCGAGCCTACCTTTACCCCTAGTGGAAAGGGACGGGGCTTTTATCTTGTGTGTTTTTATTCATGGTGCACTTTAAGCGGGAGCTAGTTCCCCCTGAGTTGTCAATACTGCATGTACCCGAGGTCAGGGTTAGTCACGACTGGCTCAGTCTCGTTAGTAACAGTGGAGTGCCGACAGTACAGGGTCCCGGTGATGTCAGCTAATCATACAGTAATGAGAGTTTGGGACTCGTCCACGGCAAAACATGCTGAAGGTTCACTGAATACATTGCCTTGCAATAAAGTTCTTAATAACTTGTTTCTCGGATTTGTCCGCTTTATTTTCGGATTTACCAAACAAAAACCTATTCAAGTCCTTTTAAGCTCCAAAATTCCCATATTTTGGCCCGAACAGTCCTTGTCTTCCCAGTTGTTAAGGTTTTTCCGTCTAACAATAAGGTGCTTTCAATAAAAATTCAAACCAGTCTGGTATGTTGACTTCATAATCTGTTTTTTTTTTGTAGATTCATATTGTTTCTGGCAAATAGTCCTCTAACCAACAAATCAAATTGGTGTGGCCTAATGAGAGTTTGGGACTTGTCCATGGCATAACATGCTGAATGTTCGCTGAATACATGTAACTACGTAAACCGTGTATCTCAGTAAGGCTACACCAAGTGTTTTAATTGGTTCCAGGATTCTTACGTTCCATTTCTTTCTGATTTGACCCCCCCCCCAAAAAAAAAATCAGGTTCTGAATCAACTTCAAGTACTCGGCCTGAATTAACTCCAAAATACTTTGGCCGAAACAGTTTAACATAGTCATTGTCTTTATAGTTGTTGCAGTTTTGTTTCTTTTAGCAATAATGGTTTGATGAAAAATATGTTGACTTCATGGCTCATATGATCATATGATGCTTAGGTCTGTTTTTATTCTTTTTTGCCCTGTTCTTCATTTTTTTTTCCTTTAAAAATCCAAGAGCCGACAAATAAAATTTGTGTGGCCTAATGAGAGTTTGGGACTCATCAATGGCAAAAACACGCTGAAGGTTCACTAATCACTGACAGCACGGGGTCCCGGAGAGTGTCAGCTAATCATACAGTAATGAGAGTTCGGGACTTGGGCATGGCATAACATGCTGACGGTTCGCTGAATGCATGTAATTACGCCCACCGTGTATTTAAGTGTTGTTTGGAGCCTATGCTAAAACCTAGTCTCCACCAGACTCTTTCCAGGCTGGATAAATAGTAGAAATCGGCATAAAAATGATTGCGCGATTAGCCAAGAGGAGTTAGCTGGCCAATTCAACGGAGCGAAGTTTGGCATCGTTCATTTTATAAACGAATACATTTACGCTATACAGGTCTGGTCAACTGGGGGGAGTTAAGTCATGTGCTAGGCATATTCTGAGGAAGCCAGGAAGAAATATACTTTATTTTGTGTCACCATTAGTTCACGTGTTACTGCAACCAACGTCTTCCGTAATAGCAAGCGCAACATCACTTATCATGGATCAAAATCGCCTTCTAGCGATTCATGATGTTACTGCACCAACATTGGTGCAGGAATCTGCAGACATGTCACTAACCGTCAGGCGTCGCTGGTGGTTGTGCAAATCGAAGTCACGAGCGCCCCACGGCGGAATAAAAGATTATTGCATCATACGTTTGACTGAGACCCATCTAAATCAGTCAGACCGTGCTGAAGCTTTGCCTGAATCATTCCAGCCACAATATGTTAGTCATTTATTTGTTACTTATGTAAGAGGATGACTCCTTTTGAAACGTAGGCTCTTTTAAACAAGTGGTTGTGAGTGAAAAAAAAACTTTGCTATTGAATCAATCTCCACCTGGTAATATTTTTTAGGAATATGTTGGTGGGTATTTATTATGTCAGCTCAAACGAAAAACAAAAATGTTTATGAATGTCGTATACATATTGTTAATAGTGCATTAAATCATAAATGATCATGTATTTTAGGAGCTCAGAGCGTCTTCTATGTTTTTTTCCATCAAACCTCAGAAGGTCGACTCATGTAGTTGAGGATGGGTTCTTTAAGCTACAATAAAATAAAAGACAACATTTCACAGCTCCGTAGTGCATTTGGTGCCTGAAATAATGTCATATAACTTTTTTATAACTTCATATCTCATACACACGTGCCACACGTACACCATGGACTTCACGCTTGATGAAAATCTAATCAGAAGGAATTTGAACTTGAACTAAGCCGTGCCATACACCGCCAATGTCATTAACACCGAATGATTTTTCACTCGGCGATGAAGCATTTCCAGATCGCGCACATGGTGACTGATTAAATTTACCAGAGATTAAGCCCCACTGGGTAAAGTAATTTGTGTATCGGTAATTATACAAGCTGTGGATCTACCCTGGGAATGCAAAATGAAAAGAGGGGATGAGTCGAGATTATAAATGAGAAGATTAGCGATGTTTTCATTTTTATTGTTTAGCCATGCGCAAGACCTTAAATTTAGATTGTGGCTTATTTTTTGGATACCGCTAAATGAATAAATCATAAGAACTTGATAAAATACCAGACAAATGGCATTTTTAGAAGTTACTGCTACAGTTGCAGAACTTTCATCAGGGTGAATTTCCTGTCTTTTTTCTTATTTTTTCTTGGGATATTGTTGCACATTCCCTGATGTTAACATCTTCATGTGCGGTTACACAACGGTAAAAAATTAAAGAAAAACACCTGTTCAGTCCTCCCAACATCATACCAGACACCCCACCCCCTCATGAGTGGGCATGAATCTGTTGATGGGTTCGTGGAAAAGATAGTAGACGTCATTAAGATGTGACACCAAACAACACGCTCTCGTTTCAGCAGCCTGATTGCTTCCAAATCCCCCGTTAGCTTCTGTACGTGAGAACCCATCTCTAAATCTCTGGCAATTGACCCTTTCTTCTCGAACACGTCGAACATCCTGTTCTATACTAGTATATAGTTCGTTTAAAAAAAACTTCGAACCCTCTGTTCTATAGACCATTTCTCGTCGAACACGTCGAACCCTCTGTTCTACAAACCGTTCCTGATCGAACACGTCGAACCCCCTGTTCTATTTCGAACACGTCGAACCCCTTGTTCTTTCCGAACTCGACGAATTCCTGTTCTATACATCGTTCCTGATCGAACACGTCGACCCCCGTTCTTTTTTTAACACCTCAGTCAAAATCAGCACAGGAAGGGCCGCGTCCGCCGCAGAATATCGGTTTTACCACCCGCATTTTTTTAGGCTGGCTTAAAAAAATTATCGGGCATGTCAGGACATTGTCTCCAGACTACTAATGTTACACACTATCTATTTGTGCGCGAGTTTAATTCCCGACTGGAGATCCTGCAAGGTTCTTGAGTTCCTTCTAATCGGAAATTAGACAGTCTGACGGGAATGAAGCCAGGATTTTCACACGCTATTGTCAGTCAGTTTGGATCCCATCCTATCTATGGTGTTACCGAATACACGCCAAGACAAGGACTTAAATTCCAAACTTAAGACAAGAGCTAGGCTTATTCTAGTTTGGTGAAACTATATGTGCGATCTCTGTGACATCCTGTCACTCATAACAGGCAGTACGTCTGCGTTTCCAACCCACGCAAATAGCCTGCAAGGTTAATTTCATAGACACACGGTGAAGTAGCAGTCATCATGAAATCTCGAAAAAGAAGTCATTTTTCACTCTCTGGTATCGGTTTTTGAAATAAATGAAAGTTTCACGTCGAGCCCCCTGTTCTATAGACCGTTCTTGATCGAAAACTTGTTCCCCTGTTCTTGAACTTGAACCCCCTGTTCTATTTTGAACACGCCGAACCCCTGTTCTATTTCGAACACGCCGAACCCCTGTTCTATTTCGAACACGCCGAACCCCTGTTCTATTTCGAACACGCCGAACCCCTGCTCTATTTCGAACACGCCGAACCCTCTGTTCTATTTTGAACACGCCGAACCCCTGTTCTATTTCGAACACGCCGAACCCCTGTTCTATTTCGAACACGCCGAACCCCTGTTCTATTTCGAACACGTCGAACCCCCTGTTCTCAGGGGATGTCATCCATGTAATCAAAGCAGTATAGCCTAACTGCAAGGGCCGCTGTAACCCCAGTCATCAGTCATTCAGATCATTAGTAACGTTACAGATCCGCCAGACGCAAGATTCAAATCACCATTATTACACTTCAATCAAACCTGCCCTTCAGACGATAGACAATGACAATTTGTACATCCGTGAAGCTCAACTCTGAAGCTCAACAGATAAAAAGCACGTCTCCGATCACAGAGTCGGCGGCGAAATGCTTTGAAATAAGAAGGAGAGACGATATCAATGTTTTAGGTAAATGGTTTGTCTACTTCGTAGTTCTATACAACCATTTTACTGGTACACTTAGATGGTCAGGCAATATATATAAAATGTTTATGAGGCAGTTGCTTTTATGCTTTTTCTTAACCACCAGTGCAATGTGACTTCGCTACTGTTAGTATTTTCAGCCAAGTTACACTGGGTCACCCCCAGTATTCTCGATAATGTTGAGGTCACAATTCCCACACGGGGCCCGACCGGGCAGCTTTGGGGAACGAAATGTACGATATAAAAGACAACAAAACACAGAAAAGTTTTCAATAATAATCATGGGCATTATGGCTGTTTATTCTTGATATGAATGGTTGATTTTTCGTTCATACAAACAGCCCGGCCGGGCCCCGGTTTGGAAATGTGACCTAAGCATATGTTGGGTTCTTTTACGTGTTTAAGGTATGTGGCCTGACGAAGCATACTGACATACACGAAGCCACCGACTTTACGTCACCATCCGAAATGACGAATGCACCCCCCAAACCATGCCCGAGCAGGGATCGAACATTCATCCGACCCTCAAAATGAATACTAATAGATAAACAATCGACAGCCCACATGCAACTTTTTCTACGTACACCCATCCTAATACTATTCTGTTCACGGTGTATGTATATTAAGCTATTACAAACTAATCCTAAATAGGAAATTGCTTTTTGAGTTTCTATTCAACTCACTTACTACACAATCTACCGATATGCTTGAGCAAACATCGGTGTATATTTCGAATAAACAAGCAGGTTTAAACCTCGTTGGAATAAAGCCGTCGACGTCCTATCTTAACCAGTCAGTGCACTAGATTTCTGAGGCAGTTTGAAAGTGTAACTATCATCTTTTTGTGATACTATGCTGAATATTGCAAATCGTGTCTCTCAATGTTTCTAAAAATAATTTCGTTCTTTTTTTGTTCGGATCTTTTCTTTTGGGTGTGTTTGTCTGTTTGCTTGTGTGAAGGAAAACATATTTTTTTTGCTTAGTTTCTTCCTCTTCTTCTACCAACACATAGGGTCAATGACCTGGGCCAAAGGGCTGTCACCATGGTAACTGGTGCTGTAGCAGCCAGTCCCAGACACCCCGTGGTGTCGAGTTACATAATGTTGCAAGTTGCTTATAGGGGGGATACTATATAATTGAATGTGTTTGAGTAATAAATGAAGTAGTAGTTTGTTAGGCTAGATCATGTGAAGGTAAACATTTTACATTTGCTTTGCAAATTTTGCCTTTCTAGCCGTGTTTTACATATTTTTGCTATAACGTTTGCCCGAAACAGCGAAATATTTTGTTTTATCCCAACCTTCAGATGACACACAAACTGTATCTGGTGAAACATGATGTATCATTCTTCACGGCTCTATGGACTTCATTTTTGTGTCTTACATCTTTGTATTATAACATTTGCCTGAAAACAGCGAAATATTTTGTTTTATCCCAACCTTCAGATGACACACAAGCTTCATCTGCTCAAACATGATCAGTGGTTCTTCACGGCTCTATGGACTTAGTTTTTGTGTTTTACATTTTTTTTTTTACTATAAAAATTGCTCGAAAACAGCGAAATAACTTGCTTTATCCCAACCTTCAGCTGACACACAGACTGTATCTGGTGAAACATGATGTATGATTCTTCACGCCTCTATGAACTTAATTTTTGTGTTTTACATTTTTTTACTATAGAATTTGCCTGAAAACAGCATAATAATTTGCTCCATCCCAACCTTCAGCTGACACCCAGACTGTATCTGGTGAAACATGATGTATGGTTCTTCACGCCCGGCTTCCTGTGGAACATCCCTGACCTGTATAACCTTCACAGCGGGATAACGATAGGAAACCGGATGTGGCCGCTTCCCTGTGAAATAATACTAAACATTTGTACTGTCTATAAAACTAACACTAAATTTCTATATTGATACATTTTTACCTGTTATGCTATTCATTTGGCTAGTTTGTTAATTGTAGTTTTGTTTTGTTACTTGTTTATTTGTTTATTGTTTTTTAGTGAAAGGGAAGACAAAACAGGTGCATATGCACCTTTACAAGTTGCCCTTTCCCAATCAACGTCGTGTACAACAACAAATTTATATAGTCAAAGACAGCAATATATAAAGATACACAATCATTGTGGTAATACTAGAATTAGCGATCTGCCAGAGTTGTCGAACCTGTGTTTTGTTCTGTATCTGGTTGAATAAATGTAACATAATACGGGTCTTCTGAAGCCCCCTACAGCAATGGAATCACGTATATTGTATTCTGTAATGCAGATCTCTGGAAAAGGTTAGAGGGCCACGGTGGATGTGATAACGTAGATGTAACCGTCATGTCTCATATAACTCCTGTCGGCCGTATTGCTCCCGAAATTGACCTTAACCTTCAGCCTGCTAAGGTAGCCACGTGGCACCTAATAATTTGTATTGGTGATGGGGTTATGCCGTAGGGCTATTGTTAAAGCTGTCAGTTTATTCGCTTGTGTGACACAGGCTTACTGATGTTTTCGCTTCTGGGCAGTCTGATAAGTATGAACGCTGAATTCACACGAAAGCCGCAGACTACATGAGATCCGTGACCCACGTTATAATTGCAGTGAGATGTCTAGCGGAAATAAGTGTGTAACACTCTGTAACAGATATGCGAATGGAGCTATGCATACGTATATCATGTCTAGACTGATAGGACCGGTGTGACGGTCATTTAGTCCCCCTTGAGATATCGTCCCCCCTATGACGGTATCACGAGGGGACTGAAATCGCTGTGACACCGGTCCTTTCAGCTACTATAAAAATCAAGTCGGGGCGAATGATACAGCAATGGAAAACCAAGAAAGACAATCGCAATTTTCTTTTTTTAACATGTGACAAACTCGTGAAATATCATACCTAATGCTGAGGTCACATTTCCAAACCCGGGCTCGGCCGGGCACTCTACTGGAACGAAAAGTATGATATAAAAGACAATTAAGCAGAAAAATGTTGAAAAAAATTAATAATGGGAACTATCTGTGACTATCATTGATATACATTGTTGATTTTTCGTTAATCAAAACAGCCCGGCTGGGCCCCGGTTTGGAAATGTGACCTCAGCATAACAAGGCTTTGAAGCCGGTATAATGATACTTCAATACTAGTTGCAGGCTCTTAAATCGGTTTCGATCACAGGACTGCATGTCTTTTCTATGGGAAATCAATCGTGTAAAACAATCACTCAAAATGTGCCGTCTCGCACTACTACACCAGCGTACACACGTCATCGGACGAAGCCACGCGATTGGTCGATACATAACGTGACGTCACAACGGTCCACTCTCACAGCGACGTGATTGGTTGAAACGTGATGTGACGTAACGGTGGTGTTCTCCACATAGACTCTCTCTCGTCTGATAACAGATTTACGGTTGCGACGCCCGCGAAAGGCCGACCAAAACGGCGATCATCTCTTTAACAGCAAGCGGTGAGACGGGCCGGCATGTCACCGACGATTGGTTCTTCGCACGCCCGGCTGATTCTTTGTTTTTTGTCGATCGGCCTCGGCAACTGTCTTCTTCCGGATGAAAGTAAGTGTCGAGCATTTTTTTTCTTTCCGCTTATTACTATAAAGGTACAACTTCTCATACTGAACTGCCAATACTATCTTAAGTACTAGTAGTACACGGAAGGTCTCATTACCCAGTGAATGGGACCGATTGACCAGATTCAGGTGTATATTCTGGTGAATATAGATATGCTTCTTCAGCTAGACGTATTTATATAGGGAGCAAATAAGTTGAGGTGGCTTTAGCGCCAAGCTAAAGGTGTGTAGCAATCGTGGTTTGATAGAGATACACTCGACATGTATGTCGTAAGTTGTCATATGTACACATACTCATACTCATACTGAGTGACATCAACGTACAACGACCTACCACGTAATAAAGATTGCTGCCTGAACATTAAAGCGACAAGCTACGAGTTTTAGTAATCGTCGATAAGTAATTGATGATTATACAAGTGCGTCCTTCAGGTACATGTATACTGTTGTGCTTAAAATTCAGACGTAAATTTAATTGTAGACGAAAGTAACCCTTTAGAGTAATGCATTACGTGGAGGAGAAGGACCCACTGTTTCCCGTGCTGACATCCCAGATGTCCACGTTCAAGCTCATGCTCAGGCTCACTTAAAAAAATACTCATTTCATTTCAACTTACTATTTATGTATTATAAAGAGTAAAATCGTTAAAGATACACATTCAAGTATTCCTCTACGAGTAAAGGTCATTGGCCCGATACATGTAATTCAATTTCAAGATAACCGTATTTAGACCAATGGGCTGTTAACTCAATTTTGTATTATCAATAGAAAAATCGGACCGTTTGGAACCCATAATTTAATTCCCCAAATTACATCATCAGGGCATAGAAAGGCCAAATAGCTAGGATAATGACATTGGGAGTTAGTGAATATACACGCCAAAAAAGGTTCAGGAATTTTGGAAATAAAGGCACATTTGGAAGCTATAATTGAACATTCTAAATTACATCATCGGGACATAGAAATGCCAAATAGCTAGGATAATGACTTTGGGACATACGCGCTAAAATGGTTCAGGAATTTAAATGGAGTATTTTGGAAAATCAGGTAAAATAAAGGATCGTTTTAAGCAACAAGACGTTGGGCTATAAGTTTCCTCTAGATCTTTGAATAATAAGGTCCCACTTACATGGGTCGTGGGATGTTCGCACGCTCCCAAACTGAGTTAAGACTTTCTTTGGGTACTTGTGCATCTGTAACGAATCCAGCTTCCTTGTTACGGAAAGGCCGTCTTAATGTCATTTTCCCACTAGGACCGAAGCTACCCTCCAATCTATTTGGCTTGATCTGGTCCATTTTTTCCTAGTGGGAAAAGGGACGATAGATCCTTATTGATGGTTGGTTCTGTCGACCACAGGTTGCGTACTTTGCAGTACGTACAACACTGTGTACTTCTGTCTGTATCTGTATAGCCGGTATAACCGCCCTTCGGCGTAACACACCAGCTTCTGTATCTGTATAGCCGGTATAACCGCCCTTCGGCGTAACACACCACCAGCTTCTGTATCTGTATAGCCGGTATAACCACCCTTCGGCGTAACACACCAGCTTCTGTATCTGTATAGCCGGTATAACCGCCCTTCAGCGTAACACACCAGCTTCTGTATCTGTATAGCCGGTATAACCGCCCTTCGGCGTAACACACCAGCCGTGCATCCCAGCACGTATAAGGCTATAGTATTCGTCTAGGTTTACAAGGTGACATTAGACCCGTTACTCAGTACTCTGGGGATTGTAATTTGATTATCTACCCAGGGGACGCGACTGGCAGCTTCATAGATCTTATTCAACTACCATTAACGGAATTTATCGGTACAGTTACGTCAGTGAAGGTTAGACATCCAGGTAATAATATACGCAGTTACTCAAGCAACTGGATATGATTTTAGAAACGGTCAGACGTCTCAGGTAGCATCCACTACCTTTCGTCTGTGACACTAAGAGACTGAAGGAGAATCGCAGGTTAAGTTTGTGCTTAAAAATTGACATATGAAGGAAAGACGAGAAACAAAAGTGTGTCATTATCAATGTTAAATACTACATTACATGTAGTATCTGCTAGACACCTAGGGTTACTCTATGAATTATAGCAATTGTAGCAAATATTCTGAATACAATTAATATGTATAGTAGTATACATGGACTGACAGAGGCTATTTTAAGGCAAATTGACTATTGGCTATGCCCGGTATATCGAAGATATTCATATGTGTCAAAGTACCACAGTTGATCATCATTACCAGATATAAATTCTTCTCATGCATCTTATAAATGTCAGCCGTAGGCCTGCCATCGTTTTATCGCATCATTAGATAGGTAATACTCTACTGCCGTCGAAACATAAAGGGCAGGCATCGTGAATAATTTCATCAGGATGGTAAGTTACTGAGTAAAGAGACTCTTTTTACACAACCAAGTCTTTTATTCAGCCGACGTTTCGGTGACCGTCTGTCACCTTCCTCAGGGCAATTCTGACTGGTTCACATTGCACTATAACAATGATACCTGTGCAGCCATGCAATGTGAACCAGTCAGAATTGCCCTGAGGAAGGCGACAGACGGTCACAGAAACGTCGGCTGAATAAAAGACTTGGTTGTGTAAAAAGATTCTCTGCACTCAAATCCTTATCATGCGTCTTGAATGTCAGCCATAGGCCTGCCATCGTTTTATCGCATCATTAGGTAGGTAATACTCGACCGTAGGCGAAACATAAAGGGCAGGCGAGTTTTGAGATATGAGCTCAGAGACGTCGAGGTTTGCTATGCCGTCAGGTTTGAAGTCTATATATACTGCGATTTGCATTTGATACATCCAAAGCCAACATGAGGCAAATTCATTTATCTTTACTGATATATTCATATATATTCGGACCGGGTTGAAAATACAGGCGACCAGATGCGTGTGGAAAGAAGTAGCGGCAGGAACTAGAGAGTTGGAATCATCTTTATTAAGTTGGCAAACATACAAGATGAGTAGTTAAAACACGAGGTCAAGCCCTTATTATAAGTTAAGAAACCCACGGGACGCAAAGTATAAATATCCTTCGTGCGTCCGACTATTTGGACGATGAGACTGCAGGTTTAAGAATCCATTATTAGTAATTCATTTAATTCTGTTTTGTCACATAACTGGAAAGGGGGACCAAGCCTTTTTCTAAGCCTCTGCCTAAAACATAATAAGCTTCAATTAAGAGAAACACAGGAATAATCTAAAGCGTATGCAAAACACATAAAGCACAGACAATCGCAAACAGGGATAGTATTGATAAAATTAGGTTCAAGTTTACTTAGCACATCGAATATTAAATTTCCTTTCTTGGCGTTTATTTCATGTCACTGCCTCTTTCGAATTAAGAGTTTCGCTTAGGTTTCGCTAAATGTCCTGTTCAATCACTACGAAGATACGAAGAGGTGACCGCAAAAACCATTAACAGTATTACAGCTCTTTATGTAATTACATTGTGCGTCAAAATGTCATTCTGGTCTCTTAGTCTACGTTAGCGCTGGCTTCGTGGCTCCATCAATCAAGGAGATTGATTCACTTAACTAATTGCCGTCTGTCCTTTATGCCAGTGGTAATAACAAGAGATCTGCTGTATTCAGAACCGTGCTTTATTTCAATAGTTCAATAGTTCTTGCTTATAAGTCTGCCTTTCTGCACAAGTTCTCTAGCGTCACTGACGAAAGGTAGTGGATGTTATCTGAAACGTCTGACCGTTTCTAAAATCAAATCCAGTTGCTTGAGTTTTTGGCGTATTTTATTACCTGGATGTCTAACCTTCACCGACATGCTTTATTTAGTACCATGACCAGTCACGCCTTTGAATAGTTTACATGCACACGTATCCAGAATTATGCCCACGGCAAATCTTCATTGAATTCTTATATACATTTGTACTCGGAGACTATCCAGAACCGTATCTGATCCTAACAAGCACATTCAGGCATAGAACAACATAGGTTCGGTTCTGGGTACGGTAAGAGCCTTTAGCCAGTCTTGCATCCGCGTATAGAATAGTCGGCCTCCCGTTAATCTATATATCAGGTACCCATTTACACCTAGGTGGAGTGAGGAAAGTCGTGTTAAGTGCTTTTCCCACTCCAGGGCAAAACGTCTAGCCAGGGAGTTTAGGAATCGAAACGAAAGGGATTTTAGTGGGAGCCTCTTTGGACAGAGATGGCGAAAAGGATCTTCGTCAGCTACAATGCAAAAACAAGACAGCAGAAATGCCGAACTTCTTGGACGTCGATATAGTTTTCTTTAATGAATTACATCATAGGATGACTAAAACGACTGTATGAAGAAACGTACTCTTTATGTTTTATACATTTCTATCGACCAACATTTTTGAAAACGGATACCTTTCTATATCAACCTTCAATTGGCGGCTACAAATTCTTATCTTTAATTTTGTAACAGCTCTAGGAATTTCAAAATTGTGAATACAAGTATTGTCCATACCTTACGTAATACAGTATACGTTATGTATGTAATATAACCGGATAGACTTAAGGGGATACCGTGCGAGGAACCGAACGCCGGAGACGATGCGTCGCGACAGGCAATCTCCTACAGTACAGACCCGCAGGATAGAAACATAGACCTAACTAATGAAAGGAAATTGCTTTCACTGGGAAGTCCCGCCAAAAAAGTAACTTCGAGTCTTCTGGGCGCATCCCCCAAGGTTGCAGTGGGCGGGCTCAAAAACGTCCGACGCCGATGGAAAATTGGGTCTAAATCCTCCTGTTAGTTTGCTGAGGGCAAAATGGAGAATGCTGAAACGAAACGTGTTAGGGATTTAAGTTACTAATGTCCTGCATTTTAGCTTTGAAGTTTTCTTCCTTTTTCCAAACTCAGCAACATAATAGATAGCTTATTTTTGTATGAGACCATAGTACTAAAAGAAAATGGGTTTAATAAAACGGAAGTGCAAAATACTATATGCAGATATAAACAGAACTTAAAAGGCTGACAATGCGCTTCAGGGTAACGGTAGAATTCATTTTCGTACCCCAAATGACAACCTTAAGTGACTGTCGTAGCCTCGCTGAATTGCGGTGATCTAAATCAAATCTTCCCATGCCTGTGTGTCTGTCATGTAGCTTTATCCTAACGACTGTTACGATAAAAGCGCATAGCTTCGAATTCATTGGACCAAGGTCGTCGTAATCAAATCTTCGACCACATTGGAAACCAGGGCATTAGTATACATTAACAATAAGGCGATGGGACAGGATGAAGGATAGACCGGTGAACCCATGCTCTGTATCCACTGCTAGAAGGATTAAACCAGACGTCGTTTATAGAACGTTTACGTCATACCCTACCCTTTGAATGAATTCCAGGTTATGGAGTTGAACATTGAGATCATATGGACCTACTAGCGGTGACAGGCTAGATGTATAAGATTATGGTCATGTATGAATTGGAACAAATGTGGGTGACTAGGAGGATATGATATTTGTAAAGTAAAATGGACAGTATTATTCACATAATTTGTAGCAATGTCTGTGTAGCCGGTATAACCACCCCTTGGCGTAACACATCAGCTTCGCAGGTACGCGGCGCGGCGGCAGCTAGCTACTAGTATATTACACCGAACGACTTGTTACACCTAGCCTTTAAAGCTATCTCATGATAATGCTCCTACTGTGTACGTACTTGGTGGCATCGAGTTCAACTCTACAATAGTGGAAAATGTCTATTGCATGCAGATAAACCATTTTGCGATTGCCCACGACAAGCGTTCAGCTGTTAAACCAACCTTATAACACCACAGTTGATAGACCCTATAGCGTTTACTGCCGTATTGTGACATCAATTAAGCCCCGAACAAATCGTTTTACAGATATTCATTTTTCACATGAGTGGCTAACATGGTGGCTGACTTGAGAATGTGTTTCAATGACAGCTCGTAGTCATATCAATATAAATGAGCTCTTTAGAGCAAACTCTATAAATATGAAATGAAGCTGAGAGTCAATGGTCTTGGTAGTGTGGAATAGTCTAAGAGATGATTTTGACATTTGATTATAAAGGTCAAGGTGGTGATTCAGCTTGCACTGGGTAATTGAGCAATGGGCGGGGGAATTCAGGAAGTAGTGTAATACTCGATTAAGTTACAGATAGATATGGTACCTTTATTGCACAAAAGTTGTACAGGGTACAAAGTATGACATCTACTAGTACATATTAACTACATTTTCACAAGGCTAGCCTAACTGATACAAGAGTGGGTGACTAGTATGGGATAGGTTTTACACTCATTGAAGGAGGTTCTAATATCTATACAGTCTTTAATTATACATTCCCATGTATAGCATGCAGGGATTGTCATAAGTAATAAATTTGCTTTTGAAGTTCATTGTAGTAAATGCTAGAATAGAAGCTGATAGTCCGGTGCATATTAAATATGAAACACCACTCCCCCACAGTTCCAATCCAAGGGAAGCTAGCCCAAGCCCCCCCCCCCCCCTATCTGTATAGCCGGTATAACCGCCCTTCAGCGTAACACACCAGCTTCTGTATCTGTATAGCCGGTATAACCGCCCTTCGTTGTAACACACCAGCTTCTGTATCTGTATAGCCGGTATAACCGCCCTTTGGCGTAACACACCAGCTTCTGTATCTGTATAGCCGGTATAACCG
>NW_017804043.1:837204-958533 GCF_001625305.1 Branchiostoma belcheri
CCAAAAAAAAAAGATAACACCACAACAGCCCAATTCTGCGTAGGCCGCTAATAGGAAGCCATGTCTGGCATAGAAATTGTTTCCAAAGACAGGCTGGCGTCACGGCATGGCAGGCAGACTCCGTGTCTCTGTCAGAAATAGCGGGCTTTTCTCATTACGGGCTCATTTGAGGGTTAAACACGAAGTTATTACTCTGCTGATACTGAAATTGGGACAGACACACAGAAAAAAATGGCAAAAGAAGACTCTGTAAAAAGAGACAGTCTTCTGTGTCTGCATGTATCTATGTGTGTATAGCCAGTAAACGTAACCCCGCACTCCGATCTTCTGTGTTTCATTTTATCTGTATCTGTATAGCCGGTATAGCAACTATTCGCCGTATCACATTAACTTCTGTATCTTTGTTTTTTTATTGAAGCATATGGAAAGCCATCGAACATAAAGCATATGTATCTGTATCTGTATCTTAATAGCCGGTATGGGTAACCGCCCTTCGTTGTAACACACCGGCATCTGTATCTGTTTATCAGGTATGATCGCCATTTGGCATAACACACCAGACACTTAATTCATCAAATGGAAAAAAATATGATGAAATGTGCTATTATCGTACTCTCCAAATCCCCAGTCAAAACAGTCTAAAGGTCCTGACAGATTGATTGTGCGTGGCTAAGTACCGGCGGAGTACACAGAAACACAAGGCAGAGCACTTAGAAGTCTGGAAAACCTTTTAGTAAAACCCATGGGAGCCATTATTCTCGCAAGCTTCGTCTGTCCGCGAAGAATGAAAAAAATGCCGTAAAAGCGCTTTTGTCCTCAAGAGAGAGAGAGAAACCCTTTTTACTTGAAGTGGTGAAGGCTTCCTTGGTGTTTTCGCGAATAGATCTAATTTTGTGCTTCACTCGAGTGGAAAATAGTTTACCACCATTGTGTTTTGGAATCTGATTGGCGAAATATATGTCGTTTATATTGTGAAGAAGACCTATTTTTCAGATTGTCTGTGCTATGGCTAGGCTATTAGACACTTTCAAAATTGATTCTGGATATTCCTGACTTACAGACGTTATGTCTTTGGGAAAGGCACTTTATACAACTTTCTTCACTCTACCCTTGTGTAAGATGGGTACCTGACTTTGGTTGGGGAGGTAAAAGGTAGTAGGAGTTGTGGTACAACCAGTCTCATTTCAACCTGGGTTGGTGGGACTTTTCTTTTTGTGTTGAATAAAAAAAAACAAAAAACAAGTATCAAGCAAGACAGGTTAGCTTTCATACTAAACCTAATGACATATTTTGCTATTTTTGCTTGTTTGTAGTGTTCACGAGAAACCACAGTTAACTAAACTCATTGACAAAATGACTAATAAACTGGTGGACGTCCCAACTACTAGGTACTTAATAACAGCCCAGAAGAGAACAAGAAATAGCCATACCTTCAAGTACCAGAGTTTATCAACCAAGGATTGAGGTGTTCAAGAATTCATTCTTTCCTAGAACTGTCGCAGATAGCTAGAGTGGAACTCGCTGTCACCAAGTACAGTAGGGGCATTGTCATTAGATAGCTTTAAACAATGTCTAGAGCTAGAAGTTCAAGGGTTAGGTGTAACAAGTCGATCGGTGTAATATAGCCAGCTGCCGCCGCGCCGCGTGCCTGCGAAGCTGGTGTGTTACGCCGAAAGGCGGTTATACCGGCTATACAGATACAGATACAGAGACAAGTTTGGCCATTCCTTGCTTGTTGTTTTTCCAGTTCACGAGCTTGTTCAGTCTGTCGAGGCTTGGAGAGATTGCCCAGAGGCCACCCTGTATCAGGACTACCTGAAATACTGCACGTCAATTTTCGTGGAAAATCTGCGCAAGCTGGGCAACGGGAGCGACATTTGCCTCTGGCCTGACGCAACTCCTGCAGCTATGGAGTAAGTACTGACTCAATCATTAACAGGGCTGGAAATACAACCTGCAGGTAAGATTGGAGCTGTGCAGGTATTTCTGATGTCTACCTGCACCTAACCTGCACTGGTCCATGTACTGGGTATATGCAGGTTAGTGCAGGTAAAATTGGAGCTGTGCAGGTGTCTCTAATGTGTACCTGCACCTAACCTGCACTGGTCCATGTACTGGGTATATGCAGGTTAGTGCAGGCAAGGTTGGAGCTGTGCAGGTATTTCTGATGTCTACCTGTACCGAACATGCACTGATCCATGTACTGGATATATGCAGGTTAGTGCAGGTAAAATTGAAACTGTGCAGGCATTTCTGATGTCTACCTGTACCGAACATGCACTGATCCATGTAGTGCATTTATGTTTATTTGGAATTTGTATGTACTGGTTATATCTACCTCACCCATGAAGTGTAAAAGAAATAATGGCAATGGTTGCTGAACAGGTTTAGTGAGTAGTGCAGGTACTAGGTAAAATTTATCTGGTGTACGTAATTTTCAATGTTACACCTGCACCAGTGCGTATATACAGAAAATGCAATTCAAAGCCGCAATTTCTATTAGTAACACAGTCATCATGTCATCAGCATTGGTGTGTGACCCTTGAGTCAGCCCTTGTCAGGATTGTTATGATGTACCCCACACATGGGTTAAGGGCTAGAAGGAAGGGCCGCCGAAGGTGGCGGTTGTTTGAGACAGGATAGACCCGAATCGATCACAGTGGGCGCCGCCTTTCAGACGCTGGCATGTTTCATTTGTGACTGGTTCTTTGAAGCCAGAGGTGCTACTATATATACCCACACACTTTCTTTAGGTGACGCGTTTGGAAAATCAGTCACCCACAGGGTTATATGGTTGAGAAAAGTTTTATTTTGAACCTACATATTTTCGATAACAGCATTTCTTGTGCCTGAAGTGGACAAAATAGTTTCCTACTGCTATAGTCACGTCGGTCAAGTTTTTGTGACCACATTAGATGGTTGAGAAAAGTTATATTTTCAACTTACATATTTTCGATGATTGCATTTCTTGCGCCTGAAGTGGACAATATTTTTCCACTGCTATATGCCCAACACAACAGGATCATTCAGCAAATGTTTGACCGGATTCATCGGTCAGAAAGTCGAGCTACATTCCTGGCTCGCAAAGATGTTTGAGATATGTGACGTCATTAGGGGTCAAAGGTGCCTGGAAGTCTGTACCTGCCGCCTTCAGGGCGGATCATATTACATTGAAACTGGGATAGTGGCAGATTGAATTACACATCGTACGTACACACCTGATTCGTTTGTGAATGTTAGCCATTCAGCAACTATAACAGGTTTTTAATTAAACCAGTACACCTGGATGCATCTGAGAAAATCAGACGTTACACATCTGATCTTTCGTTCTAAAACGACCTTTTTTCCTTGCACAGACCGTACAACCAACTGACTCACTGTCTGGAAATCGTCGGCAACGAGACCAACTGTAAAGAGAGGATGGTCTTCAACAGGTTCATGCTGGCCATCCACCGACACCTCTATGCTATCTTTTCCACACAGCGAAATAACTCACAAGCTTTTTCACTTTGTCCTTTTGGCTTCTTCTGGGTGTTGACCTACTTCATTGGCCACCGCAATATTTAGGGGGTCAAAGCTGTCTACCGGTATCATCTTACATTGAAATCTAGTACTTACATACATCTGATCATTCATACTAATAAAAAAAGTTTTTTTTTTCTTGCACAGACCGTACAACCAGCTGACGCGCTGCCTGGAAATCGTCGGCAACGAGACCAACTGCAAAGAGAGGATGGTCTTCAACAGGTTCATGCTGGCCATCCACCGACGCTTCTACTCCAACTGCGAGACCCCGCCGGAGAAACCGAAGGACGCCCCGAAGAAGATCATAGCGTCCTTCGTCAGCCTGACGACCGTGACGACTCTGTTGGCGGCAGGACTGTTGGCGGGCTCCGACTACATCCACAAGGCCAGCTGACATAAAACGGGGTCCTGTACACAGCAGGACTCCACTGGCCGGGATTCAGCCGAAAACCCGGAGATGATACCTAACGAAAACCCCGAGACGACACCTGAAGATGACTTGAAACCTCCTGGTGAGACCACTGGCCGGGATTCAGCCGAAAACCCCGACACGATACCCAACCAAGATTTAGGCGAAAACACCGAGACGATACCTAAAGATGAGTTGAAACACCCAAGTGAGACCACTGGCTGGGATTCAGCCGAAAACACCGAGACGATACCTAAAGATGACTTGAAACTTCCTGCTGAGACCATTGGCCGGGATTTAGGCGAAAACCCCGAGACGATACCTAAAAATGAGTTGATACCACCTGATGAGGTAATCGACCAGGGTCTGTACGGTACGGAGGTATAACAAAGACTGAAAAGTTGTTTGCTTTTGGTTTTTACATTTTCTTTGTACTTGGCGGCAACAAAATTTCGTTTTAGCAGTATATTACATGAATATGAAAATAAATTATCAAGCTGTAACATTTTGTAACTAAGTGATTTACTAGGTTAATATTTTGGCCAAGAAATCTAATTTTCGAGTGGAATATATTTGAGAGTTATTCATCAGGGAAAATATGTTACCTTGTAAATTTTCTTTATCCTTTTTCAATTGATAGTTAATGTACATTGTAATTGAGTTTGGTTACTGAATTGTTTGTGCACAACATGTAATTCTATATGCTTCAGACGGATGGCATTACATTTAGAAAATTGCCAGCCATATCAATTGTGTCTACAATCAACGTAGCCTGTTCGGATATATATTGGCTGTACTGTTTCCTATGTGTAATGATAGACTGTTACAGAATTTCTTGATGTGAAGGATTAAATATGAAAATGATGAAAATACACCAGTTGTCTGCTGTAAGTAGTTTTATCAGTTTTCTACAACAACATTGAAAGAAATGGCCATGGGAATTGCATGGGAAGACAGTTTTGTTATTTTCAACTTAAGCTAGTCATGGCCTGGGTATATATCAGCCCCTATCACTTATTGAGTGATAATCTCCTTTGGCCATGGAAGCCCTAGTCGACACCCTGGCTCTGGAAGATAAAAGGCTTGGGGGATACTTTTGGTTAGGTGGACATTAGGCTTTCTCCCCCCCCCCCCCCCCAAAAAAAAACTCTATTGCTCATGAAACGCTAGCGTCCGTGGCACCCGGGCAAGCTAGTCACAAATCCAGCCTTTAGCTCAAGAACAACACTCAGACAAGGATGGTCATTTGTGCAGCACATAATTTATTACACCAAAGTCAACAAAATAAACAGCTTGCAGCATTCAGTCAAAATAGCAGTAGCAGGGTTTCAAATGCATGGCCACTTAAATTATTGCACGTGTGTTGGTGTTCACTCATTGTATTCTATGCTAGAAAACAAAGTGTGGTGGACCTAAGACTAACACACTACATGAAACAGAAGAAACTGGACGGGTATTTGGCATAACATTGACTTATGAGGTTGCCTTTCCAAAGGTCTACTGGGTTGCAAACTGTTTGCGAAATTTTCACTGGTTTCAGAAATCATGATATCGGATGTAGATGAAATTCTTCATATACCTTATTTTCAGAATTCCATAATATACTCTTTGCCACAAAAAATACTTACAGTAAATCATATAATACTGCTGCAGTACAGTATAAAGAAAAATCACTGTGAATATTAAACATTCTTGTAGCTGAAATAAAATCTCAGTCCTCAGTATTTGGGGTGTTGAAACTTGTTCCAGCAAGTAACAAGTCCCCAGAGGTACCCCCGACACTTCCCTGATGATTTTCCTCCCTCTGAAGCCTCATGTTGTTGGTGATCCCCAGAACATCCCGGTGAACTTGACCTTTGACCGGTAGTGCACTCAACTTATTTACAGAATCCAACGTACCAACACCTTCTGTCGCTGAGTTTCTTCTACCAATAGTGAGCGAATCTAACGCTGCTTCTGCATGCCTCAAACTTGACCCCAAGTTTCCACTTGACCCTTTTCTGACCTCTCTTGAACTTGACCCATCACCTCTGTCCTTTGACCTTTGCCTCACCAAAGTCTTCCCAGGGTATGCTGCCCTTCCACTTGACCTATCTCCACCTGAATTTGACCTTGCCTGTGACCCATGACCTGTACCCTCTAACCTTTGCCCCTGTCCAAGCTTTTCACTGGACGTTGCTCTTGGCCTCCCACTACTCAGTGTCCTTGACCTCTGAACTCTAAAAGGTGACCTCCTAGCCTGACTGCGACTCCTGCTGTCTCCAGAGTTACTGCGATGTGAGTCCGGAGAAAAGAACCCGGTGGGAGGTTTGCGAGACGGTGAGTTTCTGGTGGTGTCCAGCCCGACGTTGATGTTGTGAATGTTGGGTATGGAGGGGGGTACGGGGGTACGGTCTATGATGACTGGTCCCAGCTGTGCAGAAGTGTTGGATGTCTGTACAGCTGTGATGGCAGCAATCTCATCATTTTGGCTGGAAACAGGTAAAGAAACACTTTACTAACTCTTTACTGAGTTACATCAAACTTCAAAGTCTGACAGTCTGTATTAAAGAACCTTCCCTGTTCCTGTCCTTGGTACTGAAGACCCTCCTGAAGCCATCCTCTGTGCTACCGAGTAAAAGAATCTTTCCTGTCTATGTACTTGTCCTTTGTACTAAAGGGCCTTCCCTGCCTGTTTTCGGCACTTACGAACCTTCTTTGCCCCTGCCCTTGGTACACACTACTTCCCTGTCTACTCTCCTTAGAATAGACAACTCAAACCCTTTGTGCTGAAATATCCTAGCATGTCCTGTTCTTTACTTTTACAATCCTAGGTACTTTTAGCATACCTTTGAGAGCTTGGTGCAATTCCTCTTCCACTCAGAGCGAATCCTTCCGAAAACTGGTCATTTCCACCACCAGAAACATGGCCGCCCGACCTCTGACCTCGCCCTTGCTTCCTCAACCCCGGGGGCGCGAACCCTTGACCCCTGCCGTGAACTACGACCCCTATCCCAGGCACCACCAGTTCTATGCCCGTGTCCCTGTCGGCGGTGTCGACTGTTTTGGGCTTGTCTGTTACCCTGGCAACCCGTCGCCCCTGGTTACGGTGGATGGAGTCGAGCGGGTTTGCGGGGTCGTAGACCATCATGCCGTCTATGGGGCAGGTCGCTCGCTGGTGCAGCAGCCACTGGTCGATGCAATCCTTGTGGAACTGACAGAAAACAATAATAAAAGTTCAACTTGTTATTTACATTTAATAATTTTATAGTCTAAAAGCAACTTAGCAATGCTCATAGGAAATTCAAACTAATAGATAATTTCCGGACATTTCAAGTGACATCCACCACTCTTCTTCAGCGTCACTAATGAACACTAATGAACAGCTCATTAGTGACGCTGAAGAAGAGTGGTGGATGTCACTTGAAATGTCCAGAAATTATTCTCCGTAATTTATCCAGTAGTAGAGTTTGAATTTCCTATGAGTATTGTTTACCTGGATGTCTAACCTTCATCAACGTAACTAAGCAATGCTTTATGCAAAATTTGATGTCAATTCTTGATATCTCATTTAAAAGCTTAACCTTCTCCATGCTGCTTAATCTCATAACCAGTAAAAACATGGTCGAAAACTGCTACTGAAGGTTAAGTACCTTATGTTTGCATGGCAGCCTCCTCAAGTGTTGTCCCAATGAGAAGCCCCTCAGACAGACCCTGCACTGCTGCCCTGGTGCCAGTAGGGGGCTCTTCTGTCTCACGATCTCCACTGGCAGGGAGTTCACCACTGGCTCTGGCACTGTGCCGCTCTGATTGGCTGTCGAGCTGTAATAAATTTAAAAGTAGTGATCAAACACTCTGATTGGTTGTTGAGTTGTAATGACAATAGTGATCAAACACTGATTGGCTGTTGAGCTGTAACAAATTCAAAAGTAGTGATCAAACACTCTGATTGGCTGTTGAGCTGAAACAAAAGTATTGATCAAACTCTCTGATTGGCTGTTGAGCTGAAACAAAAGTATTGATCAAACTCTCTGATTGGCTGTTGAGCTGTAAAGACTTCCATGAAGAAACATTCTGATAATTGGCTGTTGAGGTATGATGACATTCATGATGAAACATTTTGATTGACTTTTCAGTTTTAATACATATTTAAACACTTTGATTTGCTGTTTTATTTGTCACTGTTACATTGAAATACATACAATGTTACTCTTAGACTACTACATAATTAAAAGTGTACGATTCACTGATCAAAGTTTTGGTTCGCAATTTGACCAAAATTATATGAGAAGAAAACAAACCTTTCCAGCAGTTGAGTCGTTGAGTAGTTAGCTGGTGTGTTACGCTGAAAGGCGGTTATACCGGCTATATAGACACAGAACAAGGACTAGTACAAGTCTATGAGAAGAAAACGAACCTTTCCAGCAGGTTGAGTAGTTCGTAGTCCTCGTCAGTCAGGTCGCGGGAGAGCATGTTGTTGATGACAGCTGACGGGAGAGCCTGCCCCCCTCCCCGCTGGGCGGGACGCCATCTCTGAGAGCTCTTCTACACCGGGAAGGAAAAATGGAAGTGAAAAAAAAGAAATGTAGCTACAAATGAAGACCTGAATTATGTCACTTGTATAATCTGCATAAATTGACATCACAGAGGTGGTGGTTTGCTCATTCCTAAGGACAAAGACTGGAGATACGTCAGTGAAGGTTAGACATCCAGCTAATAAGATGCGCCAAAAAACAGTTACTCAAACATCTGGATTTTGGAAGCGGTCAGACGTTTCAGGTATCATCCACTACCTTTCCTCAATCACACAAAGAGACTGCAGGAGAATTGCATGTTTATAAGCATGAACTATTGAGACTGGAGAATGTAAGGTCAATTATAAGACTGGCATTGTATGGCCAATTTCTTGTGTATGAAATTACAGTCTAAAAGTGCTTCATAATACATCTACCAACACAGATGAACTTTCAATGTATGACCTGAAACCTTTAAAAACTTCCAGAAAGTTTCTAATCTACTGCAGTACCGATTGATATTACAAGGTGGCACTCCTCACCTGTCTAAACTGGAAAGAGTGCTCCTTGTGAGTCTGGGTTCCTGAGAAACAGTTTTGGCACAGGTGATACTCAACACACACGATACACCTGGAAAAGAAATAAGAAATAAGACAAGTTAAAGACATTTTTGGAGATTCACTAAAATACCTTAGTACAGTGTCATAGAAAATGTAGAGTTTTATCAACACAGTTTTTAGTCAAATATCTAATTTCAAATGGAACTAGAAAAGTAAGTCTGCAAAGCAAATGCATATGTTCACCTTCGCATATGGTCTGCTCTGTTAATTCTTACTCGACAAACACATTATATATGTGGTCAGACAGAAGTCTAAATCCCTCCTGCTATAAAAATGCAACATGACCAGTGGCCATGATGACAGATGTTTGGTTAAGGTCATTGACCTTGTTGGTTTGGAAAAGAAAAAGAAGAAGCAGAGCAAAAACAATATGTTTTCCTTAACATAAATAGTGACTTACTTGTAACACTTCCCCTCAATAGGTCTCATCCCGCAGTTTTTGCACTCCACACCTAAGTGCTTGTTTAGACCAATCACAGGCTGGCGGCCAGCAGCGTTTTTAAATTCTTCCCTGTGTAAAAATAACAACACGGTTTATTCAAAGCTGTCACCATTTATATAGATGGTTTCAATTTTCAAGTTAATTTATTTAACCAGGGTAATCTCAGATCTGCGGGTCTGTTTTTCAGATATCCCTGGGCACACACACATTAAAAAATGCAGTCGTGAAAATTGACAATACAATAATATACATACAAGTACAGACTTATAGACCCAATCAGAAAAAAAGGTAAAAGTCCAAAAGCCTTGTTGAGGTTGTAGGGTCATTGGGTTGTAAACTTCCTAGGATTGCTGTGCTTTGGGGCTCAAACAAAATTTGATAATGGAAAAAAATTCAGGCTAACTAGAACACTGCTTCAATGCTTCAAAGAAAGCTACTTAGCACTGACTTGATCTCCTGGATGGGTCCAAAGTCCTGCCTACAGAAGGGACATTTGATTTCTGTCTGTCCTGTAGTCTGCTGGTGTTCTGCCCAAACCTTCATACACTTGATGTGGATGCTCTGTCCACAACTGTACCTGAAGAGACAAACAAAGTAACATGCTATTAGGTAATGAAAGGGGCCCAGAAGGTTAAACCAGACCGATACAGTTGGCCAATAATGATGATGAATATTCAATGTGTGCTGGTAATATTTCGTGCATGGTAGGAAGGAAAATGAGATTTTTGTGGAGTTTCATATTTGTATAGTTGGTGAATATAAATGTGAACTTTTCTACATTATTTCTAAATGAAGGAAGTAGAGAAGTAGATTTACAACAGTTCATTTCTCTCTTTGCTATTCAGTCTACATGTACATGGTGCATTCTATTACAAAATGCCATCCACTCTCTATTCTAATAATTTCAAATCACAATATTTACTTTTTAGTACATAATCTTTTTGTTTTCTACACGATACTAAGCAACACCCCTCGTGGGGCCTAGTGCTTAGGGGAGTGGTCCTTCCCCAGCGTGACCGGTGGTGGTGGTAAGAAACAAGTGCAGTGACCATATACAGAAGTCGTAGCTAGGGGTTGACCACATTCCCACATCTTAATGTTAATAAACAAACTACAGTACTGAATATCTAACACTTACGTGAGGAACTCCTCCTGACAGATAGGACAGATACTGAGGAAGACCAGAGTAACTGGTCAAAAGCTCTAGGTGTCCAATTTACAATCCCTTGTGTTGGATCAAAAGTTCAAACAAAAAAATATCTAACACTTACTTGCAGTACGTGACAGGCTCTCTCTTCCTGAGGAACTCCTCCTGACAGATAGGACAGATATCCTCCTCTGTGATTGGTTTCTGCTGCAGCCTGGCGCGCCCATCCCCCGTCCCGTCTGTCTGTGTGTCCGTCCGTCTGTCCGCAGCCCTGGCAGCCTCCTGCTGAGGCTGGTGTACGCCTCGCAGTAACTCATTTATCTCACGTTCTACAAGACCCAGCTGGAAAGACACTGAAATAGGATAGAAGATGATGTTGTCAGCTATTTGGACCTCTTACTATTACTTATTATATATACCTATTATATATACCTACCTACGAATTTACAATTGCTTTGAATATAGAAGTAAAAATCTGATTGGAGAACTACTCATTGACAATAATTACCTGGGTTGGTTCTTGCTACTCTGAACTTCCTCAAAAGAACCCTGGAAAAAAAAAAAAATACCAAACAGATTTAATGTATTGTTCACACTACACCTTGTAGCTTTAAGTTGTAGCTCTGCCAGTGACCAACATCAGATTAAGACAAGGCACACACAATTGTAGTAATTTCTGTAGTGGAGCAAACTTACCAACAGATGTGTTTACAGATGTCCTTTTCCTTAGAGAAGACAGGACAGGTGCAGGTATGGGGGTCTCCTAGTAGAACCTGTGTGATGACAAGGAAAGATACACAATTATAATGATGAACAAGAAATCAGATATTTCAGTCTTTTAGGAAAAGTTTGGGTTTTTGGGAATGTACTGGAACTGTGAAGGAAACTGTGTATGTCCTTTCTGAATTCCTCTACATACCACCCATGTACCCCAAACTAGAACGTTCAGAGAAACTTTCAGGTGTGACCTCCCTATCGATCGACTGTCAAAATCATCTCCCACCATCCATACAACAAATAGATGTAGATGTAGCTGAACAGTCACTACTTTGGCAAACGGACACACAAAAACACAGCTCAGCCACCCAAAACAATACCTCCATACCCAAAGTATCAGCACATTTGCCAAAATCTTGTTCTGAAAAATTATTTCCAGTCTTTGCCAAGCATTCACTATCTGGTTTATCATCAGTTGTTCCCCATCTTCCAAGGGTTAGATGTGCTTGCACACTGATGCTGAGGCTTGATGGCAGCCTGCCACTTACCTCAGCAATATCTGGGCCTTTGAAGAAAAAACATTGTCTTACCTTAAACTTCTTGGTCTCCCCCTCCTCCTTGAGTAGGAAGCCGGTAGGTCCGATCTCCCTGAGGATGTAGATGGTTGCGTTCAGTGCCTGGTCCTGTCTCCAACTAGCTGCATCACTCACTATGCGCTGGTATGGTGCAGTCCGAGACATGGCACAACTGTCACAGGAGAAATGTAGGAAGATTAGCCTGGGTACCTTGTTGTTGTCTTGGTTTCATCATCATCATCATGTCTGTGTTTAACATCTAAAATGACTCGCTAGACAATGAATCTCTTAGTGCTGGTTTGTGCATGGTTCACTTCAGTTCAGAGTCAACTACTTGTTTCTAGGTATTTAACTCTTGGTGCTTTCGTGTGCCTGTGTGATGGTGACTGTCTAACTAAACTATTACCCGGATGGTACCCAGGCTATAGAAAGACTGTTGGTTAATTGTTTCTATGTCTGACAATGGAAGATCAATGTCATATTTTTTTGCTTGATTTACTAAATTCTTGAAACCTTTGTCGTGTAAAATTCAGCTCAATGCCTTCAGAACCAATGCCATCAATTGCAACGAAATTATGAACGCGAATCGCCGTTTGCCCCCCTCCCCTCCATAATCATAGACGGTTTGTTTTCCAATCCAGCCCGTCCTAAATTTCCACCCAAATTTCTACCAAAAAAGAGAATGTAGAAAAACCTACAGCCTAATTTTCTAAATCCACAAAGTACCAACAACACATTCCAACATAATTGAAGACAAACATACCTTTGTCACGCTCAGAAAAGGAGAAAAAACGTGACAGTTAAAAATCTTTTCTTTCCTTTCATCGGCCGTCCGCCATCTTTGTTTCGTTGCTGTTTACCTACCTCGTTTTCGTGTCACTAAGGGTATTCCATTCGGTAACAAGGTAAGAAACGAATTTCCTTAAATTTAGGAAATTTAATTACTCGTATCACATCAGCATTATATTCTTATAAATATATTTCACTTATTATGTTCTTTTTCCAGAAATATTTGCTATCATTACGACCGAAATGTTTGCTTCATCTAAAAAATATAGTTACAATGGTATGTACCGTCCTAGGAGGTGCATTCTGGGAGTGACATATTTCTCAGGTGTTCAAACTTTCGTCAGGTGAGAAGATTCGAAAAGGTGTAAGGTTACAGTTCTCGGGTGTCTTTGTGTTCTTATAGGTTCTGAGAACCAGAATTATGTTCAGTTAGCTAAATGTGAGCCTGTGAAGACTGAACCATGGCCCAGCAGTATCATCTGAAGTTTGATGGCAGTGCTGCTGCTTCAGTGGACAAGTACTTGGAGTACAGAAGGTAATGTGTACATTCATACATACGCTCCAAGCAGATCCTAGGGTGGCATAAGACAGTATCAAATTGGCCAGGCAATCCATTGACCAGAGTGTCCAACACGCCTTGGGTGGCCCTCTCTGGTCAATGGATACTGCCTGGCCAATTTGATACTGTCTAAGTAGCCACCCTAGGATCTGCTTGGAGATGAATTCGTAACGTTAACTACATAAAGTATGCCTTAAATTTTTATCACTATTACCTAATATCCTTTTAGCAGACTTATAATATTTGTTGCTGTGTTTGTCTGTATTGTATTAAATTGCTTGTGTGTCTATCTACTAGTAACGTTACTATAGTTATTTAAGGATTTTATTTAGACTGAGGGTGAAATGAAGTATTAAACCACAGACAGTTAATGTTAAACTTTTATCAGATTCAGAGCCAATGGGAAAATGCATATGTCAATGGCAAGTTCACAATAAGAACAGATGAAAACTTTAACTACATAAGTTACACAAACTTACAGCAGATGTATGATCAATTGTTTCCTACCAGAATTGTAGGAGAGGATGATGGTGGCCAGTTGTTTACTCCAGAGCAGTATGAGGAGTATAAGAAGAAAGTTCTCCCCATGCGGCTGAAGAACAGACTGTACGTCAGGTTTATACTTGCAAGGCCGCGCTCTCTAATGTCCTTTCCTTGTTTTCTAACAGAATTGTAGGAGAGGACGACAGTGGCCAGCTCTTTACTCCAGAGCAGAGTTTAGTATTAATAGTAACTCATTTCTTGTTTACAGAATTGTTGGAGAAGACGACTTTAAAATCTTCCATTTCTTAAATGTTTTCTACCAGAATTGTTGGCTTGACAACTCCCAAGCTTGAAGTTCTCACCATGAGATCTGAGGTTTCAAATTTTTTTTTTCTAGAATTGTAGGAGAGGATGACGGTGGCCAGTTGTTTACTCCAGAGCAGTATGAGGAGTATAAGAAGAAGGTCCTCCCCATGCGGCTGAAGAACAGACTGTACGTGAGCTGGTCCTCTCCGACTGGCATGGACTGTAAACAGGTCGGACCAGAGACTCCGTGTTTCTGTGGGCACAGGTGAGGGTGCACAGCACGTCAGCAGAACATACTGCACCTGCGCGAAACCCTGATTTTTCACAGTTTTTGTTAGATGTAGCTGTCAAGGTTGCATCAGCATTTGGCCTGTTGCAGATGACAGCTTTTCTGACAGAACATTTGGAAACTGCAGACGGAGTGCTAACCAAGTATATATATGCAAATACAACCTTGTATGAGACGTTCTGTCGAAGTGCTATGCACAATACATTACGGGTTTTGCGCAGATGCAGTAAGGGAGCATACACTGTAGGTGTTGACTCATAATCTAAATTATGAAATCAAAGGTTTTGGGTTCAAATCTCTATTTAAAGTATAGATAGCAGGTCCCAAAGTTGCATCCTTGGGAAAGGCACAGTCATGCATTACAATTTACATAGTATACATTGAAATTTTCTCGCTTGGGATATGTCCTGGCCTGCTACAGCTGTTCTTAAGTAATCAATTTTTCTCTCTCACAGGTACAAGCAGCATAAGACAGATTTCCAGAAGCTCCCTGAGGATCGCCCCATCAGCCTGCCGTGCCGGGTGAACGGGTGTAAGTGTGCGGCGTACCACTACGTCCCTCTCAACGGCAGCCAGCCTATCAGGTGTGGCTGTAAGCACTACGCCGACAACCACTCGGAGCTGTTCCCGTACAGGTGCAGGAAAGGTGAGGTTGTAGGGAACTGCTTGATTTACTATCACTCACTCACACTCACACTCACTATCCAATTTAGTGTCTGTTGTTCCTGACTTCTGAGGGTTAGACATGCTTGCACTGCAATACTGAGGCTTGATGACAGCCTGCCACTTGCCTCTATCCCAACGTTATGTAGGTTCAAGTGGTGGAAGTCCTCCCTTACATCCCAGAAAATAAGTAATGAAAAACAGTAAAATACTTTTTCGACTGTACAACTCCAGTCTTTGTCAAGGAATGAGAATCCACTGTTTCTGTGACATCAGGTCATGCAGATGACACATGTGACTCGGTAAGCAGTGGATCATAGAAAGTCTGTGGCGCCCCCCGTCCTAACCATATCCACACCTGTAGTTGCCCCAGGTGGTGCGACCTGTAACTGTCCCGGGTTCAAGAGTTCGTTCACCTGCGGCTGTGGACAGGCGACTTACCGACACGAGACACTGGTGGAGACCAAGGATGAGAGGGAGGCAAGGTACAGCTGCAGGGCCTACATTTTTTTTTACTGTTAGTCTACTTCACTCATAGAAAATTCAAACTCTACTGCTGGATGAATTACCGGTAAATTCTACTTCACTCTTACTTGTAGCATTTATGGTCTTAGTAAGTGATTACAAATTAGGCTAGCAGGTCAAACCGGGTTCAAACCCGGCTCCTGGAAATTTTTTCTAGCTAGAAATCATCCTCTGGAAAGACACTTCCCACAACTGTCTTTACTCCAACCAGGTGTAAAATGGGGGAGGCAGTGGAAGAAGAGGGATGGGCTCAGCCTTCCCATAGTACATTGTGGATTAGCAACCCACTGCCCCTAAAACTGTAGGACCTTTATCTTTTTTTTACATTTATAGACAAGTTTGACAGTGTGCCCTGTGTTTGATCTCCTCTCCCCAGAGGCCACCCAGTGGGCTGTGACGTCCCGTATGCAGCTATGGGAGGACTGACTGGCTTCAGCTCTCTGGCTGATGGATACATGAGACTGGACCCCAGTGGCATTGGTGAGTTAACATCTGAAGTCATTTAAAAATTACAACATGAACCTTTTCAGTACAGGCCAAAAATACAGAATCATGTCAAATTTTATCTGTACTTTACCTAAATGGAATCAAACCCAAGTTTATTACTTATTTTGTAACTAATAACTAAGAAATTTTACACGTAAAAAGATAAAACACGTACATGGGAATTGAAATCAGTACCTGGATCTTTGATTTGACATCCTCTCACATGTACAAGAGAGGATGTACCTCATGCAAAAATTCTTTGCATGTGGTACCAGAAGCCCAAATAAACATTCTGTTTACTGTTTCTGTCATCAAAGAAGACTACACTCAAGTTACATACAATCAATCAATCATCCGCAGGCATTAGGTCCTGATTTGTCAAATTGTTCTGCTATAGGTTCTGCTATAGGTCTGGACCTATATCTAAACCTCAGTACAAAGTGTATGCAAATTGGTGTAACTAATACCCCCCCAGGTGACCCCTACCCCGACGGTTACCTGTTTGACCCGATCGGCGTGGACGACCACCCGTTCCTCCGGGCGCACGCCAACACCATCCGACAGGTCGAAGGTCAGCGGCAGCTGCAGGGGGCGGGGGGCGTGCCGGCGCTGACCAATCAGATGTCAGAGATGAAGATGGAGGGAGAGGATGACATGGCGTACTTCGAGAGGCGATACCAGGAGAGGGTAGGAACTCTCTTCTTGTTCTTGCAATAATGCCCATCTACCGAGAAACTGGAAATTACTGCATAGTATGCTGGGGGAAAGTTGTGTTGAGTGCCAAGGGCACAATGTCGGGGCACGTAGGTGAAATTGAAGGCCGAATGCCCTTAACCAGTATGCCATACAATGCCACACCAACTGCAAAGTTTTCAAATTGAAGTCAATTTCTACTAACTGTACTAGAAGGTCCCATTCCACTCTGTGCAGAGTATAGGGGTGGCACCCATCTCCATTTCTGTGGTAAAGGGGGATTGACAGACAGAGTGACAGGAGGTCAAAAGCTCAGACACAGGAAATAAGGTGAATGCGAAGCTCTCAGAATCTGTTCAGAACCCAGTGGTCGACATGGGGGAATTCAGGAAGCCGAGGAAATTGCATTCTTCTTGGTAGTCTAAAGTCTCACTTTTCGGACTACGAAAAAGCTTTTTGGGCTAGGAAAAAGTGGTATGGGTTGGGGATCCCCTAGAATGTTTAAGAAATGCAGAGGCATTTTTATTTGAAATTTTGGAAGAGTGTATTAACTGTTTTAATTGTTTTCCTTGCGTTTTTTTTTCAGCTGAAGGCAGAGAAACAGAGAGCGCGCCAGCCAGCTATCAGGTCTGCAACTTCGCAGCCTCGCGTCGGGGTGCGTAAAACACCCGCGTCCGGGAAGGCACGCGGGAAAAAACCTTGAAATATCAAACATGGCGTCAGAGACTGCACAGCTGTGCAAATACTGTAAGAGCAGAAACTTAAAGGGCAGGATGAAGTGGAAAAGTGAAGAATTCTTGAGATTATAATGTACATTTGACAATCCAGACCAGGGTTACAAATGGTTGCCTTCTTTTTTGATAGGGATTCAACATGGAAAATTGAATTCTTGATTTGTGACTTTTACCATACCATTGAATGCATGATAGCAATTGCATTGGTCACAACAGAGGTGTGCGTTGTAATCATGGTTAAAAATAGAGATATTCAACAAGTAGGTAAACAAATCCTGCACATGATACTTAAATAAACAATACATAGCACTAAATACTGCTATTTTACTACTGTGTCACATAAAAATAGGTACATGTAGATGCTAGGGTTGTTGAATTACATGCAGAGTTTTTATGGTTTTATTTTTCGTAACTTAGGGAAACATCTATGCAAGACTTATGTAGGCAAATAATGTTGCAAAATATACAGTGAGAATGTACATGTGTGTAGTTCTTCACACTTAACACTAAAGTTGCCGTCCAAACAAATACTTGTTTTGCTTCAATGTATTTGTTAAACTTTGTTGTTTATAGTTTTAAAAAGATTCAAATCTGGATTTATTTTCATAACTAATGATTAGTTAGTTTTCTGCAACAATTCTTTTGTGTCTTCCCAATATGTATGTAGGATTAATTCAGAAGATGGAATTTTTACTGTTTGTCATTACAATGAATTACTGTTGTAATATCACAATAATGACTATCTTATGATGTAAATGTGAATGTTCACACAAAGATTGTATATGTATATACACTTATTAAGAAGAAACTTTCACCAAAATCTATGATTGCCTGTCTTGAGGTTCACACAATTCTTATGTTGCAGTTTTGTTTCGCAATTAAAGGTTCAATATTCAATTTTTTTGTTTCAGTTCTTACATACAAAACTGTTATATTAAAAGTTCAGTTTAGCTGTGATCTCATGCTAGTGTTCCTGGCTATACATTGTATGCAAGGCAGAAAAATCAAAACAATCACAACACACTTATATGGATACATTAGATTTACTTGCTAAACGTTTCTGTCTGTGTGCAGATATTGTGGCTAGGATGTGTCCCCGTTGTTTAGTCTGCGCTCACTGCTTGCCGTTTCTTGCCTTCAGTCAAATAGCTCTACCAGACTAACTACGCTGGCTATATATAGGAGAATACTTGCCAGGGGAGTTTGGCCGCCTTGGGGTTTGACTGGCCGCGCAGTTCGGGGGGAAAGACACAACCTTCCACAGCCTGACTCCCTTGGCTAATTTCACTCTCCATTTTGCCAAGCTCTACAATCTGTATTCCCGTAGGAAGGCCTGTTGGAGGCCAGAAATACTCCATCTGTAAGTCTTCACGTTCCGAGCCAATACCCTTTGCCCCTGGTGCTGAAAGACGGGTTGTTTTTGTGGGCGTACTGTACGGCACGATTTTTCTTCGCGGCACTTTTAAATTTGCGGTTTTCGCAGTTATTTTGTACCGTAAACCGTGAAGAAAGTACTACCACGGCTTTCTTTCTTGTGCACCTACAACCACCGTGAACATATAGTTCCACGAACATGTCCATTTTTCTCAGACCGCGTACTGATGCTACCGCGAATATAGACTGATTTACAGTATGTAGCATTTGCAACGTGTTGCCTAACTGTATTTGTTTCCTTATTTGATTAATATATTTTGATACATTTTAAATCTTTTTGTAGTTCAAAAGGAGACGTCCAGTGCTAAGAACTAGGAATATATCATATTCAGGATGATAGGAACGCACGGTAATGCGATTGGAAGGTGTTATGCTATCGAAAGACTTGACGAATTATTATTTTGCGGGGACGCTTCCAATGAAAAACCGCGAAAAGATAACAGATCAACATTAGATTGATACGTAGAAACATGCAACAAAAAATTAAGGCCAGAAGAAATCTCATACTCAATAATCAATGTCCATTGGCGCCACAGAAAACACCATTACATGCCCACGCGTGTGCGTAGGCGCCAGTCTTAGGCGCCACGGAGCAGAAGATAATAGTCGTTGCCATAGTAACGTGACGATGTTGGCCCCTCATCCCCTGAATCTGCGTTCTGATTGGTCCGTTCTCACTCTGTGTTTTGGAGCAGAAGATGGCGACGGCTGCTGGATTCTTCGCACTTGCGATCATCGCTGGAGGATTTTCTGAGGTAAACATCTAGAAATTCTGCTCAACTTGATCGTTTCCGTCCTTGTTTTTCACTGGGGTTACCTTAAGAGGGAGAAAGAGGCGTATTAGGCCGCCTTAAGAGGGCGAAAGAGGCGCGTTAAGGGCGTTTTGTGCCCGGAGGTACGGTGTTGTTTACGCCAGACATATTGCTTGGGTTCTTCTCCGGAATACGTAACCGTACGGTTCTACTGATGTTCATGCAGCGTTATCATACGGGGTCCGTGAATAAAAACCATTGTCTATTTTCTGTATGCCCCAGGTACAAGGATTCCGTTCTTCATGTACACCACTTTCCACAAATCGTTATTCCAATACCCTAAACGAAAGAATTGGATGCAATTTCGCGTCTTTTAGCGAATTTTGTTAGTGCTTTGCTTTGACGGACAAACGTCAGTAGCAGGAGTGGCTACGAAAGCTGCATTTGTTGTCACGTTGTAGAGCCAGTGACTACTAGCCTAGATACCATCCGTATGTTACGTCGCTCCGCTAAAAGATCATTTCAAGCGCAGCGGGGCAAGTACTGGCGGTACCCAGGCTCATAGACAATGGCTACGTATCTACAGAATATCTTAAAAGCGATTCTCTTTAGTATAGTCACCACGGCTGGTGGTGTAGCGGTTGTTTTGTAATATGTTTTGCTTTACCATATAAGGGATTATCGTGAGAACGGTATTGTAGCAGTTGCTATTTTAAGAAACGTGCTTTATGTGCTGCCTATTAACCCTGCGGCTAGTCAAAATCTTCTAGGTATTATGTGAGTGTTAGTGTCATTCAATCAGGAAATACATGAATAGGACATACGTATTACATGTACCTTCCTCTTGTGCTTACAAGCTAATTCCAGCTGGGACTCAGGAATTAATTCTCAATTCTGCTGTCACAGTAGCTATCTTTAATCCACATGTCATGGCCTCTCCTTAGGTTTTTCTGATATCCAATGTGTACTTAAAGCTTTTGCAGTCTTCTTCACCAAGCATGTACCATGTTAGGAACAATAACACCTTATTGTTTATTAAGTAAGAAAATATTAATGCTGAGAAGAGAAAGAGAGAATCAATGCAAATAAAGATTAAAATTATTCACAAATAAACATACAGTATTTCAGTGTTCCAAATACCCATCTGCATTCTGTATTTGCAGAGAGATTTACAATATTGCAGAAAAACCCTACAATCTGCAATTTTGCATGATTAAATCAAGAAGGTTGTAGTATGGAGGGTTGGGTATTTACAGAAAGTGTTTCCAAATTGCAGAACAGAATTTTGACTCAGCTGCAATATTGCACAACATTGAAAAATGTATTTCTACCACTAGATAAGATGACAGTAAGATACTAAATGTGCCAAAAGTGACAAAAGTACAGAGATTGTTGGCAAACTGACATCATAGAAGATCATAGATTTGTATCTATGGCAGACTTGTATGTATCCTTCCATGACCACAGGTGTTTAAAGCCACATCAATCCCTTATAACCTTTACATAATGGCCATCATCATTTGCGTGGTTAGGTCCTCCCTGGAGACTCAATCTCCTGTTACAGAAAATTAATATACAGCTGCTCACATTGAAGTGGTAACATGTATGCTTGTATTCTGTATGAAGTGTACAAATGCTGGGGGGGGGCATTAAAACATTTACTATAGACAATTTTAACAATATAGAAATAAAAGAAAATGAGACCAAATCTCCTGTTACAGAAAATTAGTACATACAGCTGCACCCATTGAATCGATACCATGTTACATGTATGTTGTATGACTTTACAAATGCAGGGGTCATTGGAACATTTACTATAGACAATTTTAACAACACTGTAGAAATAAAACAAAAATGTTTTACATTTTACATGGTTTATGACAATACAGGATTTTGGAACATTTTGGACAATTTTAGCACTATAGAAATAAAACAAAATGGGTTACATTGTACATGGTCTAAAGCAATACAGGTCTTTTTTATGAATGTTACATCATACTTTTGTGAAATGTTATTTGTTTTTTTTTGTTTGATAAGCCATTGTTTATTGATGAAATGCTGAAAATTTAAATTTGCCTGCTTCTAAGTTCTAGACACTTTTCATTGAGGTCATGAAGAAAAGAGGTCAGGATCAGACAAAATATAACAACATATGGTTACATGTTCTGCCTTAAAAGCTATGCTCAGAGAAGGGTTAAGTAAGTATGATCACTTAGACTTAACTGATGTATTGTCCCTCCCACAGGTCCATGGCCGATACTGCTATGCTGACTACAACAATGGTCAGGGGCAATACTTCAAGTAAGCCTTAGTCTTCTATTAGATTTAACTGTTATTGGTACAGTATAATGATAGTCTGTTCTTTTACATTGGTATGAATTAATTTTGAAATACTATTTTACCCATTGTACATGTTCATGTACTTCATACATTGTAAAGTTAGGGGGAAGTTATATCGTCAATAGACAAACAAGAATGATTGAAACTAGACATCTGCTTGGAGAATAATCCTTTGCTTCAAAATTTATCAAAATATTATGTATCATTATATATATCATTGCATCTATTGTAGCAACACCTGTGCTGTGCAATGTGAACCAGTCAGAATTGCCCTAAGGAAGGTGACAGACAGTCACTCAAATGTTGGCTAAATAAAACACTTGGCTGAGTCTCTTTATTCTGTCTCTGTTCCAGTTGCCACCAAGGGGAGTACTGCTGTGGTACTAAGTGCTGTATCAACACTGCAGGGGCGTTCTACTCACTATGGTACTTCTGGTGAGTACAGAAACTTCACTCTTCAATTCTTAAGGATAGCAAATTCAACATTTACATGGTCTGTAATGGCATTACATTGTCTTAGAAGTATATTGCATTGAAAAATGTACATATGAACACCACAATGACTGTTCTTGGTGCTAAACATCTTCCACACACAGGTAAGCATGCCTGTCCTTGGTACTGAACACAACACACACTCACTCTCACAAAAACACACGGTACTACCGGCAGCGGATAGTCACCACCATCGTGACTCTGGGTCTCCCCCTACCTTTTTTCCCTTAGCAGTAGGCTCCCAAAGAACCAGATGGAATGCAGGATTTTTGGGGTGTCATATACAGTGACCAGCCAGTTTCATTTCGCACTGTTGTCTTTTCTTCAGGTTAGAGGTGGCAGACCTTGGTACATTACTGATAATTTGGTAGCATTTGCTGCCACTCTTAAAACTTACAACTTTATGGTATGTGTCCTACAGTCTAATTCCACCCTTTTCTCTCCCCAGGCTGATAGTGTTGATGGGGATCATCCTGTGCTCTAGCGGAGGATTCTGGTACCGGCGCCGGTACTACCAGCAGCGGATCGTCACCACCATCGAGAGGCAGGGACAGAACGGCTTCGTCGCACGCACCACTCACACCATGGAGGAGCTGCCCAGCAGTAAGTCTGCATTTTTTAACAATTTTTTATGTTTACCGAAAGAAAACATATTGTTTTTGCTCCATTTCTTCTTCTTCTGTTCCAAACACTAACCTCTGACCTGGCCAATGGCCTCTTTTGTTGCCGTCTGTCACCATAGTAACTGGTGTTGGGTTACATAATGTTGCAATTTCATAGTAGGCATTTAGACTCCTGTCATTATATACATGTATGTGAATGTGTTTGAGTTAGAATTAACAGAGCAGACCATATCCGAAGGTAAACATTATGCATTTGCTTTGCAACTGTTACTTTTCTAGTTTTTTAATTGTGACAATACAATACATGTGGGACAAAGGCAGCTATTGCTGGTGTTGTGTCCCACACACATAGAAACAGAAAAGACAGACAATACCTATTTTCACTTGTTCAGTGAGGAAAGTCGTGTAAAGTGCCTTTCCCAAGGGCACAAGATTGATGGCATGTCAGGACTCAAACCCGGGACCTCTTGGTTCCGAGTGAAGCACTCTGCCATTACGCCACACAACCCCACTTTTCACATGCAAGGGCCACTTCTTGGCACTCAGAACTAATGCTCACCGTAGCAAATGAGGGAACTCCATTTAACATCCTATCAAAGGGATGTCCCTAACCAAAGCTAGATACTCATTTTCACCTCCTGAGTGAAGTGAGAACACTTGTGCAAAGTGCCTTTCCCAAGGGCACAAGATTTCTGACATGGCATAATAAATATCTAAATTGCTTCCCTTGCAGGCACCGACAGCTACTGTGGCCCCAGAGCAGTCGCCATTTCACAGTCAGCGACAACGGCAAACGTTCCGAATGTCCCAGTCTACCCAGTCAAGTACACCATCACTCACACCGGACCCTACCCTTACCCCTATCCCTACCCCATGCCCCCACCCAACGGCCCTCCCCCTCCCTACACCCAGGCAGTGATAGGCCCACAGGCTGCTGGTAACCTGCCGCCGGCTCCCCCTGGTGTGGTGACTGAGAACTGCAGCTCCAGCGCCACTAACACGACCACTAACACCACCATCTTGTCTGGCTGAACTGAAAACAGGTTTTCAGCATACAGTTTCTGTTTGGATGCTACTGTAAGTCATTTGATATTCGCGGTACTTTCATATTCCCGGTTTTTGCAGCCAATTCTGTACCAAAAATTTATTATAATACCACGAACAAACAAATTGTTGCATTCACTAACTTTTTCTTCTGCACCTGCCACCAACATGATGATTCCGGGAGCATGTCCATTTTCCTCAGACCACGAAATTTTGCTACCGTAAATATAACATACTTTACAGTAAATCCATTGCCACTATGCCACCCTTTGAGGCTCTTGCCACATGGATAACATTACAAAATCTTATACAACATTTAATTCTAACTCGTAATTTGGGGATAACAAACAAGCAAACAGCTAGTAAAAGTTGCATGATATTAAAAGGTACAAAAAAGGAATCTTATTTAAAATGCAAGTTTATACCTTGATCATGATTTCCCTAAACACGTTTGAAGGTATTTGATGGTATAATTGCCCCATATTTAAAAACAAAACACCTCTAAGACCTATGAAACCTTTACAGATACTTTTCTGCAGGTTTTGATATTTGGAAGGTATATGTAGCTGTTGTGTTTACAAAAGAAAGGTCTGGATATACACATATCTGACAAACTCTTCTCAAGAGGAGTGCACATATCCTTGGGTTTGCAGAAAGATCAGTACACAGTAACAGAGTATCCGTTAGTGCAGTACTGAATAGTAGGCAGTGAAAAGTACAATATTAGTCAGATTAGACAGCTGAACATCTCAATGGTTATGGAGTCAGTAGAACAATAAAAGAATTAGAAAGACAATGTTTTTAACAAAAGCCAATATTCTTAGCATATTGATGCATCTGAGCTCTTTGAAATATATTTCAGAATGTACCATACTCTGCATGCTACCTTATTATGGAAACATTAGTCATAAAAGATGACAAAAATGAAATATTTTGAATAAAATGTTAGTAATGTTCTTAGCTGAGTTGAATGCTACTGAAGTACTGAGTATTGAACTACTGTAAAAGTGCCAAATGTATTTTTGGCATCAGGTGTAGGGTTCAAGATGACCTACATTTATGATATTGGTGTAGACATACATCTTGAAGAAATTTAAATTTGTGATAAGAATTTATTCTTACAGTATCATTTTGTGGAGTTGATATTGTCAGACTAGTACAGTTATTGATGTGTGTTTTGTATGTACTGATCATTACGTAAAACAAAGGACCAAGATGTTCATTTCGTTATTTCTTTTATTTCAAGAAATGTATCCTTCCCTATTGTAATATTGTTGAAGTCGATGCATGTTCTTTTCGCAAGGGGTCGCTCGTGTAACGTCGTCCAGTCACGAGCGCCACCTTGCGAGAGTGGACATTATTGCTGTGAAAATTGTGAGGTAAAATGTACAGAGAACATGGTAGGCATGAAGACAAAAATAGTGTTATTGTAGATTTTAAGAGATGGATTATAAGGAAGAATTATGGAGGAGCGAAATAAAGCCTTTAAATTATTTACTAATATATTTCTAACATAGATTGTAAAACTGAAATTCTAGCCTAAAATTTCAATTGCCCATTTTTTTACAGACGCAGACCCCCACAATCCTTCCTTAAATATTGTTGGCAACGAAAATGAAACCATTTTAATGTTAGATATTTATATCTGTTCTTAAAAGTATGATGTATATTGTAGGTTGGCAGTTAAACACTTGGAAGTTAAAATGTACAAACTATAGACTGAGATATATTATAGTACATATCTATGTTTGTATGAAAGATGACGAATATGAAAATGTGCCTCATGTTCTGATATAATGTTACCGGTGAAAGATGGAAAAAGTGGACCAAGTACTTGTGAATAAAGTTGTATCTAAGTGTCTGGAAAACAGTATGTCATTGTCTAAAAACAAATGGTGTGCAGGGTTTAAACCACTTTTACACTTATAACCAATTCCCATAAAAGTAGTATGGGAAGCTCCACGTAAATTTATACCGTAAGACATATTCAATTAATATGATTTAAGCTAAATATTGCCAAATACAGCAGCAAATATGCTTGAAATGTAGTTAACGCAAACGTGAAACGTTGATTTTTGCAAATCTACTAGACCCTACAGTTGGTATTCGAGCGTAGTTTCTTCGCATTGATGTTAAAGTTGATTTCTTGTTGCACAGCCCAAATGATCTACCCGACTATACTGACATTTACTATCATTGGTAAATCCAAACTTTCGTGCAGTGATATATTCAGTGTCACTTTTCCACCATGCGAGACTCTGCCACGAAGTTGACAGCGTTTCGGTTGTCCTTTCGCTACCTTCCTCAGTTCTATTTCGAACTTGAGGTGTTCTAAAGAGAACAGGTGGTTCGATGCGTTCGATCAGGAATGGTCCATTTGTGCTTTGGAAGGTAGAAAACGACCTAGATACGTTTGTTTGTGAAAGAAAAGTGTATTTTTCGCCGCCATAGCAACGCTTCATGATATCAATGCCACTTTTCTACCATGCGAGACTCTGCCACAAAGTTGACGAGCGGCCTCTTGGTCTTGAAGGCGTCTATAAATATGCTGACGGTGCGGTGGGAGGGGTTGACCATACGGATGTCTCTTAGGAGTTGGTAGTTGTTGTGTTTAGCTTCTTCGGATTGGTGCATAAATGGAAAATTAAACTCTGTGTTGCTAAGCTAAAATGATCTTACCTACCAGCGGTTCTAGTCTGTTCTTTCGCTACCTTCCTCAGTTCTATTTCGAACTTGAGGTGTTCGAAAGAGAACAGGTGGTTCGATGCGTTCGATCAGGAATATTCCATTTGTCCTGGGAAAGGTAGAAAACGATCTAGATCTGTTTGTTTGTCAAAGAAAACTGTATTTTTCGCCGCCATAGCAACGTTTCATGATATCAGTGCCACTTCTCTACCATGCGAGACTCTGCCACAAAGTTTACGAGCGGCATCTTGGTTTTGAAGGCGTCTATAAATGTGCTGACGGTGCGGTGGGAAGGGTTGACCATCCGGATGTCCCTCAGGAGCGGTCCGTATGTCTTCAGAAACGTCACCAATGCCTGGAACAACGTCTCCGCGTACACGTCTTTGGGGATCCCAGTCGAACCTAGAATTTAGGATAAACAGAAAATATATAGAACACTGAAGAAGACTATTTCTTGAGAAGTGTGAAGGAAGCCATGTACATCAGGGCCCATCACCCTTCATTGACCGGCGACGGGGGCCGACATCATCTACCAGATACCTTTGACCCAGTGTTGACGTCACACTTCAAAGAAGCCACGTGACAAGCTTCACTGGGTCAGTTTACCTGAATTTACCTGAATTGCAGAGACTACGTCTCTGCAAATCAGGAGCCAGAAGGCCAGTCTACTGAATAAGACCAGAGTGACTGGTCAAAAGCTCTATGTGAGAGAATTTTTTTTATTGGACCAAAAGTTTTAACTTCAAACAGGTAACTAACAACACAGATGAACTTTAATGATAGCAGAAAATAAATTGTTTGCGTAATAATGATGTAAAATGTTCCAGACTGTTGCTTGATTCTAGAACGTCAAAATTGAACGTAGATGTTCTATGACGTCTATTTGACCTGAGAAAACCTCAGAACAAACAATGTAACCTAGAATTTTTATGACGTGTTCTCGAACTGTTTTCTATCAAACAGTACTTTTAAAGGAGACACAAGAACACAGCAGCTATAGCCCTCGGGATAATATTTATATTAATTTTACAGTCTTCTTTTTAGTATAGAGGTTAGTGCCCTGCGATCGGTATTGGTTTATAATTATTCTTTCAATTATATGAAAACTGCTGATACGTGGGCCCGGGGAAATCTGGATCCGCATAAGAAGGAAGCATTTGTACACGGAACAAAAGTGAGACTATCCATTGGGCATTGTGGCCAAAGAAGACGTCAAAACACTCCAGTAATGTATGTAGGAATATTTCTTATATAATATAATGTTATAGACTAAACACTGTTTACTCTGTACGCTATCCCAAGTTTGTTTGTTTTTTCTTGCAATTAGCCATAGGACAAGAGTTTGCAGTAAAGTTTACAAAAATAACAGACAAACCAACCTGAAGTCTGTAGAGACAAGGCTATTGAAGTGACTCGCATCTTGGCGGCACACTTGAAGATGTTCTCGTAGGTCTTGTAGAGGAGCATCTTGCTCTGTCTGGGCTCGGCGGAGACCCAGTGAGGCACCACGGCGTGCAGAATGTGTTTACTGGGCAGCTGGCCGGCTGAAGTCGGCACAACCTGGCGGGAGGGAGCAGAGTTGTTTGTTTGTTTGTTTAATTATGTTTACCGAAGGAAAACATATTGTTTTTGCTACGTTTCCTCTTCTTCTTCTTTCGTTCCAGACGCTGAACTCTAACCTGGTCAATGACCTGATTTGTTGACGTCTCTCACTATGGTAACTTTGAAAGAAGATACCTTAAGAAGCGCGTTTTAAGATAACAACCAAACTTTTGGTTACTTGATACTCCAGTTAAAGATCAGGCGCCCTATACTGGTATATATCATGGAATATAATAATGAAAAAGGTCCGTTTCAACCCCCCTTGTTGTCTGAAGTGTTTGGACTCGCCCTTCTGACGTCACCAAGTACTCTATTGAACTGTATTGACGTCACTCACAGTAATCAGGATGTTTAATCCTACTCAAGTGTATAATCTGGTTTCTTTCTAAATTGCACAGCCAGGTGACCAAAGTTTGCAATGAAAATTTTTATATTTCTTGAAATAACGTTACATGGAACTAAAAAACGAAGCCATTTAATTTCAAGAAAGTGGCCCAACGCTACATACGATATATTTAATACAATTTTTCCCATCAGCTAAAAATATATCATAATAACAATAATTGCTTCTGCCCCCTCCAATGTTTGAAAATGGAATATTCTTTACTGCTTGCGATTCAATTCACAGTCGAGTATTTTTCACTCAAGTATAAAGTGAGCACTTTGAGAATGAATAGTTTCATTGTTTTGTGCTCTTGAGTTTTTCTGTGTCAAGTTCAGATAGGTCGTTATCGGTCCAGGATAACTGCTCATAAATCGATAAATAAAGAGGTCAATGACCTGTAGGTTTTTCTTTTCAATCATTCATTTCGTTCGAAAGGTCTTTTTGGTTAGGTATACAAAGTAGTCGATTAAACACGAAATGCAAATGTGGAGATTGAAACATTGAAAGCAAATAAGCTCAAGAGTATTCTGTCATTGAATAATTTTGACCCTTTAGTTACCTTGTTCTGAAAGTGAAAAAAATTCTGCTGCAATACCATAGAAAGCTGTTAGGAGTACCATAATTGAGCTTTTCCCCCAATTTTAATAACTAGACTATATATTTGCGTCTCTTTTAAAAAATCTTCGGGAATAGTAGCTTTGAAAACAAATGTGTATGAACCTGAATGGAGAGATAACTAGTATCCAAGTATGCACAATATTTGCATACCAAATATTCTATAAACTTTCAGTCTTTTCTACTGATAGAAAGTCTATGGCACCCCCTGTCTACATACACTAATATCCGTAATAAAATACAGATGTGTGACGTCACCTGTGTAGCCGTCAGTCTCCCGTGAGTCGCGATGTATCGTCTGCAGTCAGCCTCGATATCATTCCCTCCGTACTGCGCAAGCGCCCAGGACAGCTCCCCGGACAGCTTCAGTCTGTCATTGGTCTCATTCACGATGACGTCAACACACTCTTTGATGACGTCACCCTGATAGATGCTAATCTTGGTGTCCAGTGACGTCAGGATCTCAAAATACATCCTGTGCGCAAGTCCAATCTGTCTACAAGACACAACGCCTTTAAGGTTGTGATGTGTCTCCTTCTTTCTGGGGAATCTGGTCGTTCTCTGTTTGCTGTCTGATGCTAGTCTTGCGTTCAAACTGATCGGGGCTTCCCGCCTTAAAGGAAACTTGTAGTTCCTTTTCTCAACTTCAGGTCTTACGCCTAGCCTTTCGTCAATTTGAGGTCTTATGGCGTACCTTTTCTCAAGTTCAGGTCTTACGGTGTGCCTTGGTAAGCTACCTTGAATCTGATGCCCCCTTTCCAGGCCTCTGAAATTATCCAATCTTTCACTAGTGTTGTCGTTGTTTGACTGCCTTCTTCCAATAACCCAATTTGTTTTCTTATACCCATGTTGTCGCTGTAGATATGTTTTCACCTCCTCTACATCATGCACCTTGCCATAGAGGTAGATGTTTCCTTTGATTTCTTTGATGTAGACTTTCGGAAACATCTCTTGGAGTTTCTCACATTCTTTCTTAGCATTGGTGACTGTCATACCATGGTTTAGTCTATCTATCTTGCTACAGGTAAGTTCTGTTGAGGCTTCGTCATACAAGGCCTTGAATGCTTCCACACTCTTCTGAATGTTCACGTCGTGGAAGGGAATGTTGGGACGAAAGGTGACTGTATTACTGCCGTCTTCCCAAAACAACAAGACCCTGTGCTGCTTTTCTATTCTCTCCACCTTGCTTCTGCAAGCATTGGTAACATATGTCATGATGTCAGGTTCTACGATGAGTTCGGTTTCTGTGGGTCTGGTACTTTTTGTCGAGTCTTTGCCGTACTTCAATACCAGGTTCATCTCCTTTTTGATGGGGTCTCGTCTTGGGAGCTTCTGAATTGGTTGTAGGACGAGGTTCACTTCTTTGACAAGGGGACTCTTTGAGCGTTTTGTTTCTTCCACAGTCAGTTGGGGAAGTTTTAATTCATGGCGTGTTTCTCTGTTCTCTTGAACAATCTCTGTTGGTTTCACATCTTTTTGTTCTGTAATTTGGGTTGTAGTTTTATCCTCTTTGCTGTCTTGAACAATCTCTGTCGCTTTTGCACCTTTTGTTTCAGAACTTTTGGTCGTACTTTTGTTACTTTCTGTATTTTCTTTTGCTTTTTCTGTAGCGTCAGAAGCTTTTTCATTGTTGTCTGGTTCAGTCTTTGTTGCTTTTGCTGCTTTTTTGTCAGAAGTTTTGGCTGTGGCTGTATCCTTTTCTTTACTTTCTTTTGTCTTGTCCTTTTCTTTACTTTCTTTTGTCTTGTCCTTTTCTTTCTTGTCTTTAGAAGTTTTATTTGCCTTCGTCTCTTTCTTATCAGAACCTTTTGTTGCATTTTTGTCCTTTTCTGGATTTTCCTTAGTATCCTTCTTCGTATCCTTCTCCTTCTTTGAACTTTTGTTCATTTCTACACCTTCTTTCTTCTCTTTTGTGCTTTTAGATTCGCTTTTATTCTCCGACGATGACCCCTTTTTTGAAGCAGCATTTTCTACACTCTTACCGTTAGCAACTTTTGAGAGATATCCATGGGCCTCTGTTATCTGCTTGTAATCACCCTTCAGTTTGATAGATGTAGTATTTGATGATGTCTCCTTGATCCAGTCCACTCCGATCTTGCTGTGTAGCTGAGGCAGGACGCCATCTTTCTTTGAATTTTCCTGCAGAATATGCTTGACAAGGGTAGAGTCCAGGTCTGCCTCAATGGATGAAAAGATCTGTAAGAAAATAAAATATTTTTTTAACCAAATAAAACACCTGAAGCTCTCTTTTTACTTCTGTTTGTTTTTTTCGTCCAACGTGGCTCTTTTGGTGGCTTAGTCAAAGGCCTTTCCTATATTTGGAGAGACCTTGAAAAATATCTTCTTCCCGTTCGTAATGTAACGTAGAGGAGGTACTTATATATTGTATCAATACAAGTTACGCAGAGTCATTGTCATCTTACATGATATGTTAATGATATCAATAAGTCTATTGACCACTGTTAAGTTATAAGTGGTCATCGATCTAATTAATTACATATTTCCATTTTAAATGACATATTTTAAGCTACAGTGAATTTCAAAAGATGTAGACATATTTCTGGCTTTTGAATTATGTAATATCAGAATTTGAATGAAGGAAGATTTATCAACCAATTGATCAACATCGTTACATCTCTCCATCTAGCTATCATCGTCAAAACCACCACCACCATCGTCATCACTAGCACTATGATCTTCAACATCATCATCATCATGATCGTCCTCATCATGATCATCTTGGGCATCATTATCATCCTCTTCAACAAAATCTCATCATCTGTACCATCAGCACCATCATCATTAACATCATTATTGTCATCATCATCATCTTCGTCGTCATCATCTTCTTCATCATCATCATCATCATCTTGACCATCTCATCAACACTATCTTATTTACCATCGACGCCATTATTATTGAAATCATTATCGTCATCAACATCATCATCAACAACACCTCCATCACCATCTTCTTCTTCTTCATCATCATCATCATCATCATCATCATCATCAACTCCATCATCAACATCAACATGATATCATCATCAACAACAACTAGCATCCTTGCCAAGAATCGTAAAGAAGTCATGCAACATTCAAAATACTAACAGAAATACTAGCTCTTACATTGCATTAAGTTACTAGTTCCTAACGGCACCGAATTGCAGGTCAACTTGTTTATTTGTGTTAAACCTGCATCGGACGTTCTTATTCTTATATTTATATGGTTAATCTTGCAAGTACTGCCTTGCATTGTTTATTGTAACGCTCACATAAGCGTATCGCTTGACTACAGCATTATTTTCCATTTCCCTAAGTATGTCAGAAATAAACACACGCAAATGAATATAAAGAATTAAAGATTCAGTTTAAAATGATTGTGGTAACTGGTACCTACCTTATTTTCTTGGCTCATCGCGGACGTGGTGTTCGCTCTGACTTAGTCGTTCGTCCCGGCAGCATTCCGATGCAGATAAAACAGCCCATGGCACACGGACATGTCACTTTACAAGTGTCCAGCCGAAATCAGATACCTACAACAACTCTCGTTTGACACCACCTACTGCAATGCCACTAGCAAGAGCACTTCAAAAACGTAGACAAATTGGCAAAAAAAGGATTAATTTCAAGTTACGAAACGCGGACACGTTGGCTGATTTGGTTTTCCCTGAAACTGGTTCAAATGTTACTATTTTGGAGAGAAAACAATAAAGAACCAGCCTCGACCCGCAGTCAGGACGTTTGTATCCACAGCAGTGAGTAAATAGTGTTATCAACTGTCTGACGGGATAGTCTCAAAATATGCATATCCCTAAAAAACATTATTCTATTTTTTTCAGCCTTGCTTATGCTGAGGTCACATTGTCAAACCTGGGCCCGGCCGGACTGTTTCGATTAACGAAAATCATAAATTTATACAAATATTATGCGCAAAAAGTTCCCATTATTAATTTTTTCAACTTTTTTTGTGCTTTGTCTTTTAAATCATACTCTTCGTTTCATAAGACTGCCCGGCCGGGCCCCGGTTTGGAAATGTGACCTCAGCATTACTTGGTGTTGTATAGCATGGTGCGATTTGCTGAAAAGGCTACCATGATCATTTCTCTTAGCAAACATAGATGTCAGTAAAAATCGTAAATTTCAAATTTTGTTGATAAAATATCGTGTTGTTTTGTAAAGAATCAGAGTTTTGAGGTGTGCGCCGAGCTTGTTTTTTCAGTAATTTCTGGTTAATAGCGCGGAATTGGCTCTTCAGTTGGCAGGTGACCCGGCCAATTGACCCGGATGTGCTTGACAAGTCTACCGGAACAAAGCACCCTGGGTACTTGAGAACAAAACACTAACGAAGAGGCTTTTAGAGTGGGACGAATCAACAGGCACAAAAACGTGACCAATCATATTCTTTATTTCGATGAAGGTTAGACGTCCAGGTAATACGATACGCCAAAAAGCAGTTACTCAAGCAACTGGATATGATTTTAGAAACGGTCAGACGTTTCAGATAGTATCCAGTCACTGACGAAAGCTAGTGGATGCTATCTGAAATGTCTGACCGTTTCTAAAATCATATCCAGTTGCTTGAGTAACTGCTTTTTAGTGAAATATTATTCATTCACTGATGTAATTAAGTATCTAATATTTGGGGTGGAACCTTGATCGAAAAGCGTCATTAAAAAGAATGCAATAAAATTTTCAGTTTAACGTCACATGGTATAATTTGCTCCAAAAGTATCTTTTAAAAAGAAAAAAAAATAACAGTGCTTTAAAACTAGTCATTCAAACAAAGAGAGAATTAAGTATATAGTTTCATGTGGAGAACACATATAAACTCTTTTGTAGACTAGATTAGTTCAGGCATCAAATAGATTTACAGTATCAAAGCGGCCAGCGTTTTGCTAACAATCACACTGACTGGTCGTGCCAACCGGTCCCTGACCGTTGTTAGGTTACTAGAACCAACATCGGAATTTGATTAGGCTTGCAAGGAGCTTTGACTTCTCAATGCGGTTTCTAAGGCACAAAAGCCTACATTGTGAGGTTGGTCACAATGGGCGTAAGGTTTAGTATGTTAAGGTCTACACTGTGAGAAAGTATATAGCTTTGTACTTTGTCTATCATTACTGTTACAGTAGAAACTTTGTCACCAGTCTCTGTTGTAGAGCTGTAACGTTAGGCTTGTTTTTTTTTTTGGCATTGAAAATGTCTATTCCCGCCTGACTAACTAAAACCACATCTATGATTTTGCCTACTATCTCAAAGGGGCTCAGGCAGAATTGTCTTGGGGAAATGTTGGGCCTATATATAGCTTTAAGGCCGAAAAGTTGTCATGTTTAGTCCCTGGTACCGTGAGTTTGGATATTAGGATGTTACATTGCTGATTATCAGAAATGCGTGGTTCAAAACTTCAAATCAATATACCGCATCAAAATACACAGTCACACTTCAGGGGTTAGACAAAGAAATAGCCCCTCTGTTCTGACTATTTGACATGTTTTTAATGAAGTATTTGCAAACGTCAAATACTCGTCATCCGCTACACTTAGGGAAGTCGGTGACAGGAAGTTCCTTCTTAGAATTCCGGAAATGACGCCAATATCAAATATTTGATCGTGTAAAGCACTTGAAGTAAGGGAAGTTGAAAACAATCATATAGTTTGAATAGTGAATATGACGTTTACGTTCGTGTTTTCAAATACTTGAAGACCTTTACTGGGAAACCTACGAAATATTAGAAGTTAAAAATATGAGATGTCCCTTCCTCTGATTTCTAGAAAAACATTTACCAGACATTCTTAGTAATTACACACTAATCCTTTTGAAAACAATATTATGAGGCAAAACACCGTAGAACTTTTAATGTCAAAATGATAATACAGACATAGCATGGGATTTAAGAGAAAGACAGTAGTAATCGAGGCTGCTATATTTTCACTTAAATTTTGAAATATCAGTTCAATACCAACTCCTAAGCTCGTATAGACCGCAACGCCAAGCATATTTTTTCAACAGCGCCAAATTTCTTCTCTTTTTATGCTTGGTTGCAGATACAAGAGCGACTTAGTCTAGTACTTGTGGTGTAGACGCGTCTCTCTTTAATTCCCCACTTGAATATAGTGTTACTATAACACGCCTTTACACAAAGCCGTCCTGCAAACAAGCCATGGAAACATGGCGGCTCGATTACCGCCTGTCGCGCTCTGATTGGTCAAAACCAGTCGACCAATATTGGCACAGGTCGAGCGAGAAGGAAACGGAACAAAAGTCAAAATGGCGGACTTCTTCTCACAGGTGTTGGTCGCGCATTCTGTTCTACTTTTCTCATTTCTACAGGTACGTGTTCATTTTTATGCACAGAAATTCTCCCAAATAGATAGATACAGGTTGTATACGTAGAAAAGTGTGGAAAATATAGCTTATAGAGTGGCGATTGTGACATAATCTTGCCTAATTTCAGACACCAAGTTGTGTAAAGGTGCTATGAAAACAATTAAGAATACCGTACCATGTCGTAACATTGTGTAACGGCGTACCTGGGTACGTATCAGGTTTAAGGTGTACGTGCGGACACTCCCGTATCAGACGATCTATGTATGTGTGTACCTTAAAACCTACTTTGATCGACCCTTGTATCTGAAGATCTGTAGCTGTCAACTATCTTGTGTGTTAGAAAGTTTTGCTGTCTGTGACTCCACAACAAAGTAGTTAAAACGTCTACTCTATTGTACCGTGAAGGTCAATGTCCGAAATGTCAAACTGGCTGTCATCTTGTTTGGGTGAACCTTGCGACCTGTTCTTGAAGATATCCCAGCAACATAGGCCAAGTACTTGCACAAACACTGTACCAAGTACGCCTATACATATATACCTTTACACAAGTTAGAACAACGTTTCCCAGGTCTACAGTATATCTATGCCTATACTGAACGTTGTTTAACAATATCTTTAGGGTTAAGAAACTACCAATACAAGTCACTGAGCGATCAGTATCTTTGCAGACTTTGGTTTTTAGAAATGACTGTAAACAATCGGTGATTAACGACATTGTTTGCATAACTTTTCCTTCCCCGATAAAACTTGTTCGACCGGTTTGTGGGCAGTTACTAGTACTCAGAGATTAAGCTGTGATAGGTGTACTTTCTAAGCATGACCAGTAAACTAGATTCAAATTTTAGGGATCTTAGACCCATTCCGAAACAAGAAAAACTTGACGTTGCGAAGTACTCAACTGTCTAATGCTTATGCCGCAGCCCATTGCTAAGTCGTTTGCAAAGTTGTCCACTAGAGTAGAGACAGGAACAAGTGTCCTTTCTAGACGTGGCAAGTAAACTAGAGAAAACTCATTTAAGTTGTGAAATATTCAACTGTTTTGGTTATGCCGCTGTCAGATCATTGTTTAATTCGTTTCCAGAGTTGTCCACAAACCATGTACACACATACACGCCCTTAAAACCTCTGTGAATGCCTTATTGATGATCGTGTGACCGAGTCTAATCCAGTGGCAAACATTTGGAGATAATTACGTTTTCTTGAGCTGAGGTTTTGAGCCTCCATGTTGTATGACGTCAATGGTTATAGTCCGTGACTGTTACCTTGTCAGACTGTCACCCAAACCACCCCCTCCCCCATTAAAATGTCACCTTTTCAGGACCCTGTCACATACAGATTCTTTATTGACTTTCGTATGGTCTACTACGACTAAGATCAAACATAGCTAACCACATGCTAAAGTCCTATACATGATTGTACTCACAGAATATAGATATGCAGCAAACTACTTACAGAATATATGTCAGTGGCAACATATGTTTGACTATTCCCACGATCGCAAACTGAATGCATTGTAGGGATAGTTCTGCCGTTGTAGTCGTGAATGTATCCTAAAATTCAATGGTTAAAGTCCGTGACTGTTACCTTGCCCACGGAGGTCGAAAAACACCTCCGTAACTTGTCAACTTGTCACCCACCTGCCCATTTAACTGTGACCTTTCTAGGGACCCCGTCACATTTAGATTCTTAACTGACTCCACAAAAGTACAGGGAGTTTTGCATGGTCTACTACAACTAAAATCGAACAATGCTAAACACATTCATGGATAAACTAGATAAAGTCATCCTACTTATAGAATATATGTATACGGCAATCTACTTGAACTACAGAATATATGTAGGTGGCAACATTAGATGTTTGACTTATAATTCTTTAACATCCATGACTCATGGTCAGTCCCATGATCGCAAACAGGATGCTTTCTAGAAATAGCAGTCGTGCATGTATCCTAAAATTCAGATGTTTTGTTATAAAAAATGCTGTCTCATATCCCTGTCGACTGCTTGATTGTCGACTGAATGCTTTTTTGGGAAAGTAGTCGTGCATGTATCCTAAAATTCAGACGTTTTGTTACGAAAAATGCTGTCTCATCATCCCTATCGGCTGCTTGATACTAATATTTGAAAATTCTAAGGCATGCAAAACGGTCACACACAATGTATGACTCATGGTTCGTCCTGCGATCGAAATCTGACGGCATTCTAGGTATAGCAGTCGTGCATGTATCCTAAAATTCAGATGTTTTGTTACAAAAAATGCTGTCTCATCCTTGTTCTGTCACAACCTACTAGTATTTGAAAATTCTAAGGAGTGTATATGTCCAATATGACTCATGGTTGTAATAGTATCCCACACAGCGTTATGGTATGTCGTTAGATATACATTTGTACGTAAGAAGACTTCTTTTCAAAGTGTATTTTGCAGTGAAACTGACATTAGCAATTCTTGTTGTCTCCCAACAGAGTGTTCTTGGAGGTGAATATTGTCCCAGAGAGGATGGAACATAGTAAGTATTTTACTTTTACATCTATGCTGTTCATGTACAATCCATGTCATAAATTAGTTGACTTCAACAGTTTGTTTTAGATTTTTACCTCTGTGTACAGAGAAACTGTTTGGGTTGTGTTTGTATGTGTGTGTTCACTGGTGTCACATTAATGAACACAACGAGAAATGCACACAAAAAACTCTAAATATTTCACGTAGATATGAAATCTCCAATGCTGCCGCCTATATTATAAGAAGGCTTTTTAGTACACATTGTTTTCAAGATACTTGAAAGTAAACATATGTATCTTATGTTTTTCAGTTGTTCTGGGTTCTGTTGTGGATCACGCGATAGACAGTGTTGTGCTTCCTTCATCTCAAGTTACTGGTATTTTTGGTAAGTACCGCTACCAACAATTAATGTTGTACCTTAACATACACTACAATTTAAGTACAAAGCCTTTGCCAAGCTGCATTATTGAGAAAATAAGTAGCTGGTAACGGCACGACACAATGTAGTGGTATACCGTAGGTGCACGCAGGTTTGAATTAACGTAAAATTTATTTAAGAATTGTGATTATTTGTGAATCATGATCGGAATGAGAGGTGAAATTGTGTGAGTATTTTGTTATTCTGTTATTGTTGTTATTTGTCATTCTGTATCGTAAGTGGTATCGTAATATTGTACAGTCTGTTATTCGTGCTTTGTATACCCAGCATTGCCTGAAAAACAGGTTGTTATATACCTGAGCGTTACTGCTGGTGAGATGATAAACTTAACTGAAACGAGAGAACTACTCTTCAGGGTGTTTGAACTTTGAGAAGTTCTTTTAGCAGGTCTTGCTATAAAGAACAGAATAGCTAAATAGTTGCTCAAAAGATGATACTAGCATCATATATGGGGGGATTTTATGTATACATTGTGTTCTATATCATAATTGTAATGATTATAACTCTGTCTCCCCCCAGGTTCTGTTTGATTGGTTTCTTCCTGATGATGTTGATCGGAGTGATGTACGCCTGCTGCCGGCAGAGTAAGAACAGACAGACGGTCAGTACCACTGGCTCCAGCGGGGGTGGGCAGCACTACCCAGGCAGGACAAGGCAGGACGGAGTCGGTGGGTAGAATCTTACATTTATACTTCATGGTACGGAATAATTGTTTTAGGTGGATGGAAAAAAATGTACGACAAATGCGATAGCAGCACATGAACAAATGATGAATTTACGATACTTTTAAAGTTCCCCTTTCCCTTTTCCCATTTGTTTTGAAAAGGAAAGAAGGAAAAAATGTTTTGCTCTATTTTTTTCTTCTTCCACTCCAAACACATAACGTCAATGACCTGTACCAGACGTCTGTCACCATGGTAACTGGTGCTATAGCAAACTCCCTGTGGTGTTGGATTACCGTAGCAAGTGATGGAGGGGATGTAGATGAATGTGCACTCTTTTGAGTAAAGATAAACGGAAAAGTAGTTTGTTAGGCTATACCACAAGAAGGTTAACATTGTATGGATTGGCTTTTGTAAATTAATGTTACCTTTTATATATCTTTTATATATATATATATTTCTCCTGTTCCAGGTTACTCCTGCCACAGAGGAGAAGTGACGTTGCCTCCCCCGTACCTGTTCGGCCCGGCCCCTCCGGTGAAGCCGCCGCCCTACTCCGCGTCGGACCCTCCGCCTCCATACAGCTCTGTCGGCGACATCCCCACCGTCAGCGGCTCCGCTGGAATAGTCAACAACAGTTATGTTCACCAGCAGTGACGACGTCTACAATTTACATCAACAATGTACGTGAAACGTAGCCTCTACCAGGCTTCGAGGAGGCGGCTGGAAAGAGTAGAAATTAGCCAAAAGCGAGATAAGTTGGTCCACAACATTTTCAAGGCCGCATCCGGAAATATACTCTCCAGCGGACCAACTCCCTCGGCATGTTATCTCTCTATTTAGTCAACTTCTTAACTCTTTCCAGCCGCCTCCCGAAGCCTGATAGAGGCTACGTTTTACGTACACCAGTACTGTTGACGCCACCTTACTCCGCCTCGGACCCCCCACCTCCCTACAGCTCTGTCGGCGACATCCCGACCGTCAGCGGCTCCGCTGGAATAGTCAACAACAGTTATGTGCACCAGCAGTGACGACGTCAATAACTTACGTACATAGTAAAACGTTGAACTTTATTTCAACACACAATTTACACAGAGATCAAATTTTCAGCGACCACATCAGAACAATTAATGACCAATCACTTCACGACGTGATCTCGCGAGAGTTACGGTTACAAAGTTAACATGATTACTACCAACACAGATGAACGTTCATGATAACTTACATACATCATTATTGTTGACGTATTGCAAAGATAGATATGACACATGCCAACAAGTTATGTGCATCATCACTGTTGACGTAGTCAAGAATAGCTATGTACAGAAGGGTGAAGTATGCCAACAAGTTATGCGTTATCAATAAGTGATAACGTGGTTAATATCGGTTGTTACCACTCAGAGTGATGAAGTTACTTGTAAGGGGCCAAATTACCCACGTGAATTGTGACGCAGTGAAATGAATGTGTACATTGTGATTATGTATATACACTTTACACAAATTCTGTACAAACATTTTGACCTTGTATAAAACGAAATCATATCTTGTTATTCATAATGTAATACAACTAATACCATGATGTTGTGCCAACTTCTTTGTTCACAATTTGTTGAAAGACCAAATGATATAACTGCTTCTCACGGATTTTTTCTAGTGCCTACACTGTCTTTTAGCTGCCAAATTGTAAATATTTTCCATAAGAAAATGACATTTTTTGATTCAACAATTTGACTCTCATTTGTTCATATTTTCTAAATACAGATTTTTATATTGCTTGATATATGCTTGTAAATATGTGACACCCAATGTATAAAGAAAGCTCACATGTTTGTGCTTGAAAATAAAATGCTAAATTGTAAGTATTGAAAAAAAAAGTATGACAGTCTGTTCACTGCCCCCAGTATAATCGCCCTTCGGCGAAATACTCCTGACCACGTTGGATACAAGAAAGTGTTCTGAAGTCCCTCATCAGTAACTTTCAGTAAGTATACTTTAAACTTTCCGAAAGGTTGAACCAAATTACGCAAGCTTTCAGGTGCATATAGTACTGACCTCGCTACCTTCGACATGCCATCTTGCGGATTTCTGTAAAATATCATCCCCTACTTCACTGTATGTGTCTTTGTGTCCTTTGTTAATCTCCAAGCAGATCTTTCGGTGGTCGCAAAAGGCAGTATCATACTAGCCAAACTGTATCCATTGGCCAGACAGTATCCATACTGCTTTGCCACCGTAGGATCTGCTTGGAGATTATGTCTTTGTAATCTCCAAGCAAATTCTCTGAGGCAAGGGATAGCCTCTACCAGGCTTCGGGAGGCGGCTGGAAAGAGTAGAAATCGGCCAAATAGAGAGATAGCATGCCAGGGGAGTTGGTCTGCTGGAGAGTACAGTTTGCCGCCTCCCGAAGCCTGGTAGAGGCTAGCAAGGTGAGACTATTGGCGGCCTGTAACCAGTTAGCCCCTGTCTAAGACTAATGCTTGTGAGGCTCGGAAACTGAAACAAAATGATGAACAACTCCTATTGACATTTGAAATGAGATGTTTGCAGGCTATTCTGAATGTCTGTAGGAGAGATCACATTAGAAACGAGGAAATTCGAGCTGTAATGGTTGTGGAGAATACAATTATTGAGGATATCCATAAACAAAGGCAGAGGTGGTTTGGTCACGTTCAGAGAAGACCCCCAGACTCTTTTGTATACGGGACCTACCATCAGGACTTTGAAAACCCTAGGCATAGAGGAAGATCCCCCAAAAAATGGCGGGACCAAATGGTATATGACACTGCATGGTCCCTCAAGGTTGAAGAACAAAAGGCTAAGGACCGTGCTGCCTGGAGGGAAACAAATGAAGAGGCAGCAAGGGGACAGCTCTGGCCTAAGCATTTAGGCAGGTAGGAAAGATTAGTGTCCTTGTACGTGTCTACAGACTGATCGGTTTAGCGAGGCGGAATGCAGGGATGCACCAAAGACTGGACACAATTGATATAGGTCAGCTGGGATAGCACATCATCACAACCGAAGGACATAGGGAGAACAGCATATATAAGTATTCTTAAGTGTAATATGAACATGGGGGCAAGAGTGTCACAAGAAGACATTACTAATAACAAAAGATACGCAAAGACGTTTGCGTGGAGAAAGGTCTGTGCAACGTGGGATAAACTGAAAGAACTGCAGTGTTGACTTGAAAAACGATGTCACTTTCGCCTCTACCCCCCCCCCCAAGTAGACCCTAAATGGTACGTACCTGACTCCCTGACTAAGTTTAGAACGAGACATTGCTTTAACATTGCTTGCGACCACATATCTAACATGTAGCATCATACACTATAGAGGGATCCCTTCAAAATCTTAAACTTGTCTAGAGTGGATGGAGAAGAGGTCTACAAAGGTTTGGATACAGACGTTCAGAAACTATGTAGCAGAAAGAGACCAAATGTTTATTTGGATGTCACTGGCCACCCGGATAACCTGGATATGCAGGCAATACCTTGGTATTTCTGGTGAGCTTTTTGTTTAATTGTTAGAGAGAGTACGCTAAGAGAAAAGGGTCTACGGTCCTACATGTGTGGACATGGTATCATGTCACAGTGTTGCACTTGTTATCATCGTTTATGTTCGTGTTTGCATGGTACTGAGATATCAGGTTTTTAACATCTACCTGTATATTGACACCCTACCAATAGATACAAAAGAAAATTGTAGAATATATACGTGAAACGATTTTATGTTTTTCTTTATCTATTTCTAGGTTTGGACTGTCTCTTGGTCTAGTTCTGATTGGAGTCATCGTCCTCTACTGTCGACATAGGAAAATAAAGACAACACATCCGACAAATTCCCGAGCAGCAGTCTACGCTGTCGGTATATCTTTTACGGAGCCACTGACAAAGGAAACATTCGGTGAGGTTTTTTTTTTTTCATTTTTGTTTAATATCTGTTCTATTACGCATGGTGGCCTAACTCAGCGTAATAGCACTGCTTTACAATGGGGGTCATGGAAGACATACATAACAGTAACATGTAACAAATAGTATATAGAAATACAAACGCAAATTTAACAAAGCCATCATCCACCCATTGGTGTAAGTATTGCCGTCAAAATCGTCTGTCATCTGACACAATCCTACTGGTTCGGTTACTTTTTGAAAATTATGGTTAAGTGCTGATATTGGATTCTTAAGTTTATTTTACAAATAGACGTGAAAATATAGAAAGCACAATTGCTTTATTACTTACAAATACGCTCTGTCTTTTTTGTAGTTCACTTCAGCGAAGCGGAAACTCGCACAGTGCTCATACCGAGCGTCATCTTCCCCTGCCATGACACCTACAACTCGCCAGGTGGCGCAACTGCATTTGACAGCACTGGATACAATGGAAAGAAGTCGAGCTCCAAGATTACCAGACTTTGAGTGATGTGATTCTATATATCTGCAATGTTTTGATCAGGAGTTTTGGATACTTCAATACTTATGGATATGTCTATTGATTAATCTGTTACAAATTATTTTGTAAAAATAATTGTATTAGTAACATTATATCTTTCTATGGTGACAACATGCAATGTAAATATGCCCGCTTTTACGGATATGATTTTGAAAACGTCAGACGTTTCAGCTAGTATCCACTAGCTTTCGTCAGTGACTGAGAGACCAGAGGGGAAAGCAGGTTTTTAAGTACAACCTGTTTATTGATATGCAAATAAAGTGAAGACAAATTTTTGGAAGTCGAAAAAGGAACAAAAGTTAGACAAGTCAAGACAAAATGATGCAAATTAGTCTGACAGCTCCTGTTATACAGAACAGGAGCTTAGGTGTTGTCTGTCCTCGGGGCTGGGAGTGCCAAATCCCAAGTGCCGGAAAGATCGACTCGTAGCCCCCCTTCCCTGTTGAGGGTGGGGTTGTACATTCTTTCATATATTGCCTCTTTGACACCCCGTTCCCACCAGCGTGTTTCGCGGTCTAAGATATCCGTGGACTCGAGTTTGAAAGAGTGACCCTGGTTGTGTTGTAGGTGGTGGAAAATAGCTGAGGAGTAGCCGTTGGCACTAGGTCGGCAATGTTCTTTGTATCTTACTTTGAGCGGTCGACTTGTCTCTCCAATGTAGGTGTTGTTACAATTGGGCTCCTCACATTTGAGTCTGTAAATAACATTCGCCTTGGTACCTTTGTGAGGTCGGTCCTTAGGGTGTACCAGTCTTTGTCTGAGGGTTGAGTGAGGTTTGAAGTTAGTGGCTATGTTGAAGTTTTGGAAGATCCGTCGGAGTTTCTCAGATACTCCTTGGACATACGGAATAGTGATGTTGGCCTTGTTTTTGTTGGTCAATGGTTTGCACTTCTGGATTTTCTTAGACTGATCTGAAGGTTTGAGCGCTTTGTTGAAAGTCCAGTTTTGGTAGCCACATTTAGCCAGGGCACCTCGGAGGTGTCTTGGGATTTGGCACTCCCAGCCCCGAGGACAGACAACACCTAAGCTCCTGTTCTGTATAACAGGAGCTGTCAGACTAATTTGCATCATTTTGTCTTGACTTGTCTAACTTTTGTTCCTTTTTCGACTTCCAAAAATTTGTCTTCACTTTATTTGCATATCAATAAACAGGTTGTACTTAAAAACCTGCTTTCCCCTCTGGTCTCTCAGTCACTGACGAAAGCTAGTGGATACTAGCTGAAACGTCTGACGTTTTCAAAATCATATCCAGTTGCTTGAGTAACTGTTTTTTGGCGTATCGTATTACCTGGATGTCTAACCTTCATCGACGTATGCCCGCTTTTGTTTCCGACTTCAATTACAATAAAGATTTAATGATGTAATAATGTCGTGATGTGTTGGCCTGGGATAAACGAATTAAACAAAGAAGCTCTCCGTGTTCAAAGAAATCTTGATAAAAAATTATTTTCCAGAGAATTTAAGTATTGTACGATAACAGGTTATTGCCATACGGTGGGTGAATTTTTACTAGATAACTTTTCGACAACGCTTGTAGTAGATGTGCAAAGGTTAGGTGTGACAGGTGGTTTGATGTAACATCACACCATCTACCGCCGCACTGCCTGGGAAGCTGGTGTGACACACCGAGGGTAGCTACCATGCTAACGTTATATACCATACAAACACATGATACAATATCTACCAGCTATATGACAGTGTCAACACAGAAGCTGGTGTGTTACGCTGAAGGGTTGTTACATGTATTATAATCAGCTATGCAATGAATATACAGATACATGTACTTTTACTACTAGTATTTGACCCCGAAACCAGCTACTACGTGAGCACCTTGCAGTAGCCAGGGCCTTCGAAATCCTTAGTACATGTTTATGTTGTTGTCACGGTCTGTTGCGCCACAATACACGCCCCAAATGCGTCATTTCCCCACTATAAGTGTGTCCCTGTTCTCTCACGGCCGACCTGTAGCTTCACGCACGACCAAACAGAAAACCGACGCTCCGCTGGGCCTGCATGATGTCAGCACTCTGTTGGCATGGCGACCGGGACATTCGATTCGATCGTCTGCTATTAAAACAAAATGGCGGCGACAGGACTGCACCCAACTGCTATCTTCGTCTTCTTAGCTTCAACGCTGTCCAAGGTAAGTAATTCTGTAAGAATCGGTCAAAAAGAAGGGTTCTAAATTTTTAAATTTAGAACCCTTCTTTTTGACCGATTCTTAAGAGGAATTTTTGCAAATCACTGCATGGAATTGCTTTGAAATGATCTTTGTGGTTGTACATGCCAGTTCGGTGAAACCGTGTCGAATGTCAATGAAGTCAAAACATATCTGCTTGTCATTTAATGTTGCAGACTACCGTCACAAAATTATTACACAGATGCCTTATACAAGTATTATTGGCAAGAATAGCAAGTTCTGTGTAATTAGAGTATCATTTATATTTGCACGTGATACAACGGAGTAAGAAGCATGATAGATTTTACAAACAATGTTATCATTTGGCTTCATGTCTGATTAATGGCAATTTATTAAGCATTTTTTTCTTAAAGCCCTTACGTATCGTGATAAACGATTGATCGGAGAAAAGATCGCGGCGCCGTATCTTTGAGACACTCGTGTTCGGTTACATGATGACCTATCAGCTATGTTTAGATGACATTTGAAGCGTCCAAGAAATAGAGTTGAACATTGTTATTCTAATACTACAGTGTTATTGTAATACTACAAATGTTTGTAAGCTTATTTATCATATGTAATATTAGATATAATTTTTATTTTGTCTTTTTTTTAGGTTGTTTACGGCAATGAATACTGTCGGACATCCAGAGATGGCTACGTGACATATTACTCGTAAGTTTGGTTTTCTTTAGCAAAACCAACAGTGCATATATAGTCACACCTTACTTGAGGTAGAATTACAGAATGATAATTTTTCTTTAAAAGGCTTAAAGTTTTGGTCACAAAAATGGACAGAAAGGTTGCAGAAGATGGCTGGTAATATTTTTTTTGTTTGGCCAGTATAATGCCAGCCTCGGTACCGTCCGGATTTTGGCTCCGCTACGCTCGAATTTATTTTTTTCGTTTCATGCAAAGCGTAGAAGGTAACAGACAGTCTGACGCGTTCAGGCGTTACCGTCTCTGTGCTATAGTGTTTCCTCTCGGTCTTGGAATCCTTCTAGCATGACTACGCCATTGTGTTCACGTTTGGTTGCGGTCAAAGAACCTGCCTGATGCGTTGAGGCGATTATCGTTGCGGAATTTGCATCTCCGCAGTATAAAAGAGATATCAACATCGCACGTTCCGCTACAACGACGTTCAAAAGCTGCTATGGGAATCATATTGAGCCTTTCTTATTGTCAAATATTGTTCCACATCAACAGATAATCATATAAGTGCTAGCAATTCGTTAAAAGGGTTTTCCTACAATATATAGTGTGTAGATGTAGAGTAGCGCCCATCTCGGTTTCCTTAGCCCTTAGGCCACAAAGCAGTGCACGAACAAATATACCAATACTATAACTCTACTAAATACAAATGGTAAGGTTATTTTAGAAAATATTGAATGTGAACCGTACATGACATTGGAAATATGTATATCTTTTCAAGTAAGATTTGATTTTGAAGTATGATTTTATCAATTTTTGATTTTTCTTGCCCCAGTTGTTTTGGCTACTGCTGTGAGGGCGTGTGGTGGGAAGAAGAATGCTGCGTCATCCTTTCACAACTCTGGTACTTCTGGTTAGTAAGAGTACTGAGACGCTTAATATCTAATTGTCGTATGTGTGTGTGTGTGTCTGTGTATGCATATGTGTGTGTGCTGTGTGTGTGGTGTGTGTGTATGCATATGTGTGTGTGTGTGTGTGTGTGTGTGTGCGGTGTGTGTGTGTGTGTGTGTGTGTGTGTGCTTGTGTGTGCTTGTGTGTGTTTTTGTGTGTTTGCGTGTTTGCGTGTGTGCCTGCCTGTGTGTGTGTGCTTGTGTGTGTGTGTGTGTGTGCTTGTGTGTGTGTGTGTGTGTGTGTGTGCTTGTGTGTGTGTGTGTGTGTATTTGTGTGTGTTTGTGTGCGTGTGTGTATGCGTGCGTGTGCGCTATATTGTGCTTACTTTTCCTTGTATGTGCACATGTACATTATCAACATGTCATTGTGTGTCATATACATACATATCATTCTACATTGAGTCTAATAATATTTCCTACAGGATCGGCCTATTCTCCGGCGCCGTGGTCCTGCTCGCCCTGGTGTCCTTTTTCTGCTGGAGGCTGAAGAGGAAGTCACGTGTCGAGGCTGCTACGACAACGGATGTTACGGAGTCTGCTATTGGTGGGTATTTTTATGATGCTGACTGCAAAATAGATGGCTTTAAACAAAGTTGTTTCCATTGTTATTATAGTAGGCAAATATTAACGATAATGCTTAGGACAATATTGTGACGGGCAATGATGGCAGGTAAGTGTGGGAATGGTTGCTTAATAAAACAACAACGATACATAGAGTAAGTCTGATAATGGTGACCTAAAGCATCAAATACTTCCGAAAATAATATAATTAAGTTGGTAGAGCATAGGATATAGGGATTTCTTTTACACAACCAGTAATGTCTCTTACCTTGCTTACGTTTCGGTGTCAGACACCTTCCTCATCAAATACCAACCAACGACTACCATATTTATCGGGCATGTATTGTCATTGGATTTACAAACTACCCACGTTTTGTACAGTGAAACTTATCCTTTGTTTCTTCTACCACGTAGATCTCAGAAGCAGAGGCTCAATCCCAAACGACCAACCCGCGCACTTCATCCGACCTCCTCCATACGACCCCAAAAACTACTATAACGATCCTCCCCCTGCTTACCCCGGATCCCCCTCCCCACCCCCTATACCCTACTGCAACGACCCCCCTGTACCGCCTTCCCCTACCCCCTCGGGTGACTCCCGACCCCCCTCGGGCGCTTCCCCACCCCCACCGTACGTACACCCCACGGAAGTAAGTGGACACAACCTGCCTGGACAGACCGTACAAGAACGAAGTCACAGCGACGCCCCTACCTGATGGAAGTGGTACTGCAGCGGCGGACATAATTGAACTTGTATATATTTGTTAAAATTAAAAGTTCCCTTTGACTATATAATGGATCTCATAATGCGATAGGATAGCAAGAATAACGCCTTTAACCGTCCAAAAATCTCTATGTAAAGATGTTTGTTGTTACATGTATATAGAGTGTACAAGTCTTTTCTTGCCTATGTATGTAAAGTCCATATTATATTCTTGTTTTATGTGTTTGTATGTATTTGTCTTTGATATGGGCATTATATATATATTCCTGGTCCCATCTAATACTATCTTTGCCGAGTGTACATTCAAAAATAAAACTACCCTTCGTTTCACTGTAATAAAACTTTATTCACCAAAAATTTTATTCCAATACGTTTCACTGATTACACATTGTGCTAAGACCCATAACGAAAAATATTCACAACAATATAAAGAAAACCTTAACAAAGTATAAACAGGGGGTTCAAGTTTTGTTCTTTTTTTCACTGAGAAATTATAGCTATATTCTTCACCAATTGTCCAGACTATACGTTTTATAAAGAAAATCAATTGCAAGAGCTGTACAAGTTGAATTCAAATTACTGAGTACAGAAACAATTCTCATATATAATAATAATGACTAGACGCTATAGTAACGTGATAGTAATGTCAAAACCTACATATGAAAATATGGCACAATAGTTTCCTGAATTAACACCACACACCAAAAGAACGATATGTATGTATGTGACACAGAGTAAAAATTCTAAACGCTAAGACCTATAATAATTTTTAAGCAAGAGTATACTCTAAATGGCCTATTCCCACTGCTACAACCTATACAATCATACTTTACAAAGAGCTTAATATTATAATACCACCATTTTCTGTATTTGCCATAGGAGTTAACTGACAAATGAGTTTTAAACATCCATCGTCTGGCAAATGATTCAGCCATTTGCCCAAATTCTACTTTTCCCAAATCTAGAAAAAGTCGTTGAGCGGTCGGTCTACTTTTTGTTACTCATCGATTGTGATAGCTCTAACTATCTGGTGAAAGAATCACAGGTGTAAGAAAAACATTCGAAATAAATTCTCTACAACTCTGCAAAATCTTCCTCGTAGCGCATCGGTGTCGCTTTCTCTGTTTTAAACCTGACGTAACAGGCAGCCACAATCACTAGAACTATAAAAATCACTACCATGGCCACAATGGCCACTGCAGGGCCCCAGTACGGTATCTCAAAAGGCGGTTCGGTTGGTTCTGGAATCGTGGGCATCCAGAAATACACGCCATCATTCCCAACCATAAAATTTCCCAGCATGCCAGAGTTCGACAAACTCCCGAGAAGCACCGCGGCCGCCGCCGTCCCGTTGACGTCACTTCCGTTCACGTTCTTGTCCAGCACCAACCGGAAGTTGACGGTGAAGGTGACGTTTTCGACCTCGATGCCGCGAAAGATGGTGGCCAGCTCGCTGTTGGGGCCGGTGAAAGACTGCACAAGTAGCGCTGTCATCTCGTTCTGTAGTTGGGTGAAACGGCTGCCATCTGTTTCTCCGCTAGCGGTCAGGGAGCCGACAAGCTTTTGAACGGGCATGGCCGGCGCTGCAGGGGGCGGTTGTTTGTTTACTTGTTTATTTCCAGTTTGCACATAAAAAAACAACAATATGTGATAAATTACAATGATGAATAATGTGCGGGGCAACCCAAAAAACCTAGCCGCTTATCGAAGGGGTTACCCGTAAGTATCATTTCCAAAATTACTTTTTACAAACATGTATAATAAATATTGGAGAAACGAATGTTACAAAAATAAATCAAACTAGATACATAAGGATACAAAGATAGCAAAACTGACTAACTTAGCTAACTAATTAATTGATAAAGTAAGACAATCAAATAACATAATAATATAAAGTTAGTAAAACGAACTAACTAGCTATTAATAACTAATTAATTGATAAAGTAAGACAATCAAATAACAATAATTGCAAATAACAATAAGAAAAAAATCTAGTCAAATCTAAAGTTATTATGCATAAGACAAAATATAAGAAGAAGTTTATTGCAAATTCGTGCCCGGGGGCTAATTGCAAATTACAAACATAAAAGAACAATGAAACAGAGTATAAAATAACTCAAGTCTACATGATGAAAGGTAGTTATCTAGAGCTATAGCTATGTCTAAAACTATGTCTAATGGGTTTGACTTCTTTTTTTTTTAGACAATATAAACATAAGTACCAGTTGTTGCAGCGGCAGCTGTAGTGACGGCAGCAGCAGGGGCAGTTGTGGGGGCTTCTGTCATGACTGCCGGGGTCGTGTCGTTCTGAGACTGGGCAGAAGAGATGGCCAGCAGCAATACTGTAACAAACGAGAACCAAGAAAACTATATTTATCATATAGATTCTCATATCATTGTATCTTTTCATGCATGTTGCTTGTATTTGCAGTTAGCCTTCTGGTATGTTTTTGCAATAAACTTTCTACATGATTGTTTAGGAGCTACATTTAACCACCTGTAATGATGCAAAATATAAACGCTGTGGTGTGCGCATTAGATTCTAATGAGAGGGCATTGTATATTTTCTCAACTTCATGGCTAGAGGATGCATACAACAGCAGAAAGGCAAGATAGCCAGGCTATAAGATAGATATCGATAAACTTTTGTTTCAAACACAAATTGAAACAGCTGTAGTAGTTGTAAATGCACCGCATGGCATTTTCCTAGGCATGAAGCTGCCACGTTTCTATCTACCATGTCTTTGAAAACTTCCATGAGGTGTAGCCAAAACTAATTCCGGAGGATGGCATTCGTGGACTCACTAAATGTCTAGAATATTTTGTAGGGAGCCTAGATCAGGCTACTCCTGAGGCGTCGCCAAAAGGTTCGCCAAAAAGTAAGTCTTCGAAGGGAAAGTTTCTTCCAAAACCCAAGGAGCTTTAAATTCAAAATTAAAACTCCTAGGAACCTCCCTCCCCAAAATACATTTGGCGCAGTCCAAGGCTCATAGGCACAGTCCTTACAACTATATCATACTTAATCATCTGCAGATCAAAGAAGATGACCAGTCTTGAAACGGAGCCAAGATATGTCATCAGTTTTCATTTTCTTGGAGACAAATCTACTGCCGTAATTATGGTTATTGTCGGGTAGTTTTAGATTTATGATTGGTTACTGTCGGTGCCGACTGGTGTGTTACGCTGGTGTGTTACGTCGAATGGCGGTTATACCAGCTATACTGATACAGATACAGATACTTGGTGTCTGCAGGTGCCCCTACTTTATTTGTATGTACACACGCAACAACACCGCCTGTCTGTGGATGTCCCTCTACCAACAAAACCCACCCTGACATGTAAATACAAGCAGCCATAATCAAACAACAGGTAGCAGTTTCCGGACGAGATGCCACAGGGACAGTATTCTTACTAGTCAGAAAAACGTGCCTTGAGGTCATTCTATCCGTAAGCATACAAGTTGAAACAAGTAGAAAAGATGTCGACGAAGCGCTTCATGCTTGGATTTTTAGCCAAGCAGACCTGGTCACCTCTATGCTTACTCTTCTAGATAAGTTTATTGGGTTGTTTCCATGCAGAAATTTGATGCTAACGCCTAGAGCTGAAACCCTAAAACACTGTGCCTCCGGTATTACGTCCCCATCAGAAGTGATTAAGTAAATCCAAAAACTATGCCCGAGCCGGGCTAGAACCACGCACCAAACCATGTAAGAAAACAGTGGTGTCATTGACCTCTTGTAGTCCAGATATGAGCCAAGGATCACTAACTTAGACATGTAAGGACGCTCGTACCTTCTACATGTATCTCTCACAGGTGCAGGTGAATGTTAAAGCGTTCTTTTGTGCTTTAGCTGTGTCATGAATTACCCCAAACGCAAGAACGTTAACATAGCCACAGAATTTGAGGAAAAAAGCTAAACGCACATTTTTCGCTACTCTCATTTCGCGCAGGTATACAGTTACTCAACAAAAACAAGGATTCGTGTTGTTTATCCTTACCTAACGTGCCATAACAAGGCCTTAGGTGTGTTTGTTCAAAGAGACGCGAAATTCCTCATGCATAACTTCCCAATGTGGGTATAGGAAGTGTACATGCCAGGGTACACAAGCTACGGTCATGGAGAATTGGTGTGAAGCAGACTGCGTAATTCGTTAATCTGTAGACTTTGCTGTGATTGGAGCCCCATCTAACCGTCTTGAGTTACAAAATAACGATCCTGTTTCAAACATTACAGAGAGCTCTGTCCATTTTTGCTGCATAGGAAAGATCTTGTAGGGTCTTGTTCAAGATACGACTTATTATAGCAACTTTTATTCTTAGTGAAACTAAACAATGTGTGGTATGAAGCACTCTCTCTCTCTCTCTCTCTCTCTCTCTCTCTCCTCTTGTAAAGGAATTGTTGAACGCCCTGTCTGGTTTCTGTCTCTCTCCTTCCCTCTCCCGTTTCTCTGTCTCCCTTTCTGTGTTTCACTCACTCACTCTCTCACTCACTCACTCACTCACTCACTCACTCACTCACTCACTCACTCTCTCACTCACTCACTCACTCACTCACTCACTCACTCACTCACTCACTCACTCACTCACTCACTCACTCACTCACTCACTCACTCACTCACTCTTTATGTTTCTGATGTTCTCATTCACAGCTTTCCCAGGGGCAGTACACTATATATATCATGGTGTGGGTGTATCCTTACCGAGTACTATCATGATCAGCGTTGGCAGATTTCCAGATCGTCGATTCAGCACTGCGTCGGCCATGTTTAGTCCTGAGTTAAAAGAAAACAAAATCCATAGTATAAATCATCGATTGGTTACAAAGGACTAAGCACTATCAGTTTGGCTATGCGAAATATCTTGACGAAGCAGCTTCCATGTGTATGTAGGACTGAGTAAGCATTATTACAACGAAATGCAGTCAGGCGGATTAGGTAAACATATCAAATATCACATTAAAGTGCAATGCCCCCCTCCCCACGTCTCGCAATGACCTTGGTAGATTCCTTGATGATATCGTAAGGTAAGAAGAAACTTAAAACCAGGTTATACCAACCTACGCAGGTGTACAAAGGATTGGGGGAGTGAGGCAGGAAATGATACCTAACATGTGCCATTTGTCCTGTACTTTTGGTTTCTCAATATACATGACATTGTACTTTTTCTGAGCTACAAAAGACTTGTCAAATACTAAAAAAGTCGGGTTCATTGTGAAGCGACTTTGTAATGCTGAGCTGAAAAAGATTAAAAGAGATTAAAAGAGATACAAAGGAGTATACTGCCGAGATTGCATAACGTCTTGCTGTGTGATTGGCCTTATTAGCGGATTACGTGGGCCCAATCATTAGCCTTCTTTCTCACGCCCATAAGCTTTCGCCTTTGTTATGTACAAAGTGACTGGTCATTATCAGGTACAATTACGAGTTAACCGTCTATGTAAAACCAGGAACCAGTTGCTTCATTTTAAACAAACCTACCGAAACCAAGGAGGTTTAAAATCGTGTATTTAACCTCCTTGCCGAAACATAGCCTCTGCCAGGCTTTGGGAGGCGGCTGGAAAGAGTAGAAATCGCGATCGGCCAAGTAGAGAGATTATATGCCGGGGGAGTTGGGTGCGGCAAACAGTTCTCTCTACAGGACCAACTCCCTCGGCATGTTATCTCAGTCTCTATTTAGCCGATTTCTACTCTTTCCAGCCGCCTCCCGAAGCCTGATAGAGGATAAACATACGACGAGATTTGGTATTCATTCTGCTGTGTTTATTCAAGCGGAAAACAGCTGTTTCAATGGCAATTGTAGAGAGTACTAGTAGTTCTCGCCAAGCAGAGTTATAGGCTTCGTATTATTTTTGGTGTTTAAGGTGTTTCATCGTGTTTTCTATTTTTTTTTCTACTAGTAATTTTTTTTCCTGTGGCAAATTGTAACTGCCTAGCAAACGGATACCCCCCGGCATATTTTGAACTGTCTTTGAGGCCACCAAAAGATCTGCTTAGAGATATTAAGTGACGGTCGTGAATTGGTAAAATGCAAAAGCCAACATGGTATGTACTCTGATATGGTTCGTATAAAAGGACACATTCAATAAAATTGTTGTTTGTTTCCAAACTTATAGTCCATTTAAAGTGCCTGGATTTTCGTCTATACAAAGGGGAAATTGTTCAAAATAAGTAAACAAACTAAATTGGCCACACCCAAGTTAAGTGACACAATAATTAGTTGATGGGGTGGGGGGCATTTTCAACGTACTTTTCTTAGGACACATCCTAGTAGTTTCCAAACTCATACAGCAAGAAACGATCGGTATTGTGGCTTAGAAACGTGCGTTTCCTCAACGATTAAATAGCGGACGCTACTTATGTAACAATTTGAACGTAACATAATCCAATCGTATTTGTATTAACAGGTCATCTGGGTCTATAAGATAGCTGTACTTCACAAATTCATGTTTTAATGCACCCCTGTCGTACTTTTGAACGTCTGCCCGCATGTATGTATGCTGTTTTACATGTACATAGACTAGGATTGCGCGTCAAGTTAAGAGTTTAAGGTGTACGGGAATGTTAGAACGCCCTGTTCGGTCGTTGACCTGTCGCTTGTAACAAAGGTTTGTCGTTTAGTCGCTTCAGTGCTTTTGAACTCTTTCAAGGTTGTGAAGACACATGTTCACATATGTCGACCTATTCCATTCACAATGTAGTTATAAACTTCTGCAAAGACCACATAAATGTACAGTTGAGGTATGGGCAGGTAGAAAAAACTAGAAGTACGACTGCCTAGGGGTTTTTCAAATTCACGTTGTAAGTTTAGAACTGGTCCTACGAGTTGTTGACAAAGAAGACATTGTTTCGCATATCACAACTTTTTCAACCATTTCACACACCCATACAGCAAGAGTATCACAGTGTAACCCACCTGTTGTGCCGTGGATTCCTCGCCTGGTTGTTCTGTTTTGAGGCAGAGCCGCGGAGAGACGCACCAGTGAGTTTTTTTTTTGTGACCAGGTGAGCTTGCCCAGCCGACGCCTAACGGTCGAGTAGTTGGCGACCTTTGTGTGGTGGTGACAGGGAAGTGGTGTCAGGTTCCGCTGCTTATTGTGTGTGCCTGCGGAGCTTATGGAGAGGCTTTGGTGGAGCGTACCACTTTGTAGCTGGAACAGGGGAATTTTTTTATCTTTACCAAAATTAACAGTTCCCTCTTCTCCGAAAACATAAGGTGAATGACCTGAACCAGACGTCTGTTACCATGGTGACAGGAGAGTGGTGTCAGGTTCCCCTGCTTATTGTGTGTGCCTGCGGAGCTTATGGAGGGGCTTTGGTGGGGCGTACCATTATGTAGCTAAAAGAGGGGAATTTTTTATCTTCACCAAAATTAAAACAGTTCCCTCTTCTCCGAAAACATAAGGTCAATGACCTGAACCAGACGTCTGTTACCATGGTGACAGGAGAGTGGTGTCAGGTTCCCCTGCTTATTGTGTGTGCCTGCGGAGCTTATTGAGGGGATTTGGTGGGGCGTACCATTATGTAGCTAGAACAGGGGGATTTTTTTTTTGTTAACCAAAGGCAACAGTTTATTCTTCTCCGAAAACATAAGGTCAATGACCTGAACCAGACGTCTGTTACCATGGTGACAGGGAAGTGGTGTCAGGTTCCCCTGCTTATTGTGTGTGCCTGCGGAGCTTATTGAGGGGCTTTGGTGGGACGTACCATTATGTAGCTAGAAAAGGGGGATTTTTTATCAGTCTATACCCCGCTATTACTTGAATTAAAGGTCTCGGTGCCTCGAACAAAAACTGTTTTCAGATTTCAAATCTGATATTCCTGAGACGATTATTATGTGTACAGATTAAGTCAAGTTGTAGAAATTAAAATGCTTTGAAAAAAATGCTGGTGTGACCTGACATTGATTTTACGAAAGACTAGTAGAGGATAAGGAGATCGTAAAAGTGCTATATTATCATTTCGTATGGGTATGATATATTTATTTATTTTACACCAGTTGTACAAACTTACATTTTGTACCCTAAACAATCCATCGGAATCAGAAAATACTTTAAAAAGATTTTAGTTTATACAAAGGATTTAAGAGTTCTTTACGCGATGTAAACTCTAGAAGGTTTACAGAATTTTAGTTTGATGACGTAAGCTGCGATGCCAGCCACGCCTAGGACAGTCACGCCGCCAGCGGCCGCAGCTATAACTGCAGCGGGTGGGCCCTGTTCTTGGGCCGTTTGGAGCGTTTCAGTAGTTCTGTCTGACTTGCTGTTTTGGCCTGTAGTAGTCCTTCTTTCTCTCGTAGACTCATTTCTTCTAGTTGTAGGCGTTGAAGTGTCTTTCTTTGTCGTAGTTGTAGTCGTTGTAGTGTCCATATCTGTCCTTGTAGATGTTGTAGTGTCTATCCCTGTTGTTGTAGTCACTGTAGTGCTCCTGTCTGTCGTAGTAGGCGTTGTAGTTCTTATTGTTGTAGACGTTTTGGTGCCTCTATCTGTCGTTGTAGGTGTTGTAGTGCCCATCTCTGTTGTTGTATGCGTTGTAGTGTCCATATCTGTCGTATTAGGCGTTGTAGTTCCTATCCCTGTAGACGCTGTTGTGCCCATATCTGTCGTAGCAGGAGTTGTAGTGCCCATCTCTGTTGTAGTAGGTGTTGTAGTGCCCATCGATTGCATCGATGTAGGCGCTGTTGTGCCCATGTTTGTTGTTACAGGCGTTGTAGTGCCCATTTCTGTCTTTACAGGCGCTGTAGTGCCTATCTCTGTCGTTACAGGCGTTGTAGTGCCCATATCTGTCGTTGCAGGCGTTGTAGTGCTCATCTCTGTGGTTGTATGCCTTGTGGTGCCCATATCTGTTGTTGTAGTCGCTGCAGTGCCCATCTTTGTTGTTGTACGTGTTGTAGTGCCCATCTCTGCCGTAGAAGACGTTGTAGTGCCTATTGTTGTAGGCGTTGTGGGTGATGGTAAAGTGGACGTGGACCCTGTTGTATACACAGCGTGTGTTGTAGTCGGTGCTGTAGTAGCAACACTTGGTGTTATCACTGCTGTAGTTTGTGGAGTACTTGCCACAGTTGCTGGATCGGTATGTGCATCAGTAGCCACTGTGGTGAGGTAGGTGGGCGCCTGAGATGTTGTAGTTGTTACAACAGACGTTGCCATCGTTGGTGTTTGTGTTGTAGAAGCTGTCGTTTGAGGTGTAACAGGAATGCCAATAACGTTCGTGGTTCCAGCTACAGACGTCACCACCTGTGTAGTAGAAGTAGCACTTGTTGGAGAATCTTTGGCCGTTGCTGCAGTACCGATAATCAGCGGTGGTGGCGCTGTTACTGTAGAAGGGCTTACAGTAGATGTTCTACTCGTTGTTGTCGAGCCTAAGTACTGGTTCGGGCACTGGCAAAACGGGTTGTAGTCACTTCTTAGGCGCAGGCGAAGTTCGTACAGTTTGTCAAAGTGCACGGAGTGGCAGTGGTCGTCTAGTGCAGACTTCTTGCAGTCAGTCATGATAGCATACTCCCTGGATAAAACAAGAAAAAGATCAACGTAAGGTCGATATATTTCACTATTATATATATCATTACGTTTTTAATGTATTATCTAATGAAAACTGTTACATCTTAGAGGTGATTATAAAAGAGATCTTAGTGGTTTGTGACTTTAGTGTTAAAATAGCTGTACTTGTAATGGACCGCTAATAGTGCAATTCAGTTCCCATCACAAAGGATTGTTTCAAAATAATGTAATTTTTAAAGTTCAATAAAAACCAGAATGATGATTCTTATGAATAGACATCCCATTATTCCCGAAAAGCTGGGAAAAATTCAATGCAGTAAGAAAATTAATACAAGTAGAAGTAATAGTTACTCCCTGGAACAAGCAAAAAGTCATCGCTAGGTCGAAATTATATAATTGTAATGATTCTTTCCCAAGAAGCTGGAAAAGATTGAAGACTACAAGTAGAAAGCCTGTCATTGTGTGCTGTACTTTCTCTGCCAGCTGAACATACGTGACACTATGTGGGTAATCAAACCTACGTGACCTCAGCATATACGTCATCATGATTATTTCCGGGTCACTGACATTCGTCTGTGACCAAAGAAAGCGGTTCGCCCATTGGTGCTCGGGATGCACAGGCGCCAACAAACAGCCAATAGGAATGCACATTGGAAAAAGCTGCAAATTCAAACTTTTCACAGGCGAAGAAGCGGTAAGTGTGAGCTTGGATTGCCTTTTTGATTAGTTAGAGGAGGTTTGTTTTACCAAGAAACACCAGACAACAAAGTGTATCGTTGTAATCCCTCTGTAATGGAACATTTAGTGCCATTTTACGAGAAAACATGGCAATTTATGTCGTTTTGTGGCATGGAGTAACTGAGTTGATGGGGAGGGGGGCACCGGATTTGCTGACCAATGATTTCTCTCCCAATATTAAAGTACTGCCAAATAGAATCCACCCAAACCTTCTCAAAAGTGTTTTATTTTTCTGCACAGGAAGTTGAACAAGCATGGAGGAACTGTTATAGTTCATTGTTGAGGCTAGTACTTGCAATTGTGTAAGCTTACAGTGACTGCTTTTGCTTTAAGTAACCTAGACTTAGTTCAAAGAGGTGGTGTTTTGTGCCACATAAGTTATCTTACGTATGGCATCTAATACTGTAATATGATTATGTATGACTCATTTTTTGTTATGACTTATTGCAATATTCAATGTTGTAGAAATTGTCATGTTTTATGACTCCAACATTATGTCAATGTTTTAGCATTTGTATCATGTTTTTTGACTCCTTAACATTGTGTCAATATTTTGTGCTTTTTATCATGTTTTATGACTCCAAAACATAAACACAATCTCCATTTCGTTTATGTTTTGGAGTACTGCAGGACTCTAGGAGGACTAATTTTAGTGATTGTTGAATTGATTCAGATTCTTAACAAGCAAAGAAGCAAATAGGCAACCATTCTTTCTGTACAGTGTACTGGTACTTGATACAACTTCTTCATATCAAGAATTTCTCACAACACAACACAACTCAACACAACACAACACAACACAACACAACACAACACAACACAACACAACTCAACACAACACAACACAACACAACACAACTCAACACAACACAACACTGGTACTTGATACAACTTCTTCATATCAAGAATTTCTCACAACACAACACAACTCAACACAACTCAACACAACACAACACAACACAACACAACACTGGTACTTGATACAACTTCTTCATATCAAGAATTTCTCACAACTCAACTGAAACAAACACATGAGTGAAGTAGGAAGTAAGCAGGTACCTGCACAGCTGAGGGTGTGACTTATTGCTGAGGTAATATTCCATAAACTGCTCTATGCATGCAGCTGAGTCATTGGAATATTGCTCCTCGCATTCCACCCCTTCTCCATCTGTTCTCATCTGTTCTGGATGAAATGTTGTCCCGTTACAGTAACGGTCTGCAGCGTTAAAAGCTGTGGCTATGGTGACAAGGAAATTTTGGACCTGAAACAGGGAAGATAGTTTAATAGTTTAGTTAATCATAAAGATTATGAAATAACTAACTTTGTAGCAGTGGCAACAACTTTACTTTTTTGTTACAGTCATAACATTTTAAATGTTCACTAGAAAGGTAACATTTGCAAAGCAAATGCATAATGTTTACCTTCAAATAGATCTGCTCTGTTAATTCTTACTCAAACACATATGGTGACAGTAGTCTACTATTACATATCCCTCCTGCTATAAAATTGCAACATGATGTACTAGTAACCTAACTCTAGCTACCAGGTGACAGATGTCTGGTTGAGGTTGAAGAAGAGGAAACAGAGCAAAAACAATGTTTTCCTTTGGTAAACATAAATGTCTGAGTTTTTGCAACAACTTTACTTTTGTGTTACAGTTGTAATGTTTTAAATGTTTATCCCTCACCAACTCCCCTGGCATGTTATCTCTCTATTTGACCGATTCAGTCTACTCTTTCCAGCCGCCATCCGAAGCCTGGTAGATACTAGTACTACGGTTTTTGTGCAATGATTCCAGAATGTAGTTTTTTTAGGACGGTTGCAGGGAAACAACAAAAGCAGCAGAATAGTCACCATTGCATCTTCAAAGATGCCGACAACACAGTCATAGTACACATCTCTGGTGCAGTTCACAATCCGGGTCATATCAGGGTGTGTACTGTGTGGGGGAAAACAAGAAGTCAATTGACAATTTGAATTTAACATCCACTGCAGTTCAATGTGTTGTCACTAGAGGGACCAAAAACTACACCTACATTCATAGACTTTTATAGGTAGTTCTATCCCAAAGCCCTGTCCACACTTTCATGATAGAAATGCTAACCGCCATGCTATCATTGGTTGGACTGTTCATTACTGATGGTTTACATTGCTATCATTGGTTGAACTGTTAATTGCCATGCTATCATTGGTTGAAGTGTTAATATTGCATGCCATGCCATCATTGGTTGAACTGCTATTTGCCATGCTATCATTGGTTGAACTGTTAATTGCCATGCTATCATTGGTTGAACTGTTGAATGCCATGCCGTCATTGTTTGAATTGTTGATTGCCATGCTGTCATTGGTTGAACTGTTTTTTGCCATGCTATCATTGGTTGAAGTGTGTTGATTGCCATGCTATCATTGGTTGAACTGTTATTTGCCATACTATCATTGGTTGAAATGTTGATTGCCATGCTATCATTGGTTGAAGTGTTGATTGCCATGCTATCATTGGTTGAAGTGTGTTGATTGCCATGCTGTCATTGGTTGGACTGCTAACAGCCATGCTTTCATTGTTTCGATTGTTAATTGCCATGCTATCATTGGTTGGACTTTTAAATGCCATTGCCATAGTTACTCTCCAAGCAGCAGTTGGAGGTAGAATATTGGTCCATTTTCTGTTTTGTTAAAGAATCACAGGAGCTAGAAAACATTAAAAACTTTAGAAAATCTTCCACCCAACATCTGCTTGAAGATTCTACTCGTTTAGGGGTCTGTCAGCGACATCTCCATAAATGTTTGTTTAGCGCCCCTAGCGTGTGACGTGGGTAACTGCATTGTGTTTCAGACCCTGCAACGGTTCTTGTATGCCGTTTACTTGTGGGCCATTCACGGTTCAAGTGACGCAAAGGATCAGCACGCAACCGCACTCACATTATTCTTCTGCTTATATGTGCGTGTCAAAACGTACTGCAACCGAATACCCAAAGGCCACTTACAGTTCGCATTGTTTCTAACTCTCCCATAACTCAGCTAAGTAAGCCATATCATTATCAAGGTCAAAGCCACGCCTTAACCTCAACTTTGAACAGCAGGACGATTTCACATTTTTTCTCTATGCTTAGTTGTATCATGGTCTTTTAACGCCATGGCTGTATAGTACTATAATCCAGTATATGTTATATTAAGCACTTCTTTATAAGCATTTGCATGTGTATTTGTATTTGTATGCGCTTGAAATCGTTCTTATTTGAAAGGCTTGGTAAATCTGGTGGTATATAGTTCTTATAATACATACTTCTCATCTTACTAAGACATACTTAACTGTGAAAACAAAATGCGCTATTAACAACCATAACTTCGTTTCTTACATATACATTTACTCCTCTTAAGTTCAAGCTGTTACAGGTTTTGCCAGGCGATATGTATCAAAATCAGAACTCACACACAGTCGATGTCCGGGTTGGTGCACAAGGCATAGATGAACTCTGATTCGCACTCCTGGTTTCTCTTAACGACGTCATCCACAGAACACCTTCCCAGGGGCCTTGGGGTTTGGCGGGGTGTTGTTGGCGCCTGTGAATGGCTTACTCGTACCGACACTGTAGAAGAGAAATGACAATGTAGATATAGTACACAATGTAATTATTTAAATTACTTTCCTCTTAACATCCGAAAACCCACAAATTACAGAAAAAGTGGGATCTTTTGTCTTCCTCTGTCTTCAAAAAAGAAGTCAAACCCAGTAGTTTTTGCCAGTAGTTTCTTAGTAGTTATCAATAGTTCTATATGTACTAATTGTCTGTTTTTATACATTATTTCTTCTGTTTCTGCAATTAGTCCTCGGGCAAGAATTTGCAATAAACAATTACTATTAATAGTACACGTTAGGCCGTAACATCTGTTATGTAATAGTATGTTTATCTGAAGTGTAGCCGACACTGTTAACTGTTACCTGTTCCTATTTGTTTATGTTCTTGTTGTGAGGGCTAGCCCTTTATAATAGCCTCCGGCTAGTTTGGCAGTCCTGGCTGTATATATATATATATATGCATATATGTTTATACAGTCTAATAAATCAAATCAAAGAAGAGAAATAAGTAAGGGCCCGGTCACGTTGGTCGTGCGATCGTCATACGATCGAAAACCGATGGGATTCTTGGAACAGTCGTTGATTCAAGTTGTACAAAATTCAGCTGTTTTCCATGCAGCAACAACGCGGGCGTCAGACGCAATTAACGTTGGCACATACGAACTTCTGAGTGTTTTGGTCATGCATACTTTCCTATGTAAGGCGCGTACATTGCACACTTTCCTATGTACATGTTCGTAAGACAGTCTAAATAACCACGCGTTGAAGAGGCAGTGAGTAGTTTTAGTAAGACATACGATCGCACTTTGGTCTCTTTTACTCTACCATTTGACCGACGACGAATATGAACACTCACCTGCCTTTTTTAAATATTCCAACATGTAGTCACAAGACGTGGTGACGGCACACAATTTTTTTCAACTTATATTAATGCCGCCACCAACACGGGACAATAAAATACTCATTTTCACCTGAGCGAAGTGAGGAAAGTCGTGTAAAGTGCCTTTCCCAAGGGCACAAGCTCGGTGGCATGTCAGGACTCGAACCCGGGACCTCTTGGTTCCGAGTCGAGCACTCTACTCTACTCACCTGCCACTCACTCACTCTACTCACCTGCTAAAAAGGCGATCCCCAGCCATGAAAAGACTTGTCTTGATATCCTCGCCATGTTGTAAATGTAGTGTGTAGAATCTGTCCGTCACTCAGAAAACCTCCGCCGTTCTTGTACCGACACCTGAGCGGAACGATGTCACGGTTGCAAGGCTGTGTTAGAAGGCCTCTGAGGCTCCCCTGGGGTTTTCACGTATGCCCTGCCCGAAACTACACAGTCTAGTAGTACTGTTTCCCCAACCTACATGTGCAAAACGCACACTTCAAAAGGAGACATTTAAAACTTTACGTGCTTTTAACCCAGATGGATTAAAACAAAACAAAAACAGATTTTATACGACTATTTACAAACTTTGCTAGACCCCCTAAGTAGCCTACTTGTTGAAAACTTCGTCTCACATACCGCTGTTCTTAATCGACTGTGAAGCATTTGTTTTCCACGACAGAGCCCTGACAACTCCCCAACACACGTAGTATGTGTTTACGTGGTCTTTAAGCACTACCGTATTTCCGTTTACTTTAAGCAGGTGTCTTTCAAGGTCTTCACCATTTTATTGTTGTTTGAGCCCAAATAACTTTTTTTGTGGTAGACAAATAAGTTGTTTTCTTTACACCTTGTGGCAGTTGTTTGCGACGGTCTAAAGGGACGTACGAGAAAGGGTATTGATGTTGAAGATACTGGTGCATTACCGTATTTCCCTTTAGTCTGTCTCTTTCAAGTTCTTTACCATTTTATTGTTGTTTGAGCCCAAAATATCTTTTTTGTGGTAGACAAACAAGTTGTTTTCTTTACACCATGTGGCAGTTGTTTGCGATGGTCTAAAAGGACGAATAAGAAAGGGTATTGATGTTGAAGATACTGGTGCATTACCGTATTTCCCTTTAGTCTGTCTCTTTCAAGTTCTTTACCATTTTATTGTTGTTTGAGCCCAAAATACCTTTATGTTGTAGACAAATAAGTTGTTTTCCTTACACTCTGTGGCAGTTGTTTGCGATGGTCTAAAAGGACGAATAAGAAAGGGTATTGATGTTGGAGATACTGGTGTGTTTGCTTAGTAAACAGGTGGTTCATTTGTAGTGATAACAAACCACCAGCTAACACTTTACTCTGGTGACTCTTTTGGGAAAGCTGCTTTGTACTTAAGAAGAGCTGGTATGAGGAAATGATTTAAAAGAAAAGCTAATACAGTCGAGCATGCGGAAACTGTGTTTTAAAGAGCTGGTGCTTTAGTTTAAGGGATGTAAAACATGAAATTTGAAAGAGTAATAGACAGAACTTCTTTCGTTAGAGAAATAAGTTAGAAATCGAACCTTGTTTTGAAAAAAGACAATATATATTTAAGATGTGATATGATTTAATGATATTGCATAGTGTGCTGACAGCGATTTATTACGAAACATGTGCAAATTTTAGGAAGAAAAAAATGTATCTCAAAGTTATACACAGATATAATTGTAAAATTAAACCACAGCCAAAAAATGACAACAAATCCTAAAAAAAGGAAACTATCACAGCAAGGTAAAGTTTCAAAATATATAACTTTATTTGTACAGTTTTGACCTGGTAGTGGAAACATTAGTTACCACTGTGTCCATCTGATCTCTAGATCTAATACACAGAGTAACATCTAGAAGATGTTCTACCGAGTAAAGTACAAGAAATCTAAGCCTTTTAACTACTATAGGCAAGTTCAGGATTAGGCCACAATGTTTTAAAATCCAGTCAGTTCATGACGATCAACAGTTCAACCAATCATAGCATGGCCTTTAGCGGTTCGACCAATGATACAGAGGCTGCATTCCAGTCAAAGATTTGAATTCTTGACGGACTTGCTGCAACTCTCTCATTGGTTGAACCGCTAAATGCCATACTATGATTGGTTGAACTGTCGCTTGTGATGGTCGACAGTTACTGATGGTCTATTAAATTATTAATCCTGTCTGTTTTTCCGTCTAGAAAAAAATCCTTACAATTCTTCATTATTTGACAACCATCACCTGAACAAAATTTTAAGACTTTCTATACATACGTAAACAGTGGAATAAACTAAATCTAATTACTCTTATGTACAGTTTACTAATTCTGCATTCTAATCGGCACTTGTAAGCGCTGTTTTCGGTGTGAACATTCTAAATCTAATTTGACAAAATGAACTTGGGTCATAAAAGACAAGAACGGCTACTGGCAAAAAAAAAACGTAGAGAAAAAACTACCTGTTTTCTGTGATGTTATTACTACACAACTTACAATGATCACTTACCAGTAATACTTTAGTAAACGTATCCAGCCCTGAATTTAAACATATATACATCAGTTTGTACAAAGGCATGTAGCAAAGCTGCAGCGCCACCATACTGTATCAGGTAGAATTACAGTGTACTTTCCTGTGGTATTTTATGTGATGTTGAGAATTTCTATCAGATGAAAAAATGAAGCATGGCATCGTCATTTCACCATAGATAAGGCAATTCTATCGTTGTACAATGCCGTCAATTATGATTAAATTGAATGATACAGATGCTGGTAGTAGTTGTAGTTGTCACATAAAATTGATTCATAGATTTCATTTTAATATCGTACAAGCAAAGTCCTAAAATTTTCTTCGGCGACGTCTACCTATCAGGCCAGTCAACTTTGTTTCTAAATTGGAGGACATAAGAAAATGTAAAAAAAAATGAAGACTGTTAGCATTTACATTTATACCAGAGTCATCTGATATGTTTGAAACTTTCTACTTAGCCACTACCTGCCTCCGGAATCCTTCCATCAACACCATTTGTCCAAAAATATCTACTAGTTTATGTACATAAGTTTACAATTGCAAAGCACGTGAGTGATTTTTAAAGAATACTATGTACATCCAACAAGGAAGAATAATATTAAACATTTGCTCTGCAAATGTTACCACTAGAAAGCATTTGATATGTTCAGCCAAGGAATGTTGTCGTATGCTTCAAGAGAACTAGACAAGTACACTGTATGGATGTAGCTAGTACTGTATGTGCATATGTCACAGGGGAGACTGGAATCCAGAACAATGGACCTATACCATTATTACGTCACATTTTGTTTACCTGTTCTAAAGAACATTCTAGAACGGTCAGTTAAAGAATGAAGATCATTTCAAAGTAAGGTATGTCTGATTCTTGCTGCGTCTAGTTGTGTTGACACAGCATTACATGCCGCATGGGTGATTTAGTTGTGACATTAGACGAAAGTAGTACTGTATCTAAAGCCTTATATTACGGCTAACGCCACACAAACACACACCGTGCTACGCACCCCTGTACAATATAGACGTCGATTGACCGGCATTCATTGCGGTAAAGAAACTGTGACGTAATAATGGTATAGGTCCATTCCACTAGTAATCGCATGGGATCATACAGACCTGGAATATATGGGTCTAGCAGGACGAGGGCTAGTATATAGCTCCATCATCTCTTTGTAAGTTATGCCACTTTCGAGCTCTCCTTTATGTCTACCTTGCTGTGGTGGTGCCTGTCTGGTCTACGGTCGACGACTGCCCAGAAATACCCAGACATCGTGCATATACAGGGCGCTATATGGCTAGTACTGTATGTGCAACCCGAATGTATACCCGTCCAGTAAGACAGGGGCTAGGAATATGTCGTACGTCCTGTATGTTGTTATGATTTGTATTATGTATCAGTGGTTACCGCTACCGGCCTTGTTGGCTGCCTGGCTACCACTTGTCATGCACTGTTGCATCCCCCAAAAAATAAAATAAGATATAGCTCCATCATCTTTCAGTCAGTTTAGGCCATTTTTTTTACCTCTATGTCAACCTTGCTGTAGTCGTGGTTGCACGGCCGGGGCAGTACTATATGTGCTAGTCAAATAGGGCAGGTCAAGCATGACAATGGCTAGCATATACTAGTAGCTCCATCATCTATCAGTCAGTTTTTGCCATTTTTTTAGCTCTCCTCTATGTCAACTTTACTGTAGTCGTGTCTGTCCAGGGCTACAGTTGAGGACTGCCCAGTTGAGTGAACACTGTTTGGTCCTGTTCTTCAACTCAAGGCCATTAACTCATCGGTATTTTCGATGGATTCGCTCAGTCTTCATCAGATTTCTGACCCGAGTGCTGTAAACACGTGATTTGTACCCACGTATGACGTCGGCACTGGGCCAAAGTTTATCGGAAGTCGATACCGCCCCCCGTCTCGGTTGAGAGAAGGTTGAGAGAAGGTTCAGAAATTTTCGGTGAGTTAATTACCTTGAGTTGGAGAACAGTTTAATTCTCATCTATATTTCAGTTTAGGCCATTTTGGAGCTCTCCTCTCCTATGTCCACCTTGCTGTAGTCGTGTCTGTCCGGGGCAACGGTTGAGGACTGCCCAGTGTGAGTGATCACTGTTTAGGCCTGTTCTCAAACTCAAGGCCATTAATTCATCGGAATTTTCGATGGATTCGCTCGGTGTTCATCAGCTTTCTGACCCGAGTGCTGTAAACACGTGATTTGTACCCACGTGTGACGTCAGCACTGGGCCAAAGTTCGTCGGAAGTCGATACCGCCCCCCGTCTCGGTTGAGGGAAGGTTGGGAAGGTTCAGAGAAGGTTCAGAAATTTTCGGTGAGTTAGTTACCTTGAGTTGGAGAACAGTTTAATTCTCATCTATCTTTTAGTTTAGGCCATTTTGGAGCTCTCCTCCCCTATGTCGACCTTGCTGTAGTCATGCCTGTCCAGGGCTACTGTGTGAGTAATCATGTACAATGCACAATTGTCGTGCAAAAAGTCATCTCTGTATTTACGGGTCCAGCAGGACAAGGGCTAGCTCCATCCTCTCTTTTTCAGTTTATGCCGTCTTGGCGTTCTCTTCTATGTCGACCTTGCTGTAGTCATGCCTGTCCGGGGCGACAGTTGAGGACTGCCCGGTGTGTGTGATAACCGTCAGGGCAAGGTTCTTGGAGTTCGACCGCGGACCGCCGAACTGGTGACTGTCCTGCCATTTCTCGAACTGTCGCTTGATGGCGTTTTGAACCTACAGTTGGTGAAGATATTGGTTGCAGATGTGTTTTTTTTTAAACGTTTGGTCCAACACAAAGAAATCTCTCACCTAGTGGCTTCTTTGAAGTGTGACGTCAACACTGGTTCAAAGGTATCTGCGAGACGATGTCGCCCCCCGTTGTGGTAGTGAAGGGTGATGGGCCGTGCCGACATCGTCTACCAGATACATTTGAGTCTACTGAGGAAGACCAGAGTGACTGGTCGAAAGCTCTAGGTGAGATATTTCTTTGCGTTGGACCAAAAGTTTTAACTTTAAACATGTAACTACCAACACAGATGAACTTTCATGACAGTTGCAGATGTGTTGGTACTAGATAATAACGTGTGAGGTTATACCAATTCATTCTCTCTCATATAGTTCTCCACTGTAAATACCGTTACACTTACAAACTGTTAAAACGTACTATATTTATGTTTACCGAAGGAAAACATATTGTTTTTACTCTGTTTCTTCCTCCTCTTCTGTTCCAAACACTAACCTCTGACCTGACCAATGACATGATTGGTTGACGTCTGCCACCATGGTGACTGGTGTTGGGTTACATTATGTTGCAATTTCATGGTCTGCTCTGCTCCTGTCACCATATACTAGTAGTACATGTATGTGAATGTGTTTGAGTAATAATTAACAGGGCAGATCGACCATGTCTGAAGGTAAACATTATGCATTCGCTTTGCAAATGTTACTTCTCTATTCAACTTTATAACCCCTACTAGTAGTACGATAAGTCCTACCTCAGAGTTGGTGAAGCAGTAGATCACCGACACAAAGAAGCCCTGCAAGTAAAAAAAAATACATGTCACAATATAATATCATTATTGAAATGGAATGCATGCACAGGAATCCAAAAGGTCCATATTTTTACCTTCTGCTATAGTTGAACGGTTCCAAACATACGCTAGCTCAGGAAAAATTGAAATCAATGTGGACACCACATGAAATGATTTGTTCGTGCATGAGACATTGATATAGTGATAGTATTGTGATATGATTCAATTGTAATTTCACTGCGTTTTACAAGGAAAATTTAATTGAAAATCCACTATATACTGGTGCAGGTGTATTAGCGTTTTAGATTTATCTGCAATTTGCAGATTAGTTTTGTTATCATAACTCAAACCTTTCACATGGAAAAATTGCAACATTCATCCAAGCTGCTACAAACTCAGCTGTTCTCATGTTTCACTACAAAGCCTTTGCTATTGTATCAAAATAAAGGGGGCCCAGCTAATAGTTTTTTGGGCATTTTCTCAATGAGCATGTTTACTCCATTCAGAATTTTACTACTGGGGCTAAATTTTCACGTTTGTCGTAAAATTTTGTAATTTTTATGAGAGTAACATAGTTTGTAATGCTAGAATGCATTGTTATGTGGTCTTGTTTTCTTGTGCAGATTTAATTATTAGCGTTCCAGATTTATCTACAATTTGCAGATTAGTTGTTGTAAATCTGGACTCAATTCTAGACTCCAAGCGAGCCATCAGTCATCATCATATCCTCCGGCTTTATCTGATGATGAAGCAAACGGCGGGTCAATAAATATCTGTGCATGAAATCAACTCGACAAACAAGGTCACCTTGTGGAAAAACGATCTAGGGAACGATTGTTTGAACACATGGGACATATAAATAAGTTTATTTCAAATTTCTAATTCTACTAGAAGGCTAATTACAAATGACAAGGATAAAAGGATAGTGAAACAGAGTACAATATAACTTCAACATAGTAAAAGGTAATTGTCTTAAACTAAACTATGTTTGAAGGGTTTGACTTCTCTTTTGCAAACCATAAATACGCAATCATTTGATTAAAGTAATTTTGATAACCAGGAAATGGCTGTACATGTATACTTAAGTATTCGAGTTCCCTTTTTTCTCAATCTACCTAAGCTAGGTCCCAGCTGGAAACCAATGCATACAAATGTATTGGCTGCAAACTTTAGTACTTTTATTCAGTTGTTTTGACCTGTAGTAGATGAAGATTCCTTTTTTATTGTTTATTCGTTTGGCTGTAAAAAGACAAATTGTACAGCCAGGGCAGCCCAAGATTCCTTCCTTCCTTCCTTCCTTCCTTCCTTCCTTCCTTCCTTCATCCATTCATTTATTTATTCATTCACTTATTCATTCATTCCTAGTGGTGCCTAACCTGGAAGGACTGTAGGAATGTGTTGAACTAGATGAAGACGTGCCGTTGGAGCTGGTTGGGTGGATGAAGAACATAATGTAGATGATTCATTCATTCACTCACTCACTCACTCATTCATTCATTCATTCATTCAGTCATTCATTCCTATTGCCTTACCTGGAAGGACTGTAGGAAGGTGTTGAAGTATATGAAGACGAGGTAAGACGTGCCGTTGGAGCTGGTTGGGTGGATGAAGAACAGGATGTTGATGATCACATTCACTCATTCATCCATTTGTTCATTTATTCATTCATTCATTCCTAGTGCCTTACCTGGATGGACTGCAGGAAGGTGTTGAAGTAGATGAAGACAAGGTAAGAGGTGCCGTTGGAGCTGGTCGGGTGGATGAAGAACAGAATGTAGATGATTCATTCATTCACCCATTCATTCATTCACTCATTCATTCCTAGTGGTGCCTTACCTGGAAGGACTGTAGGAAGGTGTTGAAGTATAGATGAAGACGAGGTAAGAAGTGCCGTGGGAACTTGTCAGGTGGATGAAGAACAGAATGTAGATGATTCATTCATTCACCCACTCCCCCACCCATTCACTCATTCATTCATTCATTCATTTATTCGTTCATTCCTAGTGGTGTCTTACCTGGAAGGACTGTAGGAAGGTGTTGAAGTAGATGAAGACTAGGTAAGAGGTGCCGTTGGAGCTGGTCGGGTGGATGAAGAACAAGATGTAGATGGTTCATTCATTCATTCACTCACTCATTCACTCATTCATTCCTAGTGCCTTACCTGGAAGGACTGCAGGAAGGTGTTGAAGTAGATGAAGACGAGGTAAGAGGTGCCGTTGGAGCTGGTCGGGTGGATGAAGAACAGGATGTAAATGATGCCCAGCAGCGGCAGCAGAACCACCGCAGCTTTGAACGCCTTCAGGCTGGAAACAGTACAACGTAGGGCACATTATCATCAGTAGTAATAGTAGTAGTAGTAGTAAAGACTGAACGTGGTTCACCTGGCGTTTTTCTGTGGTACTGCAGTGGGTTTTGTATGTTTGTGTGTGTGTATGTGTGCAGCATAACTGTCGAAGCTGTGGATGGATCTGAATGATATTTGGTAGGTGAATAACGGTTGTGAAAACGAAGGCCAAATGAGGAAAGAAAAAACAATTCCCGCCAATAATATACTTACTTCTTCTTTCTGGAATAATTTGCGAACAGTAGAAAAATACTACTGAATCTGAATTAGTGTTAGTGTTATTATTGTTCTTTACTTATTTAACCAGGATATACATATCGTGTACTGGCGTTGCTCAAAGTTTCCTAGGCAAATAACCCTGACATTTTGAAATAATGACATAACTTCATAACAAATGATAGAAGGCAGAAAACAGCTTTGAACGCCTACAGGCTAGCAACACTACAACCTAGGTCCATATGTCATTGTCATAATTAGTAGGAGTAGTAGTAGTAACATAGTAGTAGTAGCTTATTGATTTATTTTATCATAAAACAGCTGGATAATCCATTCCGCTTGTCAATCGGAGATGATTCCCGATGGAGCCCAGCCATACATGTGTTAACTGTTACAAACAATAGGTGGATTGGAAAATAAGATAGCCGTATCCATCTAAAACAGTATCAAGGACACGAAGCAATTACAAAACACAACTCCTACAGTTTACAATGGTTAGAGTTCATATACAGATACATTGTAAATACATTAAAAGATCTAATGTCCCTTATTTTGAGTTCAAACACATAACGCACACGCCTCACGGCACAAAACATCGCAGTGACGTCAAACACACAGAACTGGTACGTCACCAAATGCGCGCTAGAAGCACAATAAGTCGTGGCGTCACGGTAAAAATGTATGTGGTGCACTATGCAAGACGAAAGTCATTCATCGACACAGGTTAGGACCATAAGGTGCGTCGAAGTCAAAAGGGCTGAAATGAGACTTGGTAGTTTCGATGTAAAAAGGGCGTGTCAAAAATACAGGATAAAAATGTCGTAACAAAAATTGGAATGAACGAGGAAAAATCTATTGCTGGGTGTTAGCGATGGCATGGCTTCGAAAGGCTCATAGATGCACTGAATTACGTACCCAAAAACTTCACTACTATCCAAAAATTTAATACCAGTGAAAGGAATTTGTATGGAACTTAATATATCCTTTTTTGTTTCTTTGCTTTACATTTAAGTCTTGTTGAGCTGGCTCAACGATGAATGAAACATATAGCACTCAACGAAGCTGTCGAATTCTGAAAATTACAGTAGGTTTTATGACTTCTTTATGTTGTACATTGTGGTGATGAACATAGAATTCTCTTGTATCGTTCAAGGACAGCTAGGTGACATTGTAATTTAATTACCATTGCTAATGAACGAGCCAATGGGCGTGCATGTATCAGCCTTTTAAAGCCATATGACAGACCGTTGTCCACAAATGTTCACTTCTTTGTTTTCGGTATAAGGAAGGACCACAAACCTTACGAGGTCCCTATCTGGAAGTGAATTACGTCGAAACATATCTACTGTGCCAAAGAACACCGAAAGTCGGGGACTCTCTGGATCGTTATCACGTCTGTGAAGCAAAAAATGTTTTCAACAAAAATATTGCATATTTTTTATAAAAATAGAGTGCGGAAAATCTCACCATGCGATACTGCAATACTCATTGCCAGTAGGTCCATTGTCTTAAGCTTAAGCTCTGAACACTTTTGTTTCAGTTGTAGAATAAGCAATATATCACACGACACATATATACTAGCCATATACAAGCTGAAACTGTTGTTTTGCATAATAGATATATCACAATAAAATAGACGTTGCATTTGCTACCAAGGACGTTGAAGCTCCTTGATACTACCTATTTATCTTTTACTTCCTACCAAGGAGGTTGTATCAAAGCTCCTACTGTATAAAGAAATCATTCAGTAGTATGTAATAAGAGCTAAACAAAAGTTCCAAACGAGGACTATGCGGCTCCTGATGTCTACTGGGGGACGACTGTGGTGTGATAGATGTAAGTTAGCTTGAGGAATGAATCTACTCTACTTATAACGATACTTTTACATTAAGTTCACCCTTTTTTTCTCATTTCTGGCAGGAAGACAAGAGAAACAGCTGGGGACAAGACTTAAGGCATTAGAAAAAAGCTTCCAACGCCAGATGGTCCTCCCTCAATTGCAGAAAGGCCGCAGGTACTATTTTACTTGTTTTTGTTAGTGCCTTCGGGAACAATGCCTAATTGCAAATTACTGTGTGGTCCCAATAGATCTGAAAACAGATGTACTGCGTAAATCATCAACAGCACAAGAAAAGTCTGAAGTCCCTACAGGCCTACCAGAAGCTCTATCTATAATTTACGAACGCAGCTGTCAGCACTGAAAAGGGAACAACACAGCCGCTCACCTGTAGTGCCCGGTCTCACCGGCAGGGTGCGCTTTTAGTTTTTGTACCAGGATGACCACGATCTTTCCGAGGATGAAGCAATTCGCCTGGAAAAGAAGTAATGTTAATTTCCACATGTGCGACATAAGACTTACCTTTTCTTCTCCTTTAGATATGGTATATAGTGTTCTTCATCGTTAAGTAACTCGTTAGACAATAAAATGTTAATACCTAAGCGTAGTATATGATGCAACTCATTCAAACTTACATTAAAGGCGCCTTCTTCAATGTAAGTGGCTTCGAAATTCAAAGTGGCTTCTAGCTCTGCTTGACTGTTCTTTAACAGTCAAGTAGCGATAGAAGTGCCCAACACTCCATGTCTTAAAAGGCCTCACTTCCAGTTCTTCCAGCTCTGTTTGGCGGTTATACTTTCGCCAATCAGATATAAATGGTTGATATATAACCCTTGTGTTTCTAGATCAGATTGACGAAGACATTTCTGTAGTCAATCAGCCACAGAAGTCATCCTTGTTCTATCAACTTTATTTGCAACCTTGTTAGCATTAGTATTATTTATTTATTTAGGGTACTGGGACTTCTGCCCACTGCTATGTCAACTCACTAAAATATTTATGTATTTTGTTTTGTTTTGTGGCGCAGATAAAACAAGTTTTAAAACTTGAGTGCAGCGTCACACGGTCCTTGTTATTGTATTATTGTATGTGTTGACGAATAATTAAATACATCAATAGATCATATATATAAGAGAGAGACAGAGAGACAGAGAGAGATATATGATGATATAGATGTATGATAAATAATAGAAATAAAAGCATCTGCGCTACCCCAAGTCACAATCTTCAGCCGGCATCAATCGAATCGTCAGCCAGGCGCATAGCGAGCTAAATATAGACCAGCACCTACCGGAACTTGGAGGGCATCAGTGTAATTACCGTAATTTAAGCATGTTCTAATTAGCAACAAGCTATTACACGTAAGGCTTTGGAGTGTGGTAATTATACCTCGGGGTGTGTATGCACGTGTTCCCTATTAAAACAGCGAGAAACTATGATGTGTATATTATATTGTGTGTTTATAGATTTCGTTCATTTTACACTAGGACACTGATTTTTCGCGGTTTTCTTTGAGTTTTTGGTCAACGTTGCATCATAATTTTGCCTGCTGCAGACGATATATTATCCGACATAACATTTTGAAACTACAGAAGGAGTGTTAACCTTATATACGCAACTACGACCTTATATGAGACGTTCTGCCGAAGTGCTACATAGCTATGTACAATACATAACGGTTTTCGTACCAGAAGTATGAAGAACGTAGGGCCGTGGAAGATGAAGTCATAGTAGTTGTTATTGACGTCAGCGATCCAGCATCTAGAAGAAAACATGAACACAGGTCAGACATTAGTAAGACATCAATTCGTTCATTGTTCTTATTGTTGTCACTATAGCCACATAACACTGATCGTGTCCCCACGCCATGAACGCAATGTTAATGGGTATAGATTGTCACAAAGAAATCAAAATACAGGCCTGCCTCAGTTTTTGGCTTGTCATTTAGTCTTTTAGAATATTAAGTTTATTGCACATGTATGCCTGAAGGTTGATTGCAAGTACATGTAAAAGATTTATAATTGTGATACATATAACGATATTAAGAACTAGTCCCTACATTATATATATATACGATGTTTTTAGTAAAGTGTTCATTGAACACGTTTTTCTTTTAGGTTTTCTTTGAAGGCAACTAAAGATTTACCAACTATTTTTATAATCTGTGGAAAACTTAATTTTGGTAGTAGAATTGTCTATAAGATTATTGCTGCGGTGTACGCATCATGTGTTTATAAGGAATCTATTACTGCAGCCGCCATTTACCCGAGAGTAGAACTGAGATATACAACAAGCTACTTGTCATAGTGCATTGCATTCAGGCGTGCGAAGTTAATGGTCCTTTCTCCCCTGCGGCTCTATTTTATTGATAGGAGAAGATTGTAGACGATAAAACCGAAGTAGCTGTTCAACTGTCTACTCCAATGAACCTCAATTGAACCGCACATACTTTGGTATTAAACCCTCTTAAGCAACTTTACTGCAAGTAAATATGCCATAGAAAGTAGCCAAAATCGCATTGTCTGGTGACATTGTAGCGAATTGTAGACGCTGTTTCGTTCGAATCACTGTCTGATTCCTCTGATACTATCTAATATACATCAGACGTCGTTTCGTTATGATATATGTCTTATGAACGAAAGCAACTGTAACATTGAATTACATTGAATGTTAGACGCCGTTGATTTTAGACCAATGTCTGATTCAAGTGATACCAACTAAAGAAAATCATACTTTGTTTCTTTATATATCTTATGAACGAAAGCAACTGTTATATTAAATTACGTTGAATGTTGTAGACGCCGTTGGTTTTAGACCAATGTCTGATTCAATTCCAACTAAAACCAATCAGCCTGCAATACGTTAATTCGATTTGAAGGCCGCCTTTATGGCTGGGCTGTTTCAATCACCATTTCAGGTCTGTGTTACACACCGAACGCCCTTGGCAAGGCTGTAAAACATATTAAATACCACCTATCTGTAACGATTGGTAAACGTAAACATTTAATCAGGACAATATATATAGTGTGGCGCACCCAAGCTATATACCGTATACAACTTGATGATAATTACAACATGAGACAAAATATGGACAGAGTGTTAAGATGATGTTAACGTTATCTTTATACAATTGGAATCTGTCGTGGAATCGTTTAGTTTCAGATAACTATAACTGTGTGATAGCGAGTGTCGCGATTTTAGATGACAGTAGAAGTTATATTTTGAGTAACAGATGTACATTAGCACTATCAGATAAATTGTTGATATTTAAAATTGAACGTTCGTGCCTAGAAAGCTGAATCCTAGAGATTGCAACAAGAGACAAAGTACTGATGATATCTCACGGAGACATCAAGTTGTCGATGTCAGATTAAATCATACATATACTAAACGTTCATGTGACTTTTTTCTGGTAACAACAAATCGGACATTAAAGACCTCTGGGAATTATTTTGAGGTTTTTGTGAAATTGAGGTTCACAGACCTCATGAAAGTAGCGTCGGTTTTCGTGAATGTATTGGGACCAATGGGGGATTGTTAGGAACTTTCAAGCTACATTGTTTACTACAGTGTGGCATCCGTTCTCCCCATAGATACTGCAGGTACAGGAATAAGTTAGTTAGGGTCATTGTGCAAATAACTGGGGATTAGAGAAAAGTGGCAATGGCTGCAACTGGTACAGAGGTCAGTGCATTAAGAGAATTTTGAGATAATGGACAATGTTCGTGTCATGTATCAGTCCTAATGCTGTCCCAAAGGTAAGCACGTCTTATTTTGTGCTGGATACGCAGTCAACTAGCATTACGTATTAGTCAAACGTCCTTGCGAATTGGTATAACAAAGATATGGTATGCATACCGCCTTTAGCTTTGCCTTGTATCCCACAATTAGATTACAGCCATAGGACCGCCTAATACTAAGTACTGGTAGTAGACGAAATGAGTGAAAGGCATCGCGAATACAGTCATGCGTGTAACATTTGAAAGCATAAAATCCATTCATTTTAGTTTAATGTCAACTTTGTGTTCACCAATAAAACACCCGATGTATGTGTATGGGTTGCAGTAGTAAAATAATGCGATAAGAGAGACTTTCTTACTGGTCGTTTTGCAGGAACAACTTGACAACAGCCCAAATCAGAACGATGACAATCGGGATGCCTGCAATGAAAGCAAGAAAATGATGCGATTAATTGGACGAAAAACATCAGATATTTTACTGTATCCGCTAGTCCCATAATTATAAGCCTTAGGGACAGTTTGTCTGTCCATAGTTAATTAGTCTTTAATTGGACCTTAATTAAACTGTAATATTCTGCTAGCGAATGCTATCATATAACAGTACTAAACGAAATAATACGAAATAACCAAACATTTTGAACTAGCCTTATTTCTAGATTTGCGTCCAATTGCAAACCTGTAAGCTGTGTATGCGGAATATGAAAACCCCATGGAAGATCATTTGGATTATTGAAATATACAGTAGTAAGCGTAGATTGGATTGCTCGAAGACGACCTAGCCTTAGAATTTACCCTTTAAGTAAACCAATTCACATATAGTCGTGACCTATATACCCTCCTGTACACTGTGAGCGTCTACCAGGCTTCGGGAGGCGACTCGAAATAGTAGAAATTGGCCGAATAGGGAGGTAACATGCCAGAAGAGTTGGTCCGCTAGAGAGTACAGTTCGGGTGCGGCAAAGTAAACTCTTACGGACAAACTCCCCTGGCATGTTATCTCTCTATTTGTCCAATTCCTAATCTTTACAGCCGCCTCCCGAAGCCTGATAGAGGCTACACCGTGAGCCTCTGACGTAGTTTGTTATTGTAATTTACAAACCAAGAACACCCTGATTGCAATTAGCTAGAACCTGTGGCTCCTACCAGCATGATATCTACTCAACCTAGCCGTGATGTGATCCTGTCAATTTCTGCAGATTGATTTCAGCCTTACGGTGGTGATGTATAGACAACCAATACCTCTCTAACAAAGCGTCCGGTAGGAGGAAAGGGAGATGGTCCTTGGGACAGGCACGTCATTTATTCAGTTATGCCGGAGTTTCGCGATTCCAAGCCAGGGCCGTACCAGGCTGTTTGAATGAACAAAAATCTAAAGAAAGATGTAATCTACAAGCAGATTCCATCGTGGCAAAAGACAGTATCAAATTGGCAAAGCAGTATCCATTGGCCAGAGAGGATCCAATACACCACCCAATCGGACCCTGTTTGACCCTGGCCAATTTGGTCTTTTGCCACCCCGGGATCTGCTTGGAGATTTAAAAAAATGCATATCAGGAATATCTACAAGTAATGCGTATTTAAATGGTTTGTGTGTTTCCCTCTTGTTTACATCATACTTTTCGTTCAGGCAAACTGTCCGGTTTGAAAATGTGACCCTTGCAATATAGAGGTTACCTGTCAGTGAATATTTCCATTAGGTTGGTACACCACTGTGTATTGCTGATAGTTTACAGAACTAAATTTCCCCCCAATAGAAGTAGAGCCATTCAGTATTGCTTCGAGGAATGTTGAAAAATGACTGTGTAAACGTGGGTAGGTAATTGCTGTACAAAGGACTCCAGTAGCTTGTAATATCTACCTTTATTAAAGATAGATTGCCCGAAACCTAAAGCTCGGATATTGCATTTTGCCCAGTATTTCATTTTTCAATTACTTTCCAACTATAGACAGCGAACGGCGCACAGTGGAAGATGTATTAGATTGAAAGAGCCCAGGGGTGCATGGGATTGTCTCTTTTTAACTGTCGTCTTTGCTATTATTGGGTTATATTATAGACTTACGAATAACTTGAAGGAGTAAGGCAATATTGAAATTTGTCTTGTAAAGTTTACTTTTTTCTTCAATTTGCTTTCCATGTGCAGACAGCGTTCTACATGCGTAACACACAGAAGAAGATTGATATGATTACGCCAAGACAAATTTTGATTACAACTATGGATACTGTCATATTGAGTTATATTGCAGACTTACTGAGTTGAGCGAGTAATGCACAGCAGCGTGATATTACTACAGCGTCTGACGTGTAGGGCTTTCAATAGAAGGTTGATTTGATTAACGTAGAGTACACTAAGGATTTTCTCTCGACTGTTGACATTATCAAGATTGAGTTTTATTGCAGACTGACGTCGAACTTGACCGAGTAACATATTACTGCGTCCCATGCGTTCAAATCTGATCCGCCGTCTGGGCAAATGTCTACAAAAAGCATCAAGCATATATATATATATACATGTATATACATATTGACTTGTGACAATCCTTACATGCTATACATAGGGATATATATTAAAGACTGTATGGATATTAGAAACTCCTTCAACGATTGTTTAAGTTAATACCTATCTCATATTAGCCACCCACTTTTGTATTAGGTTAGCCTTATGAAAATGTAGTTGACATGTACTTACTTAAGTTAGTAGATGCCATACTTTGTACACTGTACAATTGTTGCGCAATAAAGCTATCTTTATATAAGTCTAAACTTTATCGACAAACGGCATTAAAAGTACGTTAGCTGTGTTACTTACACCAGCCAATCAGAATGTAGATCCAGAACTTGACTTTTTCCGTGCCGTACGCATGCGCGATCATGATGTACAAGTACAGACCCTCCACGAACATCCAGAAGAAGTTGGTGACCTTGAAGTAGTTGAACAAGGTCACCACAGTCCGGCAAACCCACTGAGGAGAGGGAGGGAAGCCGAAAACATCCGGAGGTTAAATATATCAAGACGGTGACCCAGTGTTGATATCACACATCAAAGAAGCCGAGTGACTAGTCTCACTGTGTCAGTCTACTGAGGAAGACCAGAGTGACTGGTCGAAAGCTCTAGGTGAGAACATTTACCTTTGTATTGAAACAAGTTTGAACTTTAAACATATATCAAGACGGGACACGCCACAAACTATCTTCTACATTTGGGCCTCTGCTCACTGAATGATTTGTGTACAATCTACATTATTTAAGTATTTTTGATATGCACGTGTTGTACAGTCAACAGTCTGTTAAAGTAGAAGATAACAAAGGGGCTTCTTCATACTATTGAAACTTACGTCGTTTGAGGTGTGTCTTTTGGTCACCACACTCTTCATGATGAACCAGGTTGTGTTCTTCAGTATGAAGGTCAGAATCAGGTTGGTGTGGATGTTGTTCCGAGTACATCGAATGCTTCTGCAAGTTACCAAATGATACTTTGTTAAATTGTACGTTACTAAACGGTAATATAGATATTATGATAGATTGATAGATAGATTCTTTATTGACACAACAAAAAAGTACAGAGACTTTTGTATGGTCTTAACTAAAGATATAACAAAGCTAACTAAAGATCTAACAAAGCTAAATACATGTGTGGATAACGTCATCTTACATACAGAGTATATGTATGATGTAACAATAAAGGTTAACTATTCTCTAACATGTGTTCTCTAAGATCGAAACATTCTTTAATGTATTTTCCTATTTGAACACTGTATTGGTTATCTCCCCTGAGAATGTAGTTGTTTCTATCTATAGGATCTAACGTATTGAAATCAATTGAATATTATGAAACATGCAATATAGATATTGATTCGGCAGGTACTGTTGTGTAATGGATGTCTAAGCTCAACATAAGTATGTGCTCAGACATCCACTACTGTTGTACACGTACGGGACTTAAGTAGCTATGGTGTAATACTGCCTCTTAATGACATCAGAGCCTGCGATGAACCACGAGTCATTAAGAGTCAGTTTTGGCAAATGCACGAAACACTGAAGAATTTTCAATAAGCTATGGCACCTTCTAAAACCGCTTTTTAATGACACCCAAGGCTATGGAATATCACAGCGGGTGCAATGCTTAAGTGTTTTCGTTTGAACTTCTTTTCAGTGGCCTCAAGGCTTGGGAGCACTAAACGTTTCCTTGGCAAATACGCACAAACAGAAGTGTTTTGAATTAGTTATGGCACCTTTCTTAACCAATTCTTAATGACACCCGAGGCACCAAGCATTTCCTTTCGCAGAACACAGCGGGTATGTACCGTGCAATGCTTAAAGTGTTTTCTTCCAGACTTTCTCAGAGCCCCCCAGACTGAGCGGTACTAATGGTTTCCGTGGCAAATACGCAAAAACATAAATGTCTAAAATTAGCTATGATACATTTCAAAGCCAATTCTTAACGACACCCAAGGCAACACGCATTTCGCGGATCACAGAGGGTGTGCACCGTACACTGCTTAAGTGTTTTCGTTGAAACGTTGTCTCAGTGGCCCCAAGGCGTGGGAGTACTAAACGTTTCCTTGGCAAATACGGACAAACAGAAGGGTTTTAAATCAGCCATGGCACGTTTTAAAACCAGTTCTTAATGACACCCAAGGCTATGGTTACCCAGCATTTCCTTTCGCAGAACACAGCGGGTATGTACCGTACAAAGCTTAAAGTGTTTTCTTCCAGACTTTCTCAGAGCCCTCAGACTGAGCGGTACTAATCGTTTCCGTGGCAAATACGCACAAACATAAATGTCTTAACTTAGCTATGACACCTTTCAATACTAATTCTTAATGACACCCAAGGCACCAAGCATTTCCTCTCGCAGGACACAGTCGGTGTGTACCGTACAATACTTAAAGTGTTTTCTTCCAGACTTTCTCAGAGCCCTCCAGACTGAGCGGTACTAATCGTTTCCGTGGCAAATACGCAAAAACATAAAGTCTAAAATTAGCTATGATACCTTTCAAAGCCAATTCTTAATGACACCCAAGGCACCAAGCATTTCCTTTCGCAGAACACAGAGGGTGTGTACCGTACACTGCTTAAGCGTTTTCGTTGAAACTGTCTCAGTGGCCTCCAGGGCGTGGGAGTACTAAACGTTTCCTTGGCAAATACGGACAAACAGAAGGGTTTTAAATCAGCTATGGCACCTTTTAAAACCAGTTCTTAATGACATCCAAGGCTAGCCTAAAAGTGGCAATACTTCAATGTTTTCTTCCAAAACGTCTCAGTAGCACTTAAAGCTGAGCCGTACTAAACGTTTCCTTGGCTAAAAACACAGGAACATAAATGTACGGCCATCTCAGGAGTGGTCAGAATTAGCCATCTGTCATCCAAAACCGCTTTTAATGGCACCCGGTGATGTGTTGCAGTGGGAAGTACACATGCACACGAGTTTCCAATTTACGTTTTTGATTGCACCGAAGGCTATGCGGTTGTATCAAACGTTGCCATGGCAAATACACACGAAAACAGAAATGTTTTAATTAGCTATAGCACACGCTTGTTGATGACACCCCAGGCAGAAAATTAGACTTATTCTGAAGATGAAAGTTGCTATTTTTTCCATGACGGTGTACCAAACTCCCTGAGGGAACTGAGGAGAGCGTGTTTCAAGCATGATTAGATTGCACGCGTTTGATGTTCCATAACGCTGCATCCGCTTTCGTAACCTGCAGACAACATTTGATAGTCTTATGGGCGATAGTTTGTCAGGCAACACTGAGCTGAGCCTTGGAGGATTGGAGAAGTACTTAAAAACTTTGTAGTTACTCAATGCACTATTTAAGTATCATATGGATGAATTTACAGGGATTTTTCTAGAAAAATTTAGCATGAGGGAGCAGATCGCAAGCATGTGGCAAGGAACGAAGCGACCGAGGGGGGATTTTTTAATAAGAGTAGCCACTTAGGGTTCCATCTGAAAATTGGTATGAGGGAGCTGGCTGGTTACATGAGGGAGCAGCTCCCTTATTCCCCTGTTTAGAAAAAAACCCTGGTACTTAGTCAATGCACTATTTAAGTATCATGTGGATGAAGCATCAAAAATATGAGGGGAAATCCCCTTGTACAATGCATGAGAAATGGTGTTTTGTAGACAGCATTTTGTAGTCTTATGGGCGATAGTTTGTTAGGCAACACTGAGCTATGCCCTAGTAAGTGGAGAAGCACTTAAAGAGTTTGTAGTTAGTTGATGCACTATTTAAGTATCATATGGATGAAACATTAAAAATATGAGGGGACATCCCCTTGCACAGTGCATGGTGTCAGTTAATGCCAATGAATACAAAATGTAAATCTGGTAATGGATGATTCTGACACCTGATGCCACATTATAAGACTTATCTTCCCTGTAGTTTGCTGTTGTTCGCTAACCCATCCTCAGATTTATTCGTCTGGCTTACCTGTAACATTATCACTAGATAGCGAAAATATCACCAAGGATTAGATATGGAGACTTCAGTTGATTCGCCACTAGCTTTTAATATACTCAGGAAATCTATATACCGCCCTATAGCCTATCGCAACCATTACCAGATTTACCTGACATTCAGCCGTGTGAATTACACTTGCATTATGTACCTAGTGGCATCTATATATTCTCTCACTCGACTGGTCTGTGGTTTGCATCATATTGCGATGGTGAGATATCCTCAATATGTTCCCTGGATTTAGGGTCTTTTTCTTTATTTAGATAACCTTTAGCCAAATGACTAGTATTACACTCGACTCTAACATATGATATATGACATAACGTATGTAACATATGATAACATGTATTTCCTGTATAATGCTCCTAAAATAGATTACCGTGTAACTATATATTATTATATATGTTAAAACAAACTTACTTGAGATAGAGAAACAATACCAGCGCAATGGAGAGGCAGACCAAAGAGATGCTGTGTCCGATGTCGTTCAGCAACAGGGCTGCCTTAACGTGCCACCTTATCGGATTCTGTGAAGAATGAGAAATAAATTTCCAGTTTAGCTTTACTTTTAGCCTTCTAAATAACCGGTGCAGTGGCCAAGAGGGTAGAGTGCTCGCCTTGTATTCGGTAGGTTGTGAGTTCTATCCTCGAGTCATTCCAATGGTACATACTACTTTCTCTGCTCAGCATTCAGCATTAGTATGGTAGTTAAACACATATCGCTATCAGTGGACTAGCCACCTGCTTAAGTGATTGCAATACTGTGTGGCCCAAGGGCTATTGAACCAGCGATGGGCACCGCCTTATACACCACCTGGTGCAGGAAGGACTGTAACTTAGGTTTTCATGTTCAGATAGAATGGAAGGGTAATATAGACTTGCCATTTATAGTTGAACTGAACAGTACATGAACGATGCTGTACCCTACATGACCCATTTGATTAATCTCCAATAGTGCTATCTTTATCTCCTTACGACATTGACAATGCTGAATTGTCAGATCTTAAATTTCCTTTGTATTATGCAGCCTCCTAATCAGTACGTGAAATTCTGATGTTTGTTTTAGATGTAAATGTCCTCATCTTCGGCTATGTTATCTTAATTGAAACTTAATTAAGTGATAGTCCAGCCGACAAAATGTGACATTAATGGCACGGTTACATTCATCGTGAGATTTCAGTAGACTTTTCAAACAGGCTGTGACAGAACCAACTACAGACAGCAAAGTTAAACTGCCCTTTCTGTCAGAAGAAAGTTAACGTCTGCAGAAAATATGCATGACTAACCCAAGAGCGCACCCCGTTGGCGATCGTTCACTTACACTTACCTCAGTGTCGTTTTTTCTAACTTCTATTTCATGGCAGTTTCCATAGTCCGCTCGCTTGGCCCAAGTGCCGTTACTTTGGCACAGTTTTGTGACATTATCTGTAATAGAAAAACATCGAATAATGACATCGCCACATAGATGGTCTCTGTCTCCCATTTAAGGGTGTTTACATAGGCATGAGACTGTTAAGTGGTCAGTTAAGCGTTGAAAGTTTTGAAGGGTGGTCTTTAAGTCAGTGTTTAACGGTCTTCAAAGTCTGTAATGGTCCCTTTAAGATCTCTCAAAGAGGTTAACAATGCCCCCTCAATGATCTCACTGACCAATGTTTTAGTCAGTTGCCTACTTCGCCTATATTCAGGTCCTTAAGTGGTATATTATGGACTCTTCCATGTTGTAATGTATGTGTTTAGCTATTTTTTATGACGCCTTTCACAAATTTGTCAATGTCAGTGTCGTATGTAATCATGATGGAAAACACTTTGTCAAGCTGGTGTGTTACGCTGAGAAGTGGTTATACCAGATATACAAATACACATACAGAAGATCGTATAGTGTGCAGCATATATTTATGATGTTCCCCGAAGAAAGGATATACAGTATCACTCATTCACTCAATCTGTCCCATAGCTTATACAGTATACTGTTGCTGAAATTGTACGTATGCTTTTTCATATAATATCATATAAACATGACAAAAAGCTACCTTGATGCGAAACTGTGAACGAGAGCCAAAAAAAAAAACATGAATAGCAAAGTTCTTTTATCACAACCATTTATTTTTCAAGCCAACGTTTCGATGACCTTCTGTCATCTTCATCAGGACAATTCTGACGGGTTTACTGTGGACTGACACTAGATGTTACTTGGTGCATAGTGCACTAAAGGTGTTACATAGTTCACAGTGCACTTAAGGTAGTTTTTTCTGTTTACAATGCGTTCCGGAACGTAGTGTAATTGTGACATACATACTAGGCATTGTTACATCATAGGGAAATGTGCGGTTCCAAATGTAAAGTGTTTCTATCTATAATATAAGATTTGTTAACTGACAATACTGAGCTATCACAGTCCCAAATAGAAATTATTAAAAGTCTTGTTACATATGTATAGTTAGTAATCATAAAAGAACATGTTTGAACTTGTAGTGCAGTCTTTATCCATATGTATTACAGGTATAACGTTAAATGTTGCTGCAACCTACTTGTGGGTTATCGTGCCAAATATCTATAAACGTGTCGACGATACAAATTGTATTGGCACGAAAACTGCAATTTGGCAATACAGAAAAGTCACTGATAAGTGTTTTTTTTTAAACATGTTTGACTTACTCCATTTATTGTTAGGGGGCGATGGCCGTGTAATTAAACTGTGCAGAACCGAAATATTTATCTAGCAGAACGGTGAATTTGTTACGGCATTAATGTAGCTAGCACGTTGAAACTGTTAGAGAATATTCCTACAGTTGAATTTTGTGAACAAAATCCTTCAAAATAAGCACTAATTCATTCTTGTTGTTGAGGCATCAAAAGGCAGTTAGCACACAGATTTTTTGTACTTTAAACCAGAATGTTTGGTCAACGGGACTATTCAGACTTCCAGGAAATATTCAGGGCTCCCGTGACCTTCAAGTTCACCTTCAATGCCTGTGACAGACTTTTTGACCTTTTGTTTGTGCTTGTCCATCCGCCAAGTGCTGTCAACCTACGGAGCCCGGCCAACAGATACATAAACCTATCTTGGGCGTTATCTTCCATAGCCTCCTTCTGTCATTTCTCTGTATCTGTATAGCCGCCTTTCAGCATAACACACCAGCTTCGCAGGCACGCGACGCGGCGGCAGCTGGCTACGTCACACCGATCGACTTGTTACACCTAGCCCTTGGACATCTAACTCTAGACATTGTTTAAATCTCTAATGACAATGCCCCTACTGTACTTGGTGACAGCGAGTTCCACTCTGCATTGGCTCCCACGGTAGCATACAGAGCTTGGGACTAAGGCTAACATAAGCCAACAGTCAAAACCAGAACCAGATATATGGAAATTTCGACCCACCGGTGTTGTCATATCTGTGCCCCCTCAACTCTGATGGACAGGGCATGCGCACTAGAGTCCCCGCTGGACTGGGTGGCCAGCACGTGATGTTGTCAAACGTCGCATTGCACAATTCTGTGAATTCACAAATTTTAGTTCATACATTGTCATTGTAACTACAGCAAAGTGAACTCGACTTCTTCACGCTACGATATGGTTGAAAGATAGGAACAGATATGTTTCATAATCGAAGGTGTTTCTAAGTTCATTAGAAAGTTTGTAGTGCTTATATGTATGAAGTAGGGAAACATGGGTTGTATCAGACTATAAAATTCAGCTCAGTTTTCTTGCATTGAATTTGAAATCAATACATTTCATATTGTATGAAATGCACCTACATCAGGGCAAATGGCGTTATGGACAATCAAGTATACACATAATAATACATTATACAGTAGAATCCTTACAGTCAGAATAATCTCAAATAAACTATTTACACCTTACTTACTTTCAGTATCGCCTGTGGGTTCACGTGATCTAGGTAATTTGTTCTTTCAATTGCCAGGAAGACTGCAGTAGGTGAGTCGAATATCCCATGTACTTTTTGATTTCACATGTACACAGATAGATTCAGCTCTGTAGTGCGTTAACTACCAATGCAGATGGAGCGTTAGCCTGAACTTACTTTTGCTTGGTTCATACGTTCCTGCATGTTCCAATTTACACATCAAAGTTCTCAAGGAGACAAGGTCGTCCCAGGCTCTCTGTTCCTCCTCAGACATCTGAGTTGACGCCTGCTCCGACACCCGGCATAGCAGAAGAACCTAAACGGAAACAAAAAAGAAATGGCAATGATGATGTGAACTATGATGCTTTTCAAGTAGCTAGCTAGTGGTTCGAGTTAAATTGCAATTGTTAGGTGTATATGTGACAGTTTGATAACCATCTGCCTACGCGACTGTGAGCTGATGTGTTGGGTCTAATCGCAGCTATACGGCGCATACAGATACACACAGAAAGTTCAAGCCGTGTGTTCAAAGGAAATCAAACTCTACTACTGGATAAATAAAAGAGATAACTTACGAACGTTTAGAGTGACATCCTCATTTAGTGACGCTGAAGAAGAATGATGGATGTCACTCAAAACGTCCGGAAATTATCTCCGTTATTTATCCAGTAGTAGAGTTTGATTTTCTTTGAGTATTGTTTACCTGGATGTCATCAACGTTAAAAGCCGTGTGATTCCCGTGAGACTTGTGGCCCAATAGGCCGGAACGAACCCTTGCTTCATCGTGTATAAAACTTATCTAGCTGAAACTTACCAAATGAAAATCTATACTAGGTTGTCCTTCACCGACATAGAGTCGGTAGTTGATGTTTTTCCATTAACATCATAAAGCCAACGGCGATACGTACCCAGCCAAAAAGGCCTTGGGACGGTATCCATTTAATACACATTACGTGAAAAGGCGACTGAAAGCCTTTTTTGTCCCACTTAAAATGATGACGCATTCGCTCGCCGTACTCTCTACATGCACACATGACGTGTGGCCAGTAGCAAAAATCAAGGATTGTTTTTTTTCTAAAACTATCGTAGATGGAAACTCTCTGCAACCAAGTACAGAGAGAACAGTAGGGACATCAGTAGAAAGCTTTCAGCATCGCTTACAGTAAGATGTGCAATTGTTAGGTGTAAATGTGACAGTTTGATAACCATCTGCCTACGCGTGTCTGTGAGTTGATGTGTTAGGTCTAATGGCAGCTATACCACCTGGCTATACAATGCAGAGCATACAGATACACACAGAAACGCAGTATGATTCCGGTCAAATCCTCGCCCCAATAGGCCGGAACGAACCCATGCTTTATCGTGTATAAGACTTTTCTAGCGGAAACCTACCAAATGAAAATCTATACTAGGTTGTCCTCCACTGAAATACAGTCGGTCGTTGATGTTTTTCCATTAACATCATAAAAGCAACAGCGATAAGTAGCCAGCCAGAAGGTCAAGGAGCGGCATCCATTTAATACACATTACGTGAAAAGGCGGTTGAGAGCCTTTTTTTGTCCCACTTGAAACGATCTCACATTTTGTCCCACTTGAAACGATCTCACATATTCTACGTATACATACACCTGTTGGACCATTAGTAAAAATGCTGTACCGTATTCCAACCTGAAATTAAAAAAAATCGCCATACTTGCATTCCAATCAAACGCAAATTAAAAGCTTCATGATTACCAGACGAGAATGCGCCGTGATAGATCTGACACAGTGTCATCCGGTACATCAGTGCATCACAAACCGATGCTCTGTAAAGGGCATCTTTTCAGCGGATCGTCAGAAGGTGATGAATGGGTTAATCATGTGAAGCAGGCCGGCCACACCATACTAATGAGAAAGTAATCCGGACAAATCCCGCGGATAACGACATAGCAGCCTCCGGGATCATCTCCTGCCAGTTACGCAAGGCGAGGGAGCGATTGCGTGAGAGATTTATAGGGGAAGGCCAAGGTCAAGTTGAGATGCGCACGGGAAGTGCATACAATTGTCACTTTGGACGGACAGTTGCAAAGTGCGGAGTAATGGTTAGGGTTTTTGCCCTAAAATCAAAGTCAATTCCCGCGGGCTAACTGCAAACTGACAAGAACAATGTGTACAGAATGTATTGAAGAATTCTAGAAAACCATATGCTAAGTTAAACATAAGGCTCTACGTTATACTAAGGTAAAATCTTTACTTAAATTTACTAATAACGTATGTACATGTGACAGAGAGCATAAATAATACATAGACATGTATGGCAAGTAACCATTCTATGTGACTATTCTGTATAGGTAGATAAAGAAATGAGAGTTCTGAATGAATAAAAAATGACTGAAATGGGGCAGACCTATCCCTGAGCTCATTTCCTACAGAACACTCATTAAGCCAAAGCAAAGTACTTTTTTTTCACCTGACTGAACTCCTGGAATTGATGTTAAGTGTCCTTCTCAAGGGCACAATACGTATCGTGGCCTGCCTGATAGGTCAATAACCTCAACCCCAAGGCACAATAATGTGACCTGCTGGGATTCAAACCCCGGACCATTAGAGTCTACCAGCCACAAACTCAAGGCTACTTCGATACGATAGACTGAAGATTGATAAGGGATAATAAAAGTAAAGCTTCTCTTCTAAGTTACCGTGTAATGAACATGTTATATTGTGACCTACCTGGATTCAAACCCAGGATCATTCAAGTCTAACGGTCCTACAATCAAGGCCACCTAGCCACGATAGACTGAAGATTGATAAGGGATGATAGAAGTAAAGCTCCTCTTCCTCTCTTCAAAGTTACCGTGTAATGAACATGTTATATTGTGACCTACCTGGATTCAAACCCAGGACCATTAGAACCTAACAGCTATTTATTTATTTATTTTATTTATTTATTTATTAGAATTTTCCAGACAACTGGATGGGAGGACAAAACAGGTGAATATACACCTTTGCTAGTTGTCCTCCCAAACTCAAGGCCACCTGGCCACGATAGACTGAAGAATGGCAGGGGATGACAAAAGTAAATCTCCTCTTCTTCTCTTCAAAGTGACCGTGCAATGAACATCTTATATGAGCTTTTCTGAATCCTTGGGGTGGTCGTTGACCTTAAGAGCAGAGATCAGAAAGGATTGCAGTGGATTAGCACACGACCTTGCTAGGGACAGCGCGCTAATCCGCAAATGGATGTTGCTTCACACTTGGATGCGACCTGTCGAAAGGAGTTATCCTGATAAAGCGTGGGATGCCGGGTTGTAATGAACTGTGTATGAGCACTGCACCTCATTTCGTGACAGCCCGAAGAAAATCATCACGTTGGTTAAAGAAATGAATAACATGAATCTTTTATTTAGGTTTTTAGAGCACGTACTGTTATAATGAACGGATGCATATGATATTTTCGTGGTTCCTGTGCATGCAAAGCAAACCTACGCTCTTTCTAGAGGACGTTAAAAGCAGAATAGTATGTGTATGATGAGTTTAGGCGTCATATATAGGGCTATATATCAATGAATGTCTAGGCGTTCCTCCAATGATTGTAAGAACTTATTCCCATCAAATAATAAACCACGCACTCATGTATTAGGTAGGTTACCATTATGGATTAATGTACTAATAGATGCCATACTCTGTACCCTATATACTATTGTTGTGTGCGATAACGTCATTACATACCTGCCCGTAACGAAATCCAACATGTGCATCTATAGAGAAGAATAAGAGTGTCCTTGGCAGCAAACGCAAGCTGTAACGATGCCGCCTTACACTACCACTTCCAACCGTCTGCGCGCTGTCCTGACTTGGGAATTTGACTATTTAACTCGAACCACTAACTCGAACCAGACTTATCTTACTGTAAGCGTTGCTGAAAGCTATCTAATGATGCCCCTACTGCACTGTACTGTACTCTACTGTACCTGGTTGCAGCGAGTTCCAATCTACGATAGTTTTAGGGGAAAACAATCCTGGGTTGAAAACTCTGTCGATGGCCTCAGTTTACAATCGTGATCACAATACTTAATCAATTAGTGATTTTGAATTATTAAATATGCGTTATATTCGAGGGAATAGCTCCGAAGGCATTTTCAATAGCGTTGATGTAGTGATTTGTGGCATGTCCAACTCAATTACCCTCTCCACCTTAATTCTTTCCAAAGGGCCTGATCACATACGTAGTACGGTCACCATACGACCACAAACGGATGTCATCTTTGGCTTAGTCGTGCAGATGTCGTAAACAATTCGGCACCAGAAAAGTATTTCTAAGTTTGGTTCCTTCACGCCCTACTTAAAAACATAACGGCATCAAAATGTTATTTATCTGTTAAAAAATATTGTTTTGGCTGTTGAACACACACAGTCAGGGCAGCCTCACTAGCCTGGGGTCTCCATGCCGATAAAACAAGTTAACTGACATTACAAGAACATATGATATGAGCAGCTTAATTGTTAATAGATAACATTATTCTATGTAATAGAAACTTTGCGATTGAATCTGTGGTGGAATCTATGTGATGAGGTCAGGGTCAACATCTTACGACAACCTACAAAGAAAACAAATTTTGCCATAAATCGAGCAGTAAGTACAACAATCCCTTCTTATATAACAGAAGGCAGTAATTGTGTTAAAGACGTAGTGCTTGCTTTGATGGTTAGACACGGCCGTTTGAGGTCCTATATGATGAAATACAACCTTTATCTCGCACGACAGTTGCTTCGCTCGGCGTGTAAGCCGATGCAAACGCTATAAAACTAGTACAAATCCGCAGGTGACACTTCTTGTTTTCATAAATCCATAGAACATACGCGCACCACATGTATCATTGTGACGTCCATGTGCTTATCTTTAAAAGCAAGCGCCAATTGAGCTGAAAGGCGTCCGACTTAAAGTGATGTATTCTCATTCTAGTGTTGCTTTGGGACCAAAACCGTGCTGTGCATTAATTTTGTTCTGTAAGCAAATTCAAACACATAGATGACATACAGCTGTAACTATATATCATTATATATACCTCCACAGCAAATCCATTTTTCATCCTTTGCGTTATTTTATGTCTGGTTAAAGTATTTTTATGAAATAGTTGAGAGATTTTTATGGTAAAACAGTATTAGTAACACGTAGTCTTAAATGAAGACAAAACGGAAAGTTGGGACAGATTCGGGTTGCCATAATCCAATGATTTTTAACCATAAGGTTACGAGGACCTTTCGCCCAATTGGGAACCACGTTGTACATACGCAAGACCAATTCTACATCTATGTATCGTTACATAACATGATATAACATAACATGCTATAGCGTATGGAAACATTGTTTCCACTTAGGGAAAACCTTCGTTAGAGGTCAATCAAATTGAAATTACTATCGGTGAAGGTTAGACATCCAGGTAATAAGATACGCCAAAAAGCAGTTACTCAAGCAACCGGATATGATTTTGGAAACGGTCAGACGTTTCAGCTAGTATCCACTAGGTTTAGTCACAGAGCTTTCTCCTCTGGTCTCTCAGTCACTGGCGAAAGCTAGTTGATGCTAGCTGAAACGTCTGACCGTTTCCAAAATCATATCCAGTCGCTTGAGTAATTGCTTTTTGGTGAAATTACTCTATTTTTCATTTTGATACAAAGAATTCAGGCAGTTAGCCTGGGTTCCATCCTGGTTAGTTTACGTCCGCTCCCACAGTCGCTACCACCAACTGTGGGAGCGGACGTAAACTAACCAGGATGGAACCCAGGCTACCAGGCAGTTGCAATAACAGTAAATTTACGTCAAATCCTTTGTGGATTGTTGTTGATTGCTGATAGCTGAGGACGCAGTGCCTAAATTCCTTCCACGTGGGTTCTTTCCTTTTTCTTTTCGCAGTAATGAGACATGTAACAAGCTCGATTTATTAGCTAATCTAGGCCAAAGGTTGGATGTAAAACCTGCGGATTAATTGCATCCTTCGGGACGTTTTCGTTGGAACAGTGTAAAAGGGTCATCACGCATTTTCAATTGAGTTAACTGCATTTTTCTTTCATACAAGTATACTATGAAAAAGGGACGTCTAACAAAACTCAACCTCACGGTGCCGTCATATCACGCAATTTTGATACTGTCTGGTTTTGAAGTAGGCTTTAACAGAACCAACCGTTGACAAGGATCTAACTAAAGACGGTCTTTTCGGTAAAAAGACAACCGAGTTGTTTACGACACACGTATGACTACCTCATGAGTGCCTTTAGTTTGTGATCAAAGGACGATCAGACACTAACCTTCTACTGAATTATGTCTGATTATGAAGTAAGTTTAAGCTGTAATTTCCAACACAACAAATTGGACTCAACCAGATTTTCGACTGTACAACTCCAGTCTTTGTCAAGGAATGAGCAATCCACCGCTTGGGTGAGTGCAGTTTGTTGTGTTGGAAATTACAGTTTAAACTTGCTTCATAATGATTTCTACCAACACTGATGAACTTTCAAGATAATTATTTCTGATGTTTCCTAGTATGCTCTATGCTTGTTGAAAACAATCATGGAAGTCGTACTGATTCTAAGGCTAATTTTGTGTCACTTGTGGTTACGGCGTTGTCTTGGGATGCTTTGTTACGCTAACGAACCCAATCGCCACAAATTAAAGACCCCCAATGGAGAATCAAATGATGCCCAAAGTCTTGGATAATTGATCCAATATTACCATGGGAAAATCTTTTGAGTATAAACATGATCAGCATCTGATTTATTAGCAAGATCCAACATTTCATTTGCACCATCGTATTTTTGCGACGAATCTTACCGTATGGGGTCAAAACTGACCCCATAATGTTTTGCACGAATTTTAGTTTTCTTGTGACTCTTTTCTTGTGATTTTTATATATGTAAAGTTTCATTAATCTATAGCAATATGATCTGACAAAGAAAGTTTTTTACATTTGACATGTCCTCACCTGCATTGTACTGTTACTAGTGTTAGTATTAAATAGAGTACCGACATAAAATCACAGCGGTTGACACAAGAAAGCATCGTCCTTCTGATTGTACGTCTTGTTGTTTTTCTCAGGGTGCATAATTTACATGTTCACTCAGTTGTAGTAGATTGTATGTGGGGAAATGTTATTCTATCCTAACAGAAAAGTGGCAAGTTTTGCAAAAATGACAGATCCGGAAGGTGCCTGGTTAACAATTTTTGTGGATTGGTTTCAACATTTGTCTTTGTTATTGGCCCTTTCTTAATAAGAGCGTGGCATAGCGTACAAGCATAAACATTGTTACATTTGAACAAAACATTGTACATTTGGACACTGTTACATCTGTACAAAAACATGTACCAAAACATTGTTACATGCGTAGCGTAGCATAAATGGAAAATATTGTTACAGTCATCAAGACATTCGACAATGCCAAGAAACAAATAGCAACCAGAATATATCTACAATTCTTACTGTCACCTTGAATAAAAAATACGTTAATGTTACTTTCATATGTATGTGTGGAGAGGGCCTCTATAAGTACACATATTTTTGCCCAATCTTCTAAAAAATATACGCGAATGAAATAAAGCAATATAATACAAGCATACAGTGCAATAAGGATTCACTTACCAGTAGAATTCCAAAAGCAGCCTTAGTTCCCATCGCAGCTGCTCCTCTGGCCGCGCCTCCAACGACTAGATATCCCTGGCATCCGCGAGCGCCAACAACCCGCGCCTGGCACAGACCCAACCGGCAGCTACGTAACGACGACTACCTGTGTGTGATAGGGCGAAACGCAACAGTGATGATTCCCGTATCTCCGCACGCAGTGCAGTGGTAGCTATAACATCCGCGTCGGCCTTAAGCAGCGCTAGTCTGTTGTCACGTGGTGACAATGTATTACTGCCAACCAGCACGTCGGCTGAGCGCACTTCGCCTGGGGAAGCTCTGATTTTTACCTCCATGAAAAATGGAGGTATTGTTTTTGGCGGCGTCTGTCTGTGTGTGTGTGTGTCTGTGTGTCTGTGTGTCTGTGTGTGTTTCCGCAACTTTGTAGTCAGCATAACTTCATAACGCCTTTATGGATTGTGATGATATTTGGTATCTGGTATCTTAGGAAGACAAAGGTCAAGGTCAAATATGGGCCTCCTGGTGGATGACCTTGGTACTGCAGCAGAACTTCCGGTTTTTGTATCTTTGGTCCTGAACATGCTATGGTCTTGAATTTTTGGTGACAGATAGCTTTTCCTGTCAGGAATATGTGGTGTGCGTTTGGTCCCCCTAGCAGCTTGATCAGGAACTGCAGGGGACTTTCGGGCGAAATATTTGAAAGCCAATAAGTCCAGATAGGAACAGCGTATTTTCATCATTTTTGGTGTGTTGTTATCTGACAGAGAGATGTACATAATTAACTGCAAATTATGCAAATGAGGACTTTATTTGCATAACTAATGAGGAAATTCTATAATTACAGTGTTTTACATTATAGAACTTTCATACATGTAATGTATGTAACCTATGGCAGATGGAACATCAACAGATACTAATTATGCAAATGGTGACCTAATTTGCATAATTAATGCAAAAAAATCTATGATTTCTCAATGGTGAATGATGGGAATGTCATACTTGGGACATCTTTAAGTTAATCAAAAGTTAACATCACGATGCATATATTATGTTAATGCAGAGGTCATTTGCGTAATTAAAGAACAAATTTACATTTACATATCAAGCCCATATTTCATGGAGGTATGAGATCTCGGAACTCTTGTTCACGGTTGTAGTTGAATGTTTGATCAACACTGGATTAGAAGTTTGCCCGTTGCAGACGATATCTTTTCCGACATAACATTTGGAAACTACAGACGGGATGTTAACCTTATATACAAGAATACGACCTTATATGAGACGTTCTGCCAAAGTGCTATGCACAAAACACTACGGTTCGGCCCAGGCGCAGTACGTTCTGTCGAAGTGCTAACGTAACATTAGTCACGTGGTGGCTATGTATTACTGCCAGACCACTGAGCATGAAACATCGCCCGCCTAGGCCGTTTCACGGAGCTGGTTCTAGCTGATTTACCGCGTGCATTAGGGACTGAGGGAGAGGGTACGCGGTGCTAACACACCTCCAGGCTACGGTGACAGAAACTACGGCTTCTGCTATCACGTTTTCGCGCGGTTCGGAGGAGATAGAGAGGCGTTGGACCTTGAGAGAATGAATAGTTTGCTTGATTCGATTGGCGGAAAGCGGAATCGCCACGGGCGATGTAATGTCATCACTGCAGCATAAGGGATATTGTGTCGTATATATGATGTTGTAAATGGTGAATTTAAGGCACTCTTTAACGGATATCACGCCCTGTGTCATTCAACATTTTACTCACCATATTTGAAAAAATAAACAGGAGCCCCCTTTTGTCTTTTTTTGAACTGTTAATGGACAGGCACAATGAGCAATTTATGCATTAGCCATTGGCTACCCCGCACTATAGTGATTGAAAACCTGGGTGGAAATAGGCATGCCTTCAAGGACCAGTTATCAACCGAGGATATTAAGGTGTTCAAAAAGACGTTACGTCCCCAAAACAACTGTAGCGTTCCTCAATATATAACCCGTACAGTAAGAAGAGAGTTGGGCATGGGCGTGACATTTAGTTCAGTGATATGTAACCAGCTACCGCCGTGCCGCGTGTCTGCGACGCTATGGTGTGTTAAGTTACGTCCAAGAAAATGTGCTAACAAACAATAATCAGTTCAGAGAAAAGTTAACTTTTTTTCAAAACTTTTAAGTTACGTCCAAGAAAATGTGCTAACAAGCAATAATCAGTTCAGAGAAAAGTTAACTTTTTTTTCATAAAGTTGGTGTCCTCAAGCGCGGGGTGAACGACATATTCCCAGGGAGGTAATCTGCCTAGACAAATTATCCCCACAAGATTATACGGGAAACCACCCAGTATGTATTTCAACCGTTTAGGCATTTAGTACTTTGGTTTGTTACGAGTCAAATACCCTGAAGTAACGAGGAGGATTCGGGAGATACCAATTAAGTGATTTTTATGATTGATGACAGCCCCTCGGGGTGTGCGTGATTCCCTTGGCACAAACTTAGAACCTTCTTCAGCGTGTGAGTAGGCACAGCAGTGAGGATTTGTTCATTTTGTTAGAAACTTGGAGATTGATAACAACAAGGTGCTGGCAGCAGGGGGTATGAGCCTCGTTCAACAGACGTTCTTGGTGCGGTTGGCGTTTTTTTTGTAGGGGGAGGGGAGCGCTGATTTTGTTTCTCAGTTAGGTCGGTGTTTTTTTGCCAGTTGCACTATTTTATGATCGCTCGTAGGCCTTCCCATGCCTTCTCTTTTCTCCTTACACACACACACACACACACACACACACACACACACACACACACACACACACACAGACACGCACAGACACACACACACACACCCTGGAAGGCCTGCAAAGGAGGACAACATAGTTCCTCTGTTTTACAGAGGCCGTGCTTTGTCAAGAGATAAATGCAGCTTATAGGATAACGAAATAAAACATTATGTAACATCACAGATGTTCATTGAGCACTCTACGGTGAATTTGATGGATTTATAAATCAACTTATATTGCCGCCTCTTCTGAACTCCTGTTACCGCTACACGTATCGTAATGAATTTTTCTGCCACTTCGTAAATGTTTGCATTAGCGGATTAAGTACGTTGAAATGCAGGGACAAAAACATATGACTTCTTAATACGACGGTAACCTTAGCTTTGTGGTACCCAGGTGTCTCACGGCATGTTCTCTTCATCTTGTTAAGCTGCATAACCAGATGTAGCATCAACATACAGCGTATAATTTCATACGAATGTATATCAAGTTGCCATTTGCGATGAAGATATAATGCCATTGACGCAAATTCTGTCACCAGAGCCTCCAAAGTCGCGTTTGCAAAAGGAGTTAGTCAAAATATTTTCCTTTCATGACTGTTTTACTTTGTTTGCTTGGAACCGGATATTGCTGTTATGTTTGGTAGACGTGCTAAACTTGCACATTTGCTTAAACGTGTGTCGTGTGTGTTTTATGTACTGTATGTTTTGTTTACGTACATTGTAATCCCTCAATTTCCTTACTCTAATCTTCCAAAGAAGAGCCAAAGATGAAAAGTTCGCTGAGTAATATGAATTGTAAAATCTGACAACCTATATGCCAATTTATAACCATAGCGCGCGCAATCTTTGAAAATTGGCTTATTATGTAACGATTATGTACATATTGTTACAAGAATCCATTCATTATGGTAATCCCGTACCCATAGAATCTTAAGCCTTTTATGACGCTAAAGTTTGACGCTATAGATGGAATCAGAGGGGTTGACTTATATTCTTTGATAAGTGGATTACTATAACAATGATACAGCCATTGTCATATGTCTTCGATAATGCCAAAGTTGCGTTATCTGTATCTGTATCTGTATAGCCGGTATAACCGCCTTTCGGCGTAACACACCAGCTTCTGTATCTGTATAGCCGGTATAACCGCCTTTCGGCGTAACACACCAGCTTCGCAGGCACGCGGCGCGGCGGCAGCTGGCTATATTACACCGATCGACTTGTTACACCTAACCCTTGAACTTCTAGCTCTAGACATTGTTTAAAGCTATCTATTGACAATGCCCCTTCTGTACTTGGTGACAGTGAGTTCCACTCTGCGATAGTTCTAGGAAAGAATGAATTCTTGAACACCTCAATCCTCGGTTGATTACTCTGGTACTTGAATGCGTGGCTATTTCTTGTTCTCTTCTGGGCTGTGTTCTCTTCTGGGCTTCTTATCTAGTAACTACCCGAAAATTAGTATGTAATGGCCGTAAAATAGGCAAATCAGTAACAGGCAGGCTTGGTTGTAGTAATATTGGATTACACGTATTACAATAAATATGCTACAAGATCCGATACAGGCCATCTATAATACTTAAGTTGTTATCTGAAAAGTACCATAACATCTGCAGGTGAAGGCCGTACGATCCATTGAGACTTAGAGGATTCATTGCAATCTGTGATAACACAATGATAGTATATAAAGATGACTAAAGAATCGCAGAGGCTATATTGTAACATCTAAAGGCTAAATTATACTAGATTGATAAACGTATATACTAAATTCTAATAAGCTATAAATTCAATAGACCCACCAGTTACAACGCTTATTATGTTGTTATCTAGAATGCGAAAGCCAGAAAACAAGGCAGTATCCAATAGGCAAGGCAGTATCCAATAGCCAAGACAGTATCCAATAGGCAAGACAGTATCCAATAGCCAAGGCAGTATCCAAAAGGCAAAACAGCATCTACTAGGCAAGACAGTATCCAATAAGGAAGACAGTATCCAATAGGCAAGACAGTATCCAATAGCCAAGGCAGTATCCAAAAGGCAAAACAGCATCTACTAGGCAAGACAGTATCCAATAAGGAACACAGTATCCAAGCAAGACAGTATCCAATAGGCAAGGCAGTATCCAATAGCCAAGGCAGTATCCAAAAGGCAAAACAGCATCTACTAGGCAAGACAGTATCCAATAAGGAACACAGTATCCAAGCAAGACAGTATCCAATAGGCAAGACAGTACCCAATAGGCAAGGCAGTATGCAATAGGCAAGGCAGTATGCAATAGGCAAGGCAGTATCCAATAGGCAAGACAGTTTTCAATAGGCAAGGCAGTATCCAATAGGCTACCAGAGGTAATGGCCTTGTATTAGGCAGAGACAGAGTAGAATTAGAGACCGAACCATTTCATCCGCATTGATTCTGCAATCTTCTCTCAATTAACCTTTAACCTCCCGATGGTCATGCTATGTTTTCCTCAAGTTCGTTCTCCCTACAGGTCATGACCTCTCATATATCTCTTATAATAGGACATGGCCAACAATCACCCTGTAGGGGATAAGAACAAATAGGTTTTTACTGTTTCTAGATGAGTGATGTAGACTTTTGATTTGGTTAAGGTCAGTACTGACAGCAGGGGGAGTGGCAGACTTGTGTAGTACTTTCTTGTAAACTGCCCCTATGACTGCCAGCTACGGGACAGAGTTAGGGCCTACTACTTTCTTGTAAACTGCCCCTATGACTGCCAGCTACGGGACTTGGTGTTAGTTAGGGCGCAGTCTCGTTCGTCCTACGATAGTCTTACCATCACAGACTTTCTTGTCGTTCCCGTGTCATGAGAAATACAGACCTCTTATTACGGAAAAGGTTGCGATTGAGACGAGATACTTACTCACCTTGTATGACCACAGGTTTAGAAACGGGTTGTAGATGCTCAAGTTGGACCTCTACCGCTGCTACCCACCACATAAAATGACACCAATTCTGCGGCCAAATCCTTGGCAAACAGGAGACTAATCTTTCTAGTAAATGATGCCTTAGCGTAAAAGAGGGAGCTGATTGGTCTTGCGATCTTGGTGGAATTTAATACTTCTACTATTGTTCCGGAGCTAGACTATTGTTTACTTGCGGCAATGTGCGGGTAAATAGCACTTCGCTTGTTCACTCAGCGGGGGGAGGGGTGCAAATTTTGCGGCTTTTCATAATCCGCTTCTTAATTGGCTCAGTTTTTGCTGCTGCTTCCTCTTCCTTTTATATCGTACCGATTACGAATTAGGTTGGTAATTGACAGAATGTTTAAAACTTTCTAGAAAAAACATTTGATTTGACAAAATGATACAATGTTACATGTTATCTTTGCATTTTCGAACGCCCATTTTCTGTTGTGTTATAAATTCTATTCTTTATATGTCAGTGGTGAGGCTAACATGAGCCATTTGCTACAGTTGTCAACTATTGTGTCTTGTATGTAATTTTCTTGTTGTTTAGTAGGCTTCCTAGCTGTCCTACATACCTAAAAGCAAGACCGTGTATTCTCGGCGAGCTTAAGTCCCTTATTGGTCGAAATGACATCAAACGTTATATAATTACAGATAACTGCCGCATTAGAAGAGCAGATTACTGGTATCCGTGGTTAGAAATGAAACTGGCACAGCGTTGATACCGGCAATAAAAGACATTGGCAAATTCAACATGATTGTCGTAATACGCAGCAATCTGGTTTTGGGACCGGTCGAGGTTACATGAAAATTATATTGTTTTGACACGTTAACGTTACACAAGCAATGTTAGTGCATGGGAGATGGAGGATACATTCATTTAACGCAATATCCAATGCCCAATAGTCTTTCTGTTTTCAGTACATTTTTCCATTCATCGTATTGCAAGCAGGTTCTTAGAGAACCAGGCCCCGATACAGATAAAAAGACAATTGAATTTTGCAGAATTTTCCAAAGCTCTTTAGGTAGTCTTTTCCTAAACTAAAAACGAAAGTCATTCATTTTACAGATGTTACAAGTATCTGTGACATGGACATTGTATATCTAAATGCCACGTGGAAAACGATTCTTTTTACCTTACTCCGCAGTGACGTCGAATTGCGTTCACTCCGTTGATACACCGCCTAGGATAAGATACAGTAGTAGTAGCGTGCGTAGTCCAGTGGTTAGTGATCCTGCCTCTGGACTAAGAGGTTGGGAGTTCGAATCCCGGCTGATGTCGCTCACCCGACATGTACGCTACTGTTTAGGGTCGCAGTCCTTCGGACGGGACGTTAACCGTGGTCCACTGTTCATTGTGCTTGTCGAAAAGAGCTAGGGGAATTTCCCCGGTACAATGAACCTGTAAATACTGTACATAGCGGCTGTCTTCTCTGTCACGACCAGTGGAAGATTAGCTCTTCAATGAGCTAAACTGGATCGAAATCACTATCACAATCACTATCACTATCACTATACATATACGTTACCGACTCCCGACTCACTGACATCCCCGGGCTAGAATAAACACCAACCCAGCATGGTCCACTAGCTCTCATTGGAAACGCTATCAGATCCAGTTAAGAATCCAGGACATCGTAATTAGAAAGGTTATCACCATGGAGACTAATTGTAAATACCGGCTTTTATATCACTGTACAGCGGATGTCCACTACATGTGGTCGATAGGCTGTACTATGAAGACCCCTGCAGCTGCTTGCGTTTGAATTTATCATTCAATGGGTAGGAAATTTATAGAACAGGTGGTGACATACTTAGCTGTTTGGACATAATGTGTTTTGAGACAAAATGAACATTTTAAGAATTCTTGCTTCTCCATTTCTATGATGTGTTTTTTTTTCATAAAGAATTTAACTTGAATCTTATGAAATAGGAATCAACACCAATGGTCGGTGTTCCTCAGGATCGAAGGACCCTGTTATCCTCCGAAAGGGTGACGTCAGTTCCGGGTCAAAGGTGGTTCGAAGTCGGTACCGACCACCCGTCTCTGTTCAATTGTTTCTTTTGATCGTTTGAGTTGATGGTTCTGCATCAGATTTGTTTTACTCTACCTTTAATAGCTTCACCGATAGCACAATTTCCCTTGGTATTTTGTTTATTACAGTAGTATGTTTCTTGGGTAACACATTTCGTTCTTTCCAGGAGGATACCCGTGGTGGCAATGACAATGATATAAAGGCAGAACAGTAAACAAATAAGATACCTAGAAGATAATGTATGACTCACTTCAAGGCGTTCAGACATGAAGGCCTTGGTTCACATGCTTACGGGTATTATTCATGAGTTTGTGTCTTTTTGAAGGCCTGAAATGTTTCTCGGCTATCTAGATCAATGTTTTCTTGGGAATACGCCTTTAGCGGTGGAATTAGACTCCTGAAAAATACATGTACCTTGTTGGTATACAAATGCTTTTTTCTATGACAAACTTGTAGTGTTATACCAATAGTTGAGTTGTATTGAATTTGAACCTTTTTTTATGAGCAATCTGTATATGTATACCGAATAACCTAAACGTTGTACGAAGGCAAAACCAGTGTTATGACGGTTATGCTGGCTAATCAATTCTGTAGGAGTATTTCCTTTACGCATTCAAGAAAAAAGCCTCAAGACAACCATAGGTTTAACAGCGGAAGCCATGCCTACTAGGCAAAGCAGGCGTACTGGTGTGTTGATGTACTGGTGCTGGTGTATCAATCCATCTTAGTTACACTGCCTAAACAATTCAGATGCAGCCACGTACACGTAAACACACCTTTCAATTTTAAATCCCATTTGACTTAATGGCTTGTAGGGGCCTTATCATTAAATAGCATTCTGACGTAACAAGTCGCCGGTCGCTTGCCAAGCTAATGCCCTGGTTAAAGGGCCGTCATATTGTCCTTGGGCCGGACTCGTTGATCCCCAGAAGGTCACCGAATTCCAAATTTGCCAGAGAGTCGACCACATGCATTGCATCTGAAGCTATACACTGTTATATAGAAACTGGATAGGTGACTTTTAGAAAATGTACATGTTTAAAAAATCGTAGTGATCTCGAGGCATTGATAACGTCGCTGCCAAAAATGTTGTTTTAGAGCTCGCGCGATCGCTACTTGTTTTCGGACCTAGGTTACTGTTGTAGCTAGTGGAAAGTGGTCAAGAAGCAAGGTAAGGCAAGTGGGCACGAGGTCGAGAAAGCACAGGTTCGATTCCCTGCTTCCTGACTGGAAGTTATGTCCTCGAGAAAGGTACTTTCCTTACTCCACCCAGGCGTAACTTAGTAAGGCAGTTAAGGCAGAGGGATGGAATCTTCTTTCCAAAACCTTGCCAGTGGATTAACAACCCACTGCCTCTACGTCGTAAAAGATAAGGCTATGGCACTATACTACCTCTTTTTACCTTTTTTGTGACGGCTTCTATACACCACTTGGCCAATTCGGATGCAGCTGCTTAAATCTCCCTTTCAAATCCATTTATCACAAATAAACGGCCCGCACGCCTGCCACTCTGCAGTTTACAGTATCGGACATCAGTGTCAAACTCCACTGCCCGCAAACGACATTATAGAGATTGGAGGCCCGAAACCACGTCATACCATGGTCATACTAGTCCTGAAAGCCCATTAAATTCGCCAGCGTGAAAGAAGCTACTGCAGCACGATGGGTTTAGTAATAGGAACTACTTAACCACTTAATCTTGCCTCGTATATATGCCGCGACCTTAATTTGCACTCTATGTAACTATAACTGTATAGAGGATGAAGCACACTTTGTTTTAGAATGTGCGGTATACAATGACATCCGGAAATCCTTTATTAGCTCCTTACAGTTAGAAAAGAAATTTGCATACTTGCCGAAAATAGAATTGTTCAAACATATTATGACATCCAAGCGCTATGATATAATTGAAAAACTATGTAAATTTATTCATACATGTTTCAAAAAGAGAGAAGAGATCCTGTAGGTAGATCCTGTAGATAGAGAAATAGCACACGAATGTAACAATTGCTCCTTCTATTCTTATTACCAAGTTATTTAACTTAAGTGCATTTGGCCCGTGTAGGGCATGAACATGCAATAAAGTTCATTGTCATTGTCATTGTCATTATGTGAGGTCGTTGGAATGCCGTTTTACATTGGGTTGAATATGCGATCGATAAGGTTTTACCAAGATTAAGTACAAGGTGTAGATGAAGTACTTTCCTGGTCTTGTATGACCGACGAAATGCTTACTACTAAGGTTTTACTAGTATTGTGGCAACCGGCTCATGGAAGGGGAAGCACTGATCGGCCATACTTTTTGAACCCAGAACCTTTAGAGTCAACGACCTTAACCGCATGTTCAAGGGTTAGGTGTAACAAGTTGTTCGGTGTAATGTAGCCACCTGCCGCCGCGCCGCGTGCCTGCGAAGCTGGTGTGTTACGCCGAAGGGCGGTTATACCGGCTATACTACTGATACAGAAGCTGGTGTAATACGCCGAAGGGCGGTTATACCAGCTATACAGATACAGATACAGAAGCTGGTGTGTTACACCGAAGGGCGGTTATACCGGCTACACAGATACAGAAGCTGATGTGTTATACCGGCTTTACCGATACAAATACAGATACAGTACCATAAGACTACATTGCCACTTCAATCACGTTGCTGACTTACAGCTCTAATTCCACAGCTTCCTGTAATTATTGGCAAATCGATAGACCGTAGCATTCCCCTCGTCGGGACACTGCCGACGAGGCAAAAACAAATTACATAATAGCGCCATAAACCATGCCAAATATTGTCGTTTGGGTATATTCCAGTTTTCCTTTGTGTTGGGAATAAGAGCTCAATTCCGTCACAGAATGGATTCTGCTAACACAGATGTATGTTTCACTGCGTGAGTTTCAACGCATTTGACATTTAGAAAGCTTAAAGATGAATTAGCTCACTGTTGCTTTTGCTCAAGATGAAATGAATTTCTGATAGTTGGCAGTTTTAGAGTATGAAACACGTGCTGAACTATATATCACTTGTTCCCTGAGGGAATATAATGTAATATATCATTATTATTTCATTATCGCTGTGTGGTATACTCTTATGGTTCGTACATTCCAGACTTTCTGTTAATGGTAACATGATGGTATTGTGGTTAGGATTGTTGGTTCTGGATCTACTGGTTTGGAGTTTGAATCCCAAGCAGGTACCGATGTTGTGCAATTAGGAAAGGTATTTAAGGTAACATGGTGATTACATCATCACCCGGACGGACGCGTGGCGAACCCCGTCTTGTATTAAGCTAACGAAAGGGTATATCACCTCGTAAGGGGCGGTATAACCCCGACCAATACGGTCGACCGATGATGATGATGATTTAAGTTAACACCTATTTCCTGACACAACTCTGGTGGAAATGATTATGTAGCTTTGGTTCGGGACTTCCTCTCGGATGTGACGTAACGCGTGGATGATTGAGGATATCCACGTCGTGAGCACGTTACAAGTACCGCTCTTATCGGTTCAACTAGGTGTGAGTGGATCAAAAACGTCAGTCTGGTCATAGGAATCTTGACTACGGTCAGTCAGTTTTAAAGGCTGTGACTTTGCTGCTCGCGCGCGCGCACACACACACACACACACACACACACACACACACACACACACACACATGTACACACACACACACACACACACACATGCGCGCACACACACACACATGTACACACACACACACAAACACACACACACACACAAACAGAAGTTTTTGCTCAGTTTTTGGAACATTGAACAGTGTACAAAACGAAGTCCGTCATATGCACATTGTTCAAAACTGTTGCGATACACTCAAAGGCGTTTAGCCGGAAGGGTTTACTGTATGGTAATGTGAACGTGTACAAAAACCGCTTCAAGCTAGCAATTTAAATACTCATTCACCACAAGTCCTGGAAATGTTTGTACTAAGAACAAGTCTGAAACGTTTGACGATAAGATAATCCTATGGAGGCTTAATGGTATATCAAGTACTATATACAATTCTTTCACACATTGCGAGGTTTAACTTACAAATGTTCAAAGTATGATAAACTTATCAAAAAAGAAAATATCCACCGAAACGCATCGGGCTCGTTCAGTCTAGCGTGATGTTAATTCTTTGTGATTGTGTATACTCGTAGAGCACGCTGGCGAAACACACACATTGCAAACACTAACTCAATGCACAGTGCGAACCCACCCATTCGTAAGACTTATTGAGTTTCTCTTGGGACGACTCAATCTTTGATGGCCATTGTAGAAACTTAAACCAGCGTGAGTAAGGATCACACAGGCTGGAATCATCCAGGTTTGAAAAAAATGGTGTTTTCTTGCTCAATGGAGCACGGCAACACATCGGAAGTACGTATCACGTCAAAGGCTTAATTTGGATGACTGACACATACATGTATGTCAGATCCTGTAGATTACTTATGTATTTGGCTGCTCGTGTTAATCTCAAAGCAGATTCCTTGCCCCACCGAATCTGCTTGGATATTACGCTCATGTCCCACCGTGCATGTCCCTAGACGGTCTTTTTGACTAATGGGGAATCATTATTTCCAGTATCTGGTAATGTTACCTGTATACCTGGAGGGTAATGGGTTAAAGGACTTTGTGATTGCGTTGAGATACCCGAATTTACTCTCCGAGTGGAGGTTTAGGCTTCAGGTTATTTATGACGTGTTTTAAACGTTTATGCCTGGCTTTCTTTATTGTACTGGTATGTTTTTGTCTGTCCTGCCAGTGAAACCGTCTTGCCAATCTGAAACTGTCTTCCAGTCACCAAAAGATCTGCTTGGAGATCAACCTGCATTGTCGTCTACAGACACTGCAGGATTTGAATAATGGCGTTACGCTGGTCGTAAGAGCTCACAGGTAAACAGAAATCAATCTAGCTTGAGTAGTAGTCTTGGAGGCACGTGGAATATATCAAACGTGAAGAAGCTACAAAATTAAAATCTCAATATGCTTTTAGAATCCACGTTACACCAGAGAGTTTTCACACTTCTAGGATTTGGCCCCCCAAAAAAAGTTTTATCAGGTTGGTAAAGTATAGCTCTGAGGAAGGTATCTGATAGATACCGAACTTCAGCGAGGTACGTAAACTATCTTGGTTGTGTAAACGAAAACTCCTGTATCCTTCCATGATTTGGGCTTTCATGGATGTATTGAAGCTGTGTGTAGGGCACTGTGTGATATAATTCAACAGGGCATTATTATCGTGTACGTATCATTGCTGTATCCTTTTCCTGGTCTATTCATGACCTGTACTTAGCTTGTTAGAGCACAAACGTACAATAAAAGCCTTTCATTCATTAATTAAACTACTTCCTGAATTCCTTCACATACCACCCACTTGCTTCAACAGCAAGCGCGCTGGGTCACCTTCAGGCTTAACTATCGTGAGTCTGTCAATCAACTGTCAAAATTACCTCCCACCCTCCATGCAACCGCCGTTACAAAACGCACTTGACAAAATACTTTGCACTTATCGGTATTCAATACGTCTGTCTTGGAGGGTGGAATCAAATCGATATCAATGAATATTTCATGCGCACAAAGCCCTTTTGATTAGTCAACTACAAGGCCATGATGCACAGAACATGACCACAGAGCCTCGCGGTACAGTACTGGAGCTTAATTGAAGACTTCTACACAAACAATGTACACCCAACGCAAAGCTGTTTCGAAACCTCAAGGTCGACTGAATAGAGTTCAAACGGAGTACGTTCAATATAATAACCACCGCAGGCTTGTATTAGAAACGTTTGCAAAGTTCATGCCCTATTATGCCGCGGGTAGGATTTAATAATAAGGAAAGTCTGCTTCTGTATCTCCAAGCACGTTCCAAGGGCACCGGCAATAGGGGTTATAAACTTGATTTTGCTACATATAATTTATCATTATTTTATAATGACCACTGCTTTTACATGTGACCTTAGATAAGTGCATGGGAGCGAAAATTAGTGCCCAGTGAGGGTGATTTACATCTGGTGCATTAAGAGATAGTCATTAAGAGATACACCTCTTCCATTAGACCAGATTTATGTATCCGGACTGACTGTTGCTTAATTGAAGGCCGGGACTAACACAAACAAAATTGCGCCGCGGCACTTAGGAAGAGATATCACAAATCATGCTAGGAAAAACCACTTAAGGGCTATAAATTTTCGCCTCCACGGTTAAAGAAAACTGCAAGGGTCTTAAATACTGGGCTTAGCATCCATCAAAACGGTACTGAATGTTGTTATTCGTCGCTCTTGATTGCTGTGATATCCTAGAAGCAAATTACTACTTTTCGTACCACACCTGATGTACATCAAATCACGTGGGAAGATCCCAAGCGTTAGAAATTTGTCTCCATCATTTAGAACTTTCAAACTTTCAAAATTTTGCCATCAGCTCTTGAGCTCCAGTTTGCTTCTTGCTGTAAATCTGACTCCAAACAAGCCAACAAGAAGAGGGAAATTTCAGATTCTCAAAAAATATTGTGGGTTTTCCTTTCTTAAACACGTGCTGGCAACCTATTCCGAACTCATACAAAAACAAAACGCACGGCACAATCACCCAAAACAATAATATTGTACCATGAAGTAAAATTGATAGCTTGAAAGCTCATCGCTATTGTACATTTCCTTCTGAATTAGGTTTAAGAGGCCTTATACGTCATCAGAGCGCTACAACCATCGAGACGGAGGCTGCCATAGACTGCCTTCAACTTCTGATCCGCAGCAAACCGTGCCACATTTTCTATCTAGCGTAAAATGGGCTTAATAGAAACGGTGCGTTTTCTGTGGTCACGTTCAATTTCTTTTGTTGAAAATTACAATTATATCCAGCTTCAAAATAAAACGAAAGAGGGAAATATCGATTTACATCCAGTTATATCTATAGTGGTATTATCCTGTCAGAAAACCAACCAACCATACTGCGCTAAAGAAGGAGTAACATCCTGACTGAAGGGTATTGAACTCCCCTGGTAAAAATAGAAAAATAGATTGCACCGTAACAGCATGTCCTCTCTATAATAACTTTACTTTTAGTGGGTGTACGTGACTGTGTGATTTGTGCATTGGTGCTTTATATATATACGATAAAATGCTGTATTAGATCATTTCCACACGATATTAGCTTTAGCAATTTCAGGTCCGTTTTGTGGAGTCAATAACGTCGTAAATTAGAGCTCGGACCTCTTCGTACAACTCATAAAACATGGATGAACAAGCGGAGCCTTCAAAGCTGAGATGATACTACAGAGCGAAAGGGAACAAAACTTTTAGTCGTCACGTAGAACAGGAAACTTAGTTTATGATTATGTACATATGTAATGCAGCCGCCAGATGATGATGATGTACATAAACATCCTGTTCAAAATTTTACTTTAAGTTTTCTTCTTTGTACTAATAATGCGGTTTATTGCAATTTCAGGCCCTAAGGCTGATTAAGGTAACAATGAAATAACGTACATAACAAAGGTTTGACTAGTTTGCAGATTAGACTATTAGAGGATTCTGGAGACTTTATACAATATTCAATATTCGGTACAAAACCTGATCCCTTGTTATCCCTTTAAATCTCCCTCTCCCACTCTTTTCTCTCTCTCTGTCTGACTATACATGATTCTTCAGTAGTTGCCTTTTCAACATATAAAGTAACATGGTAGTACTGTTTTGTACATCTCGGCTCCATACAACGCACTTGGCAGCGTTAGATGGCGTTTGCGAGCGTGAGAAATCAAGTCACGTATCTCTGACAAGATTAAAAGCCGACATGTCAGCAGATCCATATAAGGCACTACCCGTCAGTGTCTTGGCCGTGGTCCCCACAACGTCTTAAGTAATTGGATTACGTCAATAGTAAGGCGCCAGTGACTTTGACGAAGGTGTCTACGTATAGTGCTGGTGGCATCCCAAATAGTCAGTGGGTTGAGGATGGGTCACTCTTTGCAGGGCGCAGTGAAATAGAAAATTGCACGACGCTTTCGCATGGGCACCCGCAAATACAGGCAGGACTAGGGAATAGTGAAAATAAAGTTTGATTTAAACTACAGGCCCCGAGGCAAAGTCGTATGGGGTGGGGCGCAGGTGTACCTGGGACCGTGGCTATAATTTTGTTAAAGGGAGAGACGCACTCTGTGTCTGCATCGGTATAACCGCCCTTCGGCGTAACACACCAGCTTCGCAGGCACGCGGCGCGGCGGCAGCTGGCTACATAACACCGAACAACTTGTTACACCTAACCCTTGAACATCTAACTCGAAACACTGTTTAAAGGTATCCAATGATAATGCATCGACTGTACTTGACAGCGAGTTCCACGCTGCGATAGTTCTAGGAAAGAATGAGTTTTTGAACCTGTAGCTGTATCGGTATAACTTGACAAAGTGACTTTATCATTATTTTCTCTTCCTATGGTGTTTTTGCCGTAGGGTTTCAGTGGATTCACATCTCATCGCTCATCAAAGAATTGATAGCGCAAGTTATATATCTTACAACGTCAGGAGAGTGTAGGGACTCGTTGTTTGTAACTATACAGTTTGTTTAGCAGAGGGTCAAGAGTTCGAATCCCAGCTTCCTCCCGAAGTGGTCTCCTCTAGAAAGAGCTGATTGCTTGTGGTTAGACTTTTAGACGGAAACCCTTCCCTGTATTGATTGAACGTTATCTTGGAAGTTCAACTGTGCTGGTAGAAATCATTATGAAGCAAGTTTGAACTAAATTTTCTAAAAATTGGGACTAAATTTTCGACAAAGACTGGAGTTGTACGGTCGAAAATTTAGTCCAATTTCCTGTGTTGGAAATTGTAGTTGAAACTTGTTCCATATTGATTGAACATTTGTAACACCAGCTCTTCCTGTTATGACAACCGAGAGAATAACCAAGATGACCTTTTTACTTTTCTGACGTCGCTCGGAAACACGCTTTGGTAAACGCTGTCAGTCCAAATGACTATCAAACCAACACACACCCTTCAACGGGCCTTACAGACAAATCCGCTAAATCCGCAGTAAATTCCAAGCGGCATGGATCCGGCAAAAGATCGATATCTGCTGATCCTTCTTGCCTTGTTGCGTCTATCATTCTGAGATCACTGCACCTACCCGGGGCCTGCTGATGGGATATGGCGCCATAATGCTCGATTAGGACGTATCTCCTGCACTCGCAGGTCACTACAACTTGCTGATGGCTAACACGCAACTCGCTATCGTTCACGGCCATCGTGGCTTGTTAAGTTTGCACCTTGTCAAGGATGGTAGTGAGATTAAACTCTGCTCCGATAACTGACGCTCCGAACGCTTGTCTGATACACTTAGCGCGGCCATCGCTTTTGAGAGAGAAACATGTAACACTGTTAGCGTAAACTGGAAAACTTCCAACATGGCTGAAAACTGTGGCGGTAGAGATAAGGAGTCAATAGGTCAAGACTGTAGCACCTAATGTCCTGAATACCCGCTCCTTCAGGTTTTGATAGCGCGCGTTCTTGCGTGGGTAACGGTCCCGAATCTGGGCCAAAGGTTACGAGTTCGAGTCCTGGCTAACTAGATAGACATGGCGCTGCGATGAGTTGTCATTCTTATCTTAGGAATGTAATCCAAGTTCTACTCCTTGAAACTTACCCCGAGTACATTAATTCTGCGTATACCGGATAAATATTATCTGTTATAGCGTTACCTTTTTTTATGACCAGAAAGTTATGCTGTCAATAAGAGTGGACAAATCCGTCGTGCAACAGACTTACGACAAATCGGGGACATTCGTTGGACAGCCGTGCATGTGTCGGACGACATGTATCTTGTGACAAAGCTTAAGAAGATCCTGTCGATGGTCGGTTCTGTCCACGCCTCACTGATCTAGAATTCTTCAGCTTTCGCACGACGAATGTGAAATTTAGAATATTTTATAACTTAAGAAAGGCCCAAACAAACAATGCGATCCTATATCCTAGCCTTAAACCCCAAGATCTACAGATTTAACAGAATCATCCCGTGAAGTATACGTAGGGATCAAATAGATAAAAGCACTAGAATAAAACAGACATATCTCTTACAGTTTGCATGCGTAACAAAATTAACTTCTAAACGATTCTGCGAAGTCTAACATTTTAAGTTTTAAGGTCATCTCAGCTTATGCCTTACCTTCCCTCTTGCATGTTCCACCCCTTTGCTTGAAGAACAAACCAAGTGTGTCAAGTTGGTAACTCAAACTTAAGATGCCCTTGTCTTTGTTTACATACGGTAGGATTTATGTTACACAGTCTTTAGATGGGAGCACCAGCCCTGTCCGGCGGATGGACCCAAGGCACCACCTTTTGGTGACCCACCGAAGGTTTTACCCAAAATGTTTACACGAACATGCCATGGAGAGGGATAATAGGACACAGCCGGCCTGCACAAAAGTTAAAAAAGTTAAAGTTAAAGAGCTTTCCCGCGTCAAGTGACGCATAGGGCGGCGCCCATCTCCGTTCATTAGCCCTGGGCCACACACAGAAGTCACTACAACAGGGGGCTAGTCCACTGGTAGTGGTGTGTGTTTAACTCCCATACTCTTTCCCAAATGCTGAGTGCTAAGCAGAGAAAGCAGTATGTACCATTTTAAAAGTCGTTGGTATGACTCGGCCGGGATCAAACTCACGACCTACCGAATGCAAGGCGAACACTCTACCCACTTGGTCATTGCACCGGTCCTGTACAGAACACTTCCCTATATATAGAGAGAGGTTTGATGTTTAAAATGATGCCTACTGTTGATAGTTAATGTAAATCTAAGAACGTTTGATGTGAAGAAAATTGGATAAAGTATCCTACAGAGGTACGCCTGAAGGTAGAAAAACATAACAAATTGAATTTGGTACATTGAAAAGGGTTATACCGAATAGCACCATGGGGCTACTACACCTAATTTACACGGAATACGTCATACAGTGCTTCTTCTAAAGGCAGTTGATAATTGGCATTTACAAGAAGGACTTTCATGCCAAATTGTATTAGAGTCGGAGGAAATCATGCTGGTATGGTTGAAGGAGAGAAAAGTTATATTTGGGAAACCGAAGTAGCAACACAGCTAGCCACACGGCCAGTCGACGCCACTTCAATAGTGTCATCATACCACATGCTCAGCGCTTCATTTGTTTTCGCTTTTTTTTATTTACTTCATGATTCACCACAAAACAAGGCTCATGGGAGCCACTCAAGATGTTTTGGGTTACTGTACAGATAGTGAGGACAGATGTTTGTTGACCTTAGACTTGAAAAGTTTGAGGTTATACGTGTGGGAATCAAGCACATGGTAGCTTATTCCTTAGTGATGCTGTTCTAGGAAAGAAGCTTTCAGCATGGAACGTCCTCCTAAGAGGTGGTGAATGGAGGAAGAAAGGGTGATCCATCCTCGAATATACAATTATTTTCATCTCTCGGTATTACTAATTACGTTTTAACAACCCGTTTAGTTAAGGACCTTTGTGCTCAATTAACAACCCGTTAAATTAAAGTCCTTTGTGCTCAATTACCAACCCGTTAATTAAGATTCTTAGTATCAAATCAACCTATAGGTTAATTACAGTCATCAAAAGGCAGGTATTTGATACCATGGCCATTGATGTGTAAAAAGATTCGTAATCCCAGGATTAGCGTTGTTGATGTCGCCTTTCTGACATGACCAGACTATGTATGATGTACAAAATGACTAATAGTAGTAATAAAAAACTGGTGGACGTCCCAATTACTAAGTACCTAATACCAGCCGAGAAGAGAGCAAGAAATAGCCACGCCTTCAAGTACCAGAGTTATCAATAAAGGATTGAGGCATTCAATAATTCATTCTTTCCTAGAACTATCACCAAGTACAATAGGGGCATTGCCATTAGATACCTTTAAACAGAGTTAAACTAGAGGTAGATGTTCAAGGGTTAGGTGTAACAAAACGATCGGTGTAATGTAGCCAGCTGCCGCCGCGCCGCGTGCCTGCGAAGCTGGTGTGTTACGCCGAAAGGCGGTTATACCGGCTATAAAGATACAGATACAGATGATTGGAAGTCATGATTTTCCTAGATCCTTCCCCATCGGCATTCTTTTTACATCAAACGCCGGCGATGTGCATTGCCATAAACTCAAAGACGCCAGAGTAAAGCCATAACTGCTTGTCAAGAGCTGCTAACGATAGCCCATCATGAACACAGAGTGCGGCGTGGCACGCACATTAGGCATTTGTCTTCTTGAAACACTTCAGCGGTCCTCACCACGTACAAATCATCTAGTTATACCTCATTCACGCAGGATGAATAGGAGCTGCCAGAGGAGTTAAAAGATCATAAACAGGCGTGGCCTTCGCGTGCAATACGGGCACTTTCACGGCAATCATGTTATATACCGTGTGGATGATGTGTGGAATAGTATATCAACCCACCCGTACGGAGAAGAAAAAACACTGTTAAAAATCTTTCGAAAATAATTTCATCAGGTTGGTGGAACATTAGATATTGGGATTTTCATTTTACTACACCAGTAATGTTTGCCTTGCTTACATTTCAGTGTCTATCGGACACCTTCTCCAGAGCTTCTGACTGGAGTACTGCTTGTATGTAATGTAGCCGATGTAGGCTAAAAATTGTATACAAACTAGTGAATTTGAAGTAGATCGACAGATAGAACGTATTCTGTGATACTCAGATCTGCTTCTCAGGTTGGGTATTCTGCTACCGAAGTAGACAGGTGTATGCTAAAATCGTACACAACAATTACATTTGAAGTATAATTTAAATAGATATAATATATCCTGTGGTATGTACATACATGTGCTTGATGACTTACCTGGTTATTCTGCCGCTGAAGTAGACAGGTGATCACGGTGCCTTTCTCTCGGCGTATGAAGCTCATGAACACCGACGCTAGCGCTCCTCACAGCCTGTGACGTAAGCTGAGGCTTGGTTGTGACGGCGCTAACCACAGACACCGGCCGCGTCTGTAGCAGCTGTGATTAAAACAGTGGTATCAATCGATTGGTTTTCGGAAGCTTCAAAGAAAAGAGGTGAACAGGTTTGCCACAAGCTGTTCTACAAACACAGCAGTGACCGACGGAAAATCGTTGACCTAATAAATTAAGAAAAAAAATGGGTTGGAATTCACAACAGTCGGCTAGACTTGGTCTTTGTTTATATTGTTTATTAAACTTGCAACGTCACAATACAAGGGACTGCGCAGGCAGCATAAGCTTATTTCGGTTGGCACGGTTTGACTCGGTTTAAAAAGTTTATTTAGTTTGCAGTGAAGTGAGGTTAAGTAAAGAGCACGTATGTTGGTTTAAGCATACATAAATAATGCCACATACATGATAGACACCTTGTACTTAAGCAGTGAAAGGTAACAGCAGTCAGTGTTAGGAACAATGCGTAATCTAAAGGAGCACGTCAGAACTGTTAAACCAAACGACCTCCCTTATTGGGATTAATAATGATATAGAGATGATAACCTTTGATACAAATCCCTACCATAAGGCTAATTGTAAGTGGAAAAATAAAAACGCACAGAAGAGGGCGTATAACCTGTTCATTAGTTGAGTAAGCATTCGCAAAATTGAACAAAACGTTTGGACAATGCGACAGAATCGATTGAAAATACTTCATCTCAGTGACGAATCCCGCTAATCTTTTTTATGATCTACTTATGGAGATAAACTGGATAATGATATTATCAGTCTGAGCACACTGATAACAAAGCATAGCCTCGAGCGCCGTCGTGTATCAGGTTTGAGATAAATCACCTTAGAAATCTAGAGCAATGTTTCTCTGTTAGATTAATGCCAGTATAGATAGAGATAGAATGTCTGTTACTTGACTCTTTCCACATTGCACTTATTCTTGACATTTTTCCACCTATAAACTTTTGAAAAACGTCAGTATGGCGATATGTGTTCCTTTGGTTAGGTAAATAATAGATGGAATGACATTTTTATTTGCTCATAATAAAATGCTGATCAGTTTTCTATGCTTATCTTTAAAATCAAGCTGGCTGCCTTTCATATTTCAAATTTCGACACACCTTACCAACTCACTATACCTCCATCCTGTTAAACGAATCCTTCTCAAAAACTCATTTACTTAATGATAACTAGGTAGCTAAATCCTCAAGAGGTCACACAGATACTTTAACGTAGAAAAGTAGAAAAATGCCTAGTCTGGATGCATCTATAGATACGTACATTGTATGTGTGTCTGGTACATGTGTAGGCCTTTTTCCTGCTTTGTGATGATGAAAAGTTATAAACCAATGGCCTGGCAAAGCTGTAACCGAAGTCAATTAGCACGTGTTGCATGATTGATGACACAAACAGAGACATCAGTGTCAGAATCGATCTCCTTGGCAGCTGCTTCCAACACTGTTAAAACAATTGACAAGTGTACCTTCTGTGGCACGTGCAATCATCTATCTTCTACATGTATACCAAGGCTTTGTTTTCTGTGCTTGTGTTGCCATAGTTATTAACTACGGCAGCACAAGCATAAAAAGTTAGTTGTAAGGTACCCGGAAAGGCTAATAATTTCCTCTCTTCAATTTCCTGCTATATGCATGTGTATCTGTTGCTTTTTGGAAGTCAATAGTAAATGCATAGAAAAAAATCAATGATAAATTTCCAGCAATAAATGAAACAAAAATTTCCCAAAATCTCGAAAGTAAAACTTCGAAGGTGGATAAAATCGAAGGTGCATAAAATACAAGTAAAAATCAAAATAGATGTTTGTTACATCAAAAATAACCTTAATAATAATTATCTTAAATCGGCATCCAATCCATATAGTCATCGCAAAGACACCTGATGAATCTATGCTGTTTGTAGCAGTCGTAAACATTTCACGTTTACAATATTGAAGAAAACAGAGCCTGCATGTCCTGGCATCGTGCGGAAATAAATTGTGCGGGATATTGGAACTGGGCCCACTGATGAAGTATCAGATAGCATGCAAATGTTCCGAAACCCAATACAGAAGATACCCTAACGATAATGCACGTTTGCATGCAATATTGGAGGAAACATTGCCTGTTGGTCGTTGTAACATACGAAGATAAATGGAGATGGGTGATGATTTTTGGCACGCTGGCGAGGGGCCAGATAACTGTAGGGAATTCATGGGGTGAAAAAATACTATTATCTCAGGCTGAGGGCGCTGATTCAATCTGAAGAACATTAAAAGCTTCGTGTGGCAATAGAAAATCTCATTTCATGTAATATCAACAGCCATAATAGTCTGCAGAGACTGAACTGCCAAAGTATCTGACGAAATGATAATAAAAAGGCATTTGTGCCACGGCTACATCATGCTGTATCGTCACCTTTTTTTCAGTAATGCCACTACTAGTAATGCCGAAAAATTATTTAGGCTAATCAAAATTGCTGTAATTTTTTAGACGGAGAAACAAAAACCACCACCCACTTCAGTGTTAATGCCAAAGAACCTGACGAAACAAAATGCACTTGTGGCAAGGCTACACGCATATATCTTCGCCGTTTATTTGAGTAAATTTCACTACTAGTGATATTGAAAAATCGGTTAGTAAAAATTGCCATTTCTTTTTACAATGAAACAAAACGCACCGCTAGCTCCATGTACAGTGCATTGCACCTGACTCCCGTTACACATTTACTGGGGTAATATGAACGAGGTTGGTAGGTCAGAAAGCGATAACGTTAACTTATGAGTTACTGCTATTAAAGGCGGGAGCTAGCGTGTTTATCTTCCACCGCCAGACTCGGGATGAAAAGGTGCAGAAATGTTGATCCAATCACTCGACTGACACTTCCTCCCATTGCCACGTCTCATCATCGGGCTCGAGTCAATGATCAGGGAGACCCTCAGAAGTCGGCTCTGTCTCGTGTGACAGTCTTGCGGAAAATTACTTCTCGCTGTGAATCACGCCGAGGGGGCCGTCTATCAACCTTGCCTTTATCTGCGCAAAGAAAAGCCGTCCTTCAGAAGAGCTGCTTCAAGTACTTCAATGAAGGTTCAGACACGTGTGCCGTTGGCACCGCTACAATGTAATGTAGACTTCAAGAAAAACAGCGTTTGAGCAATTCTAGCGTCAACTTTGATAGTAATTACAAGATAATGAAAGACCGCTGTGTATAGCTGGCTAGCATTCCTTATTATCTTAAGTTAAGTGCAAGGCAGTTTTCACTCTTTCACTAAGTACTTTATAATCCACCCATATGGCGCATAGGAGTATGCCTCATTGATCGTAGCCAAATGTATCCGGATATAAATTGATTATAAAACAATAATAATCGTTTGTTGCAAACTCTTGCTTGAGAGCCGAATGCAAATAAAGATAGAATATTAAACAAAGAACTAGTGATAGCGCTAACAGCATGACATAGCTAGAACCAGTAAACTCTCCAATGTACATGTTCATTACTACTGAAATAACTATAAGACCATTTGTCAATAGTCCTATAGTCTTTGATGTTGTAAACCTCCTTGTAGGTTAATTACAACAGGAACCTATATGGGGATTTAGGTACACCATTGGGAAATAATGTATAGAAGAATAGATGAGTGCGTGTGTTCACCTTTAGGATATTAGCAGTGGTAGTCGCGGTGGGAGGGAGAATTAATGACTTCTAATTGGGACTGCTTACTCTGTAGAGAGTGCAGTAAGGGTTCACTTGTAAACGGAGAAACATTCTGTGAAATTTGAATTATACATTACCTTAGACATTAGACCTTAGATCCTCCCTCAACCAAATTATGCAGATAAGTTTAAATTATCATGTTAAGGTGCATGATTCAGCCTTGTATAATTTAGTTAAGGTTTATTAGGGAACACTCAGTTGTATAATTATACAATATATTATATATTGCAATGCATAATGCCTTGTGAAAGGTATTTTAAACAACAATTATCATTGTATTTAATATGAATATGAAATCCCCACATGTACCTGTTTTCTGAAGCCTTGTGTCACAAGTGTGCGCTTGATTAGATTAGGAAGCAAGCAGGTTGCTTTTGGAGGCTCAGATTCCAATGCAATAAATTAACTAGAGCCTCTCTTCGTCAACGTTTTGCCTCTAAACGTAAGGCTAGGCTTACTAAATATCACTTGTAGTAGGCCCCTAGAGACCTGTACAACAAGTTTCTGCGTAAGACAGACTTGAGTATACGTAGAAACAACATAACAAGCTGAGGTAAGAACAGGCAATTTGATATATTTCCGCTCTATTGGTTCAAGGGCGTGCGTGGAATTCAAGAGCCTAGCCTGCGGCGACCGTTATTGAAATCCTATTCCATGCGTGTGAGAATGAACGATTTCATCTCACATTGGTGGTGGTATAAACTTACAGTCAACTCGCTTGACCCTAAGCCTGATGAATGTTCTACCTAAAGCCGTAAAGCAAATATTCAATAATAATAAAAGCCATCTGGGAATGATAATAAGGAGATTATGTATATCACTAACAATAAATTAGGTGTAATTTAGAAAAGTGGTGCAAAATTTGTACGGTTGTACAATTTTTCAATTCCCTGTCATAATAATACTGCAGATTAAATTATATCTATATCATAAGCAGGGGATGATTTTCTGATCGTTATATTGATTGGCCCTCCTTCTCCATACCTAATATTACAAGGTAGAGACCGCTAGTTGGTGTATGCGTTTACATCACAAGAACGTTTGGCAGTATGTAGGAAGGTATCCAGAAATTACTGTTCAATTGGTGATACCACACAATACATACGAACTGTGTTTGGTTTGTCTCACTAGCCTGGTTACCAAACCTGTTATAGCTCCCGAGCCCTACAGCCTCTCCGCAAATAGAGAGGAGACGCTGTAGGGCTCGGGAGCTATATAATAGGTTTGGTAACCAGACTATTGTCTCACATGGGTAAAATGGGTACCTGCTGACTTTGATTGGGGGGGGTGGGGTAGG